>NW_024080729.1:55947-177926 GCF_003009895.1 Hyaena hyaena | reverse complement strand
AATCGGAAGCAGGCTCCAGGCTCTGAGCTGTCAGCAGAGCCGACAAAGGGGCTCGAATCCACAAACTGTGAGATCATGACCTAAGCCAAAGTCAAATGCTCAACCGACTAAGTCACCCAGGTGCTCTAGACTGAATCCTTCTAATACTCATTTGAAGCATTATTGTTTGCATTTTGCAGAGAAGGGCACTGAGGTTCAAAGAGGTTGACTTGGCCAAGGCCACGAGGCTAACTTCAGGAACCTGGATCCAAATCCAGTTTTGTTTGGTTGGAAGGGCCCTGGATTCAGAAATTCCTTCTGTTAACATTTCTGAAAGACGGTCATCTGCTTTCTGCCCAAATACTTCCAGTGGTGGGGAGCTCACTGCTTTGCACGGTAGCCCATTTCATTGTGGGCAGCTCTGTTTCCTCTTACTTTGAGCTGAGATCTGCCCCACTGACTTCTTTTCCCGTTGACTTTGGATCTTTGAAGCTGCATAGCATGTCTCCCTTCTTAACTTGATGTTTTTTTAGAGATTTTAACAACAACAAATCAACAACAAAATAACGTACCAACCATGTATCTGGAGCTTTATTCACTGGCTGCGTCTGCCCAGTTCCCTCACCTAAGGACTCAGTGACATGGTTGCTTTCTGACTAATCTTAAGGATCACAGTCTAAATCAGGACATAATGCTCCAGATAGGTTTGAAAGGGACATGGTACAGAATGGCCCTCCAAGCTGTTATAAATGTACATTCTGTATTTCTATAGCAGGTAAATTACTGGCAGTGACCATTTATCGAATGCCTACTTTATGCCAGGTGCTGCCAAGTTCTCCTAGGCACTGGGCTGGGTGCCCCACTCCCTTACCACCAAATTCCAACATAATCACAAGGGTCTTACCATCTCGTTTCAGTTAGATTCTAAGGCTCAGAGAGGACTGTGAATAACCTAAAGTCACACAGCTACTAAGAAGCAGAGATGGGATTTGAAATCAAATTTTTCTGGTTCTAAAGAGCTGAATGCTTCTATCAGGCAGCCTCCCCAGGGCCGTTTTTGTTTTTCAGCAACTTTGTCATTGCCATGGCCATGTCAGTTTGTCACCAGCCTCTATTAAACTTATGGTTAAAGACTCATATTTTTATGAGTAGTTGTCAAAACACATCCTATTTCAGTGTGACTGTCCTTTTGATCCTAAACGCAACACTTCCCATCTATTGGGGGTTTAGCCTTCCGAGAGGTCCTCATTCCGCCATGCTTTTATTCTTTGCCTTTAGGCTGCCTTTTATGTCACCATCTAACTCCTCGATAAATATGCTAAGCAGATCAGGAGTCTGTCCTTTATCTTCCAGGCAACTGATACTCTCCCTCTCTTGTGTCAGGTGACAACTGTCTCTTGTAAACCCACTGGACAAGTGTCTTATCCATCATCTAAACACAGGAGATGCAGATACTATTAGACTCGCCAAGTGAAGATGACACGTCACCCATGATGGTGTGGTGCCCTCCAGCCCCGAGGAGCTGGCTGCCTGTCCACGTTGTCCATGCCCCACCAGGCACAGGTACGGAAGCCCCTGGAGGGGAGGGACAGGTCCCTCTGTTCTCCGTATCTCCCCTGTGCTATTTTTAGGCTGCACATGCAGTGTACACTCACTCAGCGCTACACCCGTGCACCGGCCCTTGCCCTCTGAGAAACGTCAGATGTGATAAACTGAAGACAGTCTGTTCACATCACACTGTTCCTGGTAGGACCTGAAATCGACAGAACGTATTGTCATCTCGTAGCAATTTCAGACATGAGCAAATATATCTTCCAGCCTATTGAAAAAGAAAAGCTATGAATCTCCTTCTTCCTTTTAACACTGTTTTGGCTCCACACCAAGGAAACCCCTGAGAAAATCAGTGAAGACCTGCTCTCTGGCGGGCTGGGCAGGCTTCAGCCGCACTCTGCATGAGAGGTCGCCAGAGGCGGGTGAGGCCAGAGCCACTGGATCCGCACAGGGGCGTCTCACCCAGCCTGGTGGAGGCTGGGTAGCGGGGAGGCCGAGATGACCTTGTCTCCCATATTGAGGCTGTGGCTGCCCCTGCCCGTTTGCAGCAGAGGGCTCTTGCCTCGCCCCATTGCTGGCTGTCTTTTTCTTGGGCCTCTTGCAGGCTTCCGGGCATATCACAGTGGCAGGTGCCTTGGGGGGATGTGTGGGCGTCCGGGAGCCTGGGGCAAGGAGAGCATTACTGTGAAAGCAGCTGACACAAAGATGGGAGACGATGTCAGCTACCATTTGCGAGGCAAGTGCTTGGTTCCATGCTCGGTGCTGCTTCATTTATTCCTGTCATTCCAGCTAGCAGATATGATCACTTCCGTTTTTCAGAGGCCTGTGGGACCAGGTAGCTTGCACAATGCCATACAGCTACCAGATAGAAAAGGCAGCTTTGAATCCATGGCTGGTCATTTATTCGCTCAGGGAACAAATGAGCTTTCCCCACCAAAAACTGAGTTGATATAATGGCAGGGGCTGAAGGGCACCTTGAGGAGACAAAGCTGGAAAAAGGGTGGAGGGCTGCTATGTTAGGTAGATTGGTCGGGGGTGGGGTGTCTCTGAGGAGGTAGCAGAGACCTGAATGAAGGGAGGGAACGAGCATGCAGAAATCAGGACAGAGTACAGCTGTAAGTGCAAAGGGCCTGAGGTACATCTGCAGGGTACTTCTGAGAAGCAGGGAGAAGGCAAGTGTGTCTGGAAAAGTTGGTAAGGGAGAGTGGTGGGAGGTGAGGCCAGATCGTGTAGGACCTTGCTAAGGATCTTAGCTTTGAGACAGACAGAGGCTGGAGCCTTTTGAGGAGAGAAATAGCTTGATCTATTCCTTTGATAGCTAAGTCCAGCAGTGTTTTGCTGATCGAGACAAAGCTGCTCCGAACTAAAGAATGGTTCATGTGAGTTGGCGCCAGGATGCTGTGAGCCTATTGAAAGGATGTGGGAAAGAAAGCTGGGGCAAGGGACCTCGGGGCAGCCAGAATGAGGGCACAACATATCCCTAAGACACAAGCTGTCCACGTTGTCATGGCAACCAGTGGGCTCTTGCCAAAGGTGATGTCTGCCTAGTGAAATGCATTGTAACCCCACCAGGAGACAGCCCCTGGCCGCTTCTGATGCTTCCTGAGGTTGGGCTTATCAGTCTTCTCCGAAGAGAAAGAGGTGCTGGGAACTGAAAGCGAAGGGAACAAAAGCGGCTGAGCAAGAACAGAGGAAGAGGGAGTGACTGAGGGCCATTCGGGCTTTGTAGGTCTCCGCGCCCACTGGGACTGTGGCCAGGGACAGAGCCTCCAGTCACCTGACAGGAGGCACAGGGGGCCCTCCTTTCAAGCACAGGATTCTGGCTATGACAGTTGCACAGGGGGTCACAGCCCGGAGTGGCCTCTGAGGTGACACTGTGAATTGGCTCCGGCAGCCGGTTCCAAAGCAAGACAAAGGCAAGAAAGAAGGGTTTTATTCCAGCAGCCGTAGATCTGAATGTCACACAAGGAGGAAGCCCCGAGTGGTCAGAGAGTATCTGAAACTTCAAACGGGGTGCCCACAGTCCCAGGCTGACCCCACCTCTGAAGTGGCAGGGTGTTCGGAGCTAGCAGCTCTAGGACAAGAGGGGCCCCTGCTGGGAAGGCCGGCCTCCTGTGGGCCCCTCCCGCCTGGCCGGATTTGGGGGCACTGAAAAGATCATTGTAACTCCTCTTCCTGCTTCCCTATACCCTTGTCTCAAACACAAACACACACACACACACACACACATACACACACACACACACACAAACCCCAAAACTCCTATAGTTACTCAGTGTCTGAAATGCTCAGAATCTCATTTCTTTGGTTCAGTGGCTCTCTACCGGGTATGCACACAAGGAGCTGGTCAAAGCACAGAGGCACCTGGGCCCTGCTCTAGATCTACTGAGTTAAGAATTTTCCAGTAGATTCCTTGGTGACTCTGAACCGCTCAGCCCTTGTTAAGAAACGCTGCTCAAGGTTTTGAGCCCAGGTTCAATGCAAGTACTCCACGCAGGAGTTGCAAGGAACAGAGAATCTGCAGAGGTTTGGATAGGATGGTATATGGGGCTCACGAGTCCCTTTGTCCCCGTCCATCTTCCAGACTTTTGGGAGCCACAGTGGGGAAAAGGGACCCAGGGGTTTGCAGCAAGGAAAACACACTCTCTGTAGGGCTGGGGCTGCCTGAACTTGGCCCTTGTAGGTGGTAGGCAAAATCTGAGTAAAGATATCCACCACAGGGCTGCTCTGTGGATCAGGGAGTTCCTGTGTCTTATCGTACATAATCTCCACAACCCCCACTACACATGGGGGAAACTGAGCTCTAACACGGTAAAGAATTTGCCAAGGATCACATTGCTAGTAAGTGTTGCTGGGGTCAGGACCCAGCTCTGTCTCACTTCAAAGCTGGCGCTTTTTTCCTCTGGAAGTGAGTCTGATAATGAACGAAGCCATGGGGTAGATCACTGAAGTCGGTATTGACTTGTCCTTGGTATTTGAAGGCACTGCCCTTTTTCATGAATGCCCTTCAGATCTGGGGCCAGGGCTGAGAGAAAGCTTCAGCTGCCCCTCCAGTGCTGGCCTGTGAAGACTGCCCTTTACTAACTGAAATCATGGTCTGCAGCCTATCCCCACCTAGTATCTGCAGCTCGCCTGCTGGCTGGGAGGAGTTGTCGTTACCCACTGGAGTCTGTGCTTCGCCCAAGTTTAGCCACCGGAATACCCAGAGCCAGCCTGCTTGTCTCCTTGGTTTCATGCTAGGAGTCCTAAGGAAGGCGATATTGAAATTTCCAAGCAGGCACCAGCGCCGAAAGGGTGCCCGTTGGCTTCTGGAGGCTTCCATAGAGCAAAGGTGCCCGTTGGCTTCTGGAGGCTTCCATAGAGCAAAGGCTATGGGGCCCAACATGGCAGCTGGTGGTCCAGTGCCCTGTGTGGGAGGAAGCCATGAGTTATACAGCTCTACCTTGGCAGACAAGACCTCAGGGCCAGGAAGACATTCCAGCCAGGCCTCCTCAGCTGTCCAATAATGATTCACTTGTTGAACACCGACTCTGGGCCTTTTGGGGCTAAACTATCTCATAGAGCCATAGATCACTTAGCCTCACCTGTTTGAGAGGTCAAAGTGTCTATCCTTATGGAGACTGATGGTGTCAGGAGCTCAATTACCACAATGGTCAGCAGCTCAGAGGCAAAGATCCTGGCTTTCCAATCAGACCATTTCCTGTTTAATGGCTCAAATTTATTGTTGGCCAGAGCAGTCACACGCTGACAGGTGCTCAGTGTCACCATCCATCTTGGTGTTGATTCTGTAACACCTTCGCTGCTTGTGACAGGTCAGACTTAAGGGTGTGATGAATGCCCTGTGGACACATGGCTATGACTGATAATCTCTTGTGTGCACTCACACCCAACAGCCACAGGCCCACAGGCACTGCAACCGTCTCCCTCCCCACTCCCCCCACCCCAAGGAGCCGCCATGCTTTAGCACAATCAGGACGGGTTGCTATGCCTTCTTTGGGGTTGCCTGGGTGGCTCAGTAAGGTGAGTGTCTGACTCTTGATTTCAGCTCAGGTCGTGATCTCACCGTTTGTGAGTTCAAGCCCCGTGTTGGGCTCTGCACTCAGGTTGTGGAGCCTGCTTGGGATTCTCTCTCTCCCTCTCTCTCTGCCCCTCCCCTGCTCATGTGCGTGCATTCTCTCACTCTCTCTCTCTCTCTCTCTCAAAATAAATAGATGATAACAAAGAGAGAGAACTGCTTGGTATGCCGTTTTAGAGCAAACCAGAGACCCAGGCACCCCCTGTAGAAGGCTGTCTGCCGTCTCCTCCCACCCGAGTAACCTCCCCTCCTCTACTCTGGGACTCTCTGCCCAAGGTCATGCCCCTGGGATGGCGGCCTCTCCTTTGGCATTTGTTGCCTGTCTCCCTCCATGTTCCCTGTGGAGGATGCGGACCGTGCAGAGGGTCAGTGAGCACCAGGGTCTGTGTGGACTCACAGGCACACCCCAGGAACATACTGCAAACACAGAAAAGACACTTCTGGTGCCATTACTTGCTTCAGCTTGACCCAGGCTCCCTTCCATGGTCACCTCTGCTGAAACAGGAACTCTCCTCTCTCTTCTGCAGTCCTTTTTGCTGGAGCCCCAGACCCATCTTTGGTTGGTGTTCTCTGGTTGCAGCCGCTCAGAACCTGGCTCGGTGCCCCTTCTTCCGAGGGTCCAGATGCTGCTCCTAACTGCTCTCTGGCCCACTGAGGCTCCCTCACTCCTCATCCAACTCACATTTCTGAACACAGGGCTTCTCTCAAAGCCCAAGTCCCTTGGTGAGTCTGCTGTCTGTCACTCCAGCCTCACTGACCAGAGGCGTCATTCTGAGTGGCTTTTCAGAGGGAAATTAGCAGGAACCCAGTTCCATGTTTGTCACACTGGGACCAGCCAGTCTGGAGTGTTCTCAGGACGCTTATGACCTCTCAGGAGAGTGGTTTTTCTCATGCTGGTAAAAGGGAGCACGGACCTTTCTCCTATAAAACCCTTAATGATGATGATGATGGTTAGTGGGATTTGGTTGATTCTCTTGATTGGCTTATAAGAGACATTTCAGGACTTTTAGGAACTGAGTTGAGGATTCTTTTTTTTTTTTTTTTTAAATTTTTTTTTAATGTTTTATTTATTTCTAGGAGAGAGAGAGAGAGAGACAGCGTGAGCAGGGGAGGGAGGGTCAGAGAGAGGGAGTCACAGACTGAAACAGGCTCCAGGCTCTGAGCTGGCAGTCAGCACAGAGCCCGACGCGGGGCTTGAACCCACGAACTGCGAGATCATGACCTAAGCGAAAGTCGGACGCTTAACCGACTAAGCCACCCAGGCGCCCCGTGAGTTGAGGATTCTTAATGAAACTGTCTCCTGCCACTTTTGGAAAACTTATCTGCTACTAGCCAATTTGTAAGCCAATCTGTTCTTTTCAAAAAAAATTTATTACATATTAGAGTCAAAAGTGAGTTCTGAGACAGACCACACAGTGGAGCTGGCACATTTTCAAATATGATGGAAAGTGCTTGCTAGACAACCAAAATACCCCACATCAAGAAAAGGGCCGGGGTGCCTGGTTGGTTCAGTCGGTTAAGCTTCCAGCTTCGGCTCAGGTCATGATCTCAAGGTTAGTGGTTTCAAGCTCCACGTCAGATTCTCTGTTGTCAGCCTAGAGCCTGCTTCAGATCCTCTGTCTCCCTCTCTCTTCCCCTCCCCCACTTACATGTGCTCTCGCTCTCTCTCAAAAATAAATAACATTAAAATAAAGAAAGAAAAGGGCCAAAAGATATTTTTGAAGAGAAATTCTTTAAAGAATGCTAGCAGTTTGTGTTAAGCCTGCCTTATCCTCTTCACTGGGGGTGATGTGTGTGAAAGTCCTTCCCCCTCCCTCAAAGGTCATAAGGGGGTTTGAAGACCGTTCAGAAAGCTTTTCAAGAATCCTTGGGAATCTGTTCCTGTGTGTATGTGTGTGTGTGGGGGTGTTGTGTGTGGGTGTTGCATGTGCACATGTGCATGTGGTGGACAGAAATCTGATTCCCACCAGAGAACTCTCCAGCAGGGCATGGGCTGGTGTGCCAGGAGCAAGACCAGAGAGTTGCCGCTGTGCTTCTATGGAAATAATGTGGGGTATAAGCTTGGAATAGAGTTTGGTTAAGGCCACTTTAGATCAGTGATGTGTTGATAAATGTTTACCAAGTTTTCTGGGGGTAGGAGAAGCCTTGCATTGTCTCAGCACTTGTGAATTTTTGTGGTGTAACTACTCCCATCATG
Source organism: Hyaena hyaena (assembly GCF_003009895.1). Lineage (NCBI taxonomy): Eukaryota > Metazoa > Chordata > Mammalia > Carnivora > Hyaenidae > Hyaena > Hyaena hyaena. The sequence continues at coordinate 170,124 of NW_024080729.1, read as the reverse complement.
GCTGATTTCCAGCTACCAGCAGGATGTCGCTGCATGCGGAGGTGGGGAGCGATGCACATGGTGAGCTTTTGTGAGCCAGTCTGAGCTGGCTCCAGCACGACACTCACACCCTCTAGGACACAATTAAAACTCACATCCATTTTAGTGGGGCCACCCAGAGGGGTGATGGTGTATAAGTAGAAAGAAACCTGGCAGTGGACTACAGGATGTATGGGGGTTGAGCTCTGCTCTATCTCTTTTGCTCCCCTAAATCCCCCCTCCACCATCTACTCTTCTGCTAGCCCTCCCACCCCCGGAGGCTGCTAGTGGAGCAGTGGGATTCCTACCCCTTGCCTTCCAGCTGGGCTCAGCCAATGGTGAGCATGGACAAGTGACTGGAGGGGTAGGAGGAGGGGTTGAGGTATTTATTCCCCCAGACGTTGCTGCAGGTGTCGTGAGCTGGATGCATTGCTTGACTGAAGGTCATAGCTCCTATCAGAAGGCCTGGGCCTTTATGCACAGCCCTTTCTGTCTTCAGGTTCTAGGAAGGGCTCGCTCTTCTTGCTCCCTCAGGTCTAGGGGCAGCAATGCTTCCTGCCCTGATGTTACAACCTCTGCATTTCTCTACACCACACTTTTGTCAATAGGCTTTTCTTCAATGGTCTTTACAATACTTGATTTGGTTATTAACTTGAATAATCTGCTTTGTGCTTGGATCCTGACCCATAAAGGCTCAAAGTGGATAAGTAATTGTCCAAATAAGGTAGATTGCATCAGGTTAAAGGACCTCCAGGGACCCATAAAAGTACCCCAAGCGAGGGAGCCAGCTTGGAACATCTGCTTGGGCCCAGAGAGCACAAAGCCATGTTACAAAGTACCAGTCAAGTGAGATCTTTACCAACTGCCTTTCCTCCTTCTCTCCAACTCCCTCTTGGAGTCATGGGAAATTGAGCTTAGGCTGAGGGAGGAAGTGACTTAGAAAAAGAAGGGGCTGAGTGCACCCCTTTCCCTCTGGCTGTTGGTCTTAGCTGGGGAAAAGGAGAGAAGTCTTAGCTTTGAGTGAAATTGGAACTGTTGAGACTGTAGTTATAGTATAAAATGACCAATGTTTTTTGGTTCTTGTTTGTTTTGTTTGCAATTAACAATGACTGAGCAACTGAGTTACTGGGCTGTTCAACTTCCATCCAGTGCAGAGGCAGAACTTTCCCTACTGTGGGGACTGAAAAAGATGGTGGAAGATCAACAAGACATGGGCTCACGAGTGCTTCCCTGCATTGCTCCACATGTCAGACACGCTGGTCTTCAGCTATTAAGCCCTTCCTAGAGGATACAAGCACTTGGAGAAGGAAATGACAAGTGGTAAATTCTCTGTTCTCATCTTTAAGCAAAACGATCCCGACACAAACGGTAGTGAGGAAATTAAGGTTAATCAGAATCGGGATTTGCATTTTACTACCACTTCTATCACAGGGATTCCACTGAACTATAACTTTTGTTTGATCTCCGATTCTTTGGAATCTAATCCTTCATCGAGTTCTGGAAGTTATTATAAACCATTTCAAACACAAAAAAGTTCAGAGAGCGATACAAATAACACCCACGTACTGCGTCTTTACTTGGAAAAATCTAGATAGTGTGCCACATTTGCTCCAGGGGTGTGTGTGTGTGTGTATGTATGTATGTGTGTGTGTGTGTTTGAATGAGAACACTGCAAGGTTGGGGGGCAGGGGTGGGTGCCTCCTTCGGGCCCTCTCCAATCCACTATCCCCGCCTCCTAAAGATTCGGGCCCTCTCCAATCCTCCAATCTTCCTATCCCTGCCCTGATGGTGCTGCAGACCTTCCCCTCCTGCCGCACACCCTCACCCTGAATCTCTAATGTGCCTTAAAATTACTTCATTATCTAGCTATTTCTTGACCTGAGAGGAGGTTGCAGAGATAATTCTGTTTATAAGCATTTGTTGGACTATATATCTGTATATATGCTTTATGTATTTTTCTGTACTTAAGTTATTTTTTTAAGTTTATTTGGTTATTTAGAGAGAGAGATGGGGGGGCAGACAGAGAGGGGGAGAGAGCAGGAAGGGAAGAGACAGAAGAGAGAGAGAGAATCCCAAGCAGGCTCTGAGTTGTCAGCATAGAGCCCAACTCAGGGCTTGAACTCATGATCTGTGATATCATCAGCTGAGCTGAGATCAAGAGTTGGATGCTTAACCGACTTAGTCTCCCAGGTGCTCCTCTACTTTTGTTATTTTTCACTATAATGCAAAGCTCCCATTCCCCTCCCCCCATACACAGTGATGACCATTTTGGAATTTATATGAATGGTATCATTCCACATATATCCTTCCACAACCGTCTTTCTTGCAATCATCATTTTTTTTTTTGAGATTTATTCACATTGCTACATGGAATTCTAGTTTATTCATTTTTAATTCTCTATGGTGTTCTATTATATGAATATGTCATATTAATATATTATACGATATGAATATATCATAGCTATAGCTCATTTCTCTACCTGCCTACCAGGGGAACTTTGTGTTATCTTCTGTTCTTGTTTCTGTTTATTTGTTTGGCTGTTTGCTATGATAAGAACGATGCTGGCTTTCTGTTGGGAGGTTTTCCTCAAACTCATCATCAATTTCTTTGGGGAAATGAGCTTTTGGGGCAGTGAATCTTATGTAACAGAATTGTCCCTAGGGAACACCAAGGCCTTTCCTAGGCTGGGACTCACCAAGCACAAATGGTGATTTTTACCACTTGTAAGGGAGAGAGAGGCCAGCTGGAGGGGGCAGCCAGAATGCATTTTAGCCTAGCAGACGTCATCAAGAGGCTAGAATATTGTCTTCTATTTATTTGACTGTTTATATGTTTGCATATTTTGTATGTTTACTATATTATATAATATTATATATGTTTGTTATATGTTTATGCTTGTATATTATTGTCTATGTTTGTTTGTGTTCCCCCGAATTCATATGCTGAAATTGAATGCCCAGTGTGATGGTATTTGGAGATGAGGCCTTTGGAAGGTGATTAGATCCTGGGGTGGAGCCCTCATGAAGGGGATTAGTGCCCTTATAAAAAGAGGTCAGAGAGCTAGCTTACTCCTTTTCTGTTGTGTGAGGACACAATGAGAAGCTGGCAGTCTGTGACCCAGAGGAGGGTCCTTACCAGAATCACCATGCTGTCACCCTAATCTCCAGCATCCAGCCTCTGGAACTGTGAAAAAATTTTCTGTTGTTTATTACTCAGCCACTCTGTGGTACTTTGTTTTAGCAGCCTCAGCTGAGACTAAGACATTGGTCAAATGCCTAATGCACTCAAAGTATCATACATGGTTCCTGATGAATTTGCTTGATTAATAAAATGGCCCTGGCAACTGGTAACAGCATCATCCTTAATCACTGCTCAGGGGAGAGGCAGTGACTGTACTTTTGCAAGGTTGAGTGATTAATGGTGCCTGTGAGTACATGTGGGTAGAGAGATGTGGTGAATGCGGAAACGTGGTGACCTCCACCAGTTAGGCCAGCTGCTGCTGTTGGCCCAGAGCTGTGGTGGGGTCTGCAGCAGGGGGCTGTGTCTGCTGCCTGGGCATCTGGTTGTCTGGGTCCTGGCACTCAGAATCAGGGGCCATGACGATTTGCTGAGCATCTACTCTGTCCTTAGCTCCATCACATACATGCCTCCTTCGGGCACTCAGACCCTGGAGAGCAGATGTTCTTCTCTTATGGACAAGGAAATGGAAATCCAGGAAGGTAAATGGACCAAGGTCATATGACTAGCAAATGGTAGAGGCATGATTCAAGCAGGGCCCTCCTGATTCCAAGGTGAGTGTTCTTTTTACTAAACCACAGCTGCAGTTCAAGACTGATGCCCAGAGCCTCCTTCTCTTCTCTGGAGTAGCTGGTGAGGCAGTCTGGAACTACCCAAAGGGACTGGAGCCTTGGCAGTTGGGAACTCGGCAGGGAAATGGGGTGGGGTGGGGACTCCTTCTCACTCCCAGCCTCCTCACTCTTGAGCTTGGGAATCTGCCCAAATTTGGCTTCATGTCATGGAAGCTGGCCCTATATTCACAAGCAACTGTGCATTAGAATCGACTCAAGTGGTGAGACTTCACCACTGGTCTTACAAGCCGCCTCGGTTCTTTCGGAACCAACTGAAATGCCACCTCAGATGTTGGAGCAGCTGTTTCCTTTACATTCTGCCTTCCTCCAGGGGTCAGCATTTTGATCATTCCTTTCTGAGAGGATGCAGGCACCTCTAATCCAAGCCTTCACGCATCTCCTCACCAAGGCTAATGTTTCTGGCACGTCTTAAGGAAGTCTATATTCACAAAGAGGGAAAATCGTGGCAACTGAGGGCTGAGGTGTGTTAGATTCATTTGTTCATCCAACAGCCAGCCAGTGAATGCCAGCTCTGCTTCAGGATGTGGGCAAAGGATGTCACCTGTTGCCAACCACCTCACTGTATATATGAGGCACAGAGCAGACATATGTGGAGGACTTACTATGTGCCAATCACCATGCTCGGTGTTGGAGAAATCAAGATCCTCTGTCTAGGGCAGGGGAGGGGGAAATGGGTAAGAGACTAATAATAATCACACAGTGTGATAAGTCCTCTCCTAGAGGTATAAGCAGAGTTCTGTGGGAGTCCAGAGGAAATGGAGATAGCTCTGGGGAGGAAAGCTGGGAATCTGCCTCTGGAAATGTCAACACAGTCACAAGGTCTGAAAGAAGATGTGTTAAAAACTGCCGATCATTTTCTTCAAACAAAGGCTTTGATGGCAAAAAGAGAAACAGAAGTTGCTTTGGTTAAATCGGGGGGGGGGGGAGGGAAAAATCCTGGGGCCCTGCCGCTGGCATCCTGGCTCCCCTCACCCTTGCCTCATGCTCCCTGAGAACACCTGGGCCCCAGAGCACCCACTGTGAAAACCGCTGAGCTGATAATGCAGGAGGGTCTCCTCCAGTTCTGTCCCATCAGCGGCTCCTCTCCATAGGCTGTACTTCCTCCTTGCACGTACCGTCTGGGTCACACTAGGGGCTCGGTGAAGTCTGACAAATAAAGGGATGACACTCTGGCCTTTTGCTTTCTCTCAGGTTTGTTATCCCCAGAGGCAGAATTCCACAAAGCCTTTCAAGATTCGGTCTTCAGAAAACAGTTTTACACCAAATGGGAGACAGTGACAATGTCAGAGGCCTCTGTTTGGGGAGCAGCAGGCCGCTGCAGGAATTCTGCTTGGAAGAAGAGAACTCCACAGCCCACTTCAAGCTAGAACAAGGCAGAATAGGCAGCCTCTAGCCTCAGCGCCCCTCTCAACCCTCCCCAAGGCCCCTGCTGGGAACTGAGAGCTGTCCCGGGCCCATTGTTAGGGTCAGGGAGTACATGCCACCCAGCGGCAATCAAGGGCCCACGTGACACTGCAGCCACAATAGACTGTTCTCAGGGGCTTCTTTTGTTCAAAGGATCTCTGCTCCTAGGGTGAGGCAAGGGATGGGGCAGAGGAGAGGAGTGGAGGACTACTATTCAAGAGGATAGTACTGGGGGCGGGGGACGTGGATCTCAGATGCCACTTGGAACCTGCCGATGTCATGTTCATGGATTTTTATTTATTAATCAGTATTGTTTCTATCTTCTGTGACAGTATATGAAAAACATGCCTACAGATAGAGGCAATGGAATGTTCTGGTAGGTTCTGTTTTCACAGATGTTCGGTCAAGGGATAAATGCAGAGAAAGGCTGGTAGCATCCAACATGGGTAGCTTGTGTTGGGCATATCTGCAAGCTTCTCAAGGGCAGTGATGCCCCAACTTCTATCCACCACAGAATAAGATAATTGGCTGACCACCTACACACAAGGGGCCAGTCCAGTCTGCATGGCATGTGATCAGTGCTCTATCTCAGTGGGCAATGTCTGCAGCAGATTTACTCAGAGACAGCCAGAAGTACTGGAGGCCCTCTCTGAATGTGGGCTGGAAGTGTACGTACCCAGAGGACTGGTCCAGCGCAGGGCAAGGTGGGCAAGGGGCTGGGGCTGGGGTGGTACAGATTATTTACTCTTCAGTCAGTTAGAAATGCTGAAGAACTGGAATGTCTGCCTGGGGTTTTCTTTTCCTAACAGACCACTTTGACCAAAACTTCCTTGCTCAAAAATATTCAGGGGCTCAACTGCCTCTAAGATAAATGCTCAGATTCAAAGCTCTCAGTGAATTGGCCCGACTCCCCATTTCAGACTTCCCCTTGACTACTTCAAATAACTGCCCAAGAAAGTCCTCTCCCTCCACCCTCCACACATAAAACAAACACGTACCGCACACACACAAACATACACACACACACACCCCACATCACACACATACACCCCCATTCCACATACATCCCACACACATACACCCACACACAAACCTCACATACACCACCTCCTACACACACAGCACATACACCGTCCCCCCACACCACATACTCATACCACACACACACACACATACCCTCCACAGAACACTACCTCCTCACTCTTCTCTGAGTTCTCTGAGGTTCTGAATCCTGCCCGTTCCTCGTGGTTCAGCCCAGGCCTGCGACCTTGGTGACAACCTCCAGGGGCTGCTCCCTCTGATGAGTCCCCAGAGCTCTCACGGCCTGTCCTTCTCATCCAACACATTTCACATACTGGTAGTGGCCACATGTCTTTTAAATTTTAATCATAGGCGTTTGGTAGAGTTCTGATGGTGAGCAGAATGCGAGCCTGCCGCTGATCCAATATTGCTCAAGAGACACTTCAGAGAGAAGCCATAGCCCACCTTGCTGGGGCTGGCTTTGTCTGGTTTTATTCCCGCTCTGTGCAACCATCAGAGAGCAGAGTACCTGGAGCAGATTGTCTCCGCCGCTCACATAAACGTTTTCAATGAGTTATGCTTTAATGTCTGGCCTCCTGCTTTTATAGACGGTCGATATAAGAATCATCTTCTTGAACAACATATCGGTCGGTATCTTTTGTAAAACTGCAGTTGAAGAACATCATTCACCGTGTCACTCAGTGTCCTTTAATAAGGGCCTGCACAATAAATTCTTGTTTGTGTTTAGTTCCAGGAAGAAATTCTATTTCTGCAGATAAATTAGTTAGCACGCTTCCTGTTGTCAGAAAATGAAAACTATGTAGCTCTGGGTGCTTCTCGTTGTGCTCAGTGGCTAGATAAGAGTCAGATTTATTGCCTCCGTATTGTAATCGGCTCAGCTGTGGGGTCCAAAAGCACTTACTCCTTCTACTTCTTTTAAATGGACCGATTTTATTTTATGTTCAAATGTCTCATTATACTTTTGCAAGATGTGTGAGTCTGGAAGTCATCTGGGGAGGCATTGATTTGGCCTATTTATTGCCTGTGCTGGCTGCTAGGGGTACAAAGATTCATTTGACTGCACCCAGCTTTCCAAGAGCTCACATTTCAGCTGTGGAAACACACATTATAAGGCAAGGTGTGTGAGGCTGGGGGACAAACCAGGCTTGAGGAGAAGGGGCTAGGCAAGGCTTCATGGAGGAGGCCAAGGTTGAATTGGTTTGGGGTACAGAGAATAGGATAACATATGTATCTAAATCTGAAATTAGAGAGTTTCATGTATTTCCCCTTACACTGGCTGGAGTAGAAGCCCTTTGAAGGCAGGCATCAGATCTTGGTCCCTCTGTGAACTCCACGATGTCTGCACAGGGCTGAGGGCAGTGCATTGTGGTGGTTACAGTACATGCTCTGGACATGCGTGTGCATTTGCTTAGCTGAGCAAAATAAGGCAGGTTCACTTAACCCTTGGGATTTAACTGTGGAATGAGGGCAATAGTAGTGTCTCCCTTATGGAGGTTTTAGGAGCATTAAAGAAGGAGTTCCACACAAGAGAGCTTAGAACCATGCCTGGCACACGTGAAGTTCTCAAGAAATGTTTGCTGACCTGCCTCATCTACATTACCGACAATAATTTACCATTCAGGGCAGCAAGTAAAGTGGGAAAACCACACGTAACTAAATTCAGCAAACACTCTCAACTCAACTAGCTGAATCTAGTTCAATTAATATCATTTCCAGATGATGCTCAATTAAAAATAGCATTGTTGGGGGACCTGGGTGGCTTAGTCAGTTAAGCGTCTGACTCTTGATTTGGGCTCAGGTCATGATCTCATGGTTTGTGGGTTTGAGCCCCGCATTGGCCTCTGTGCTGACAGTGCAGAGCCTGCTTGGGATTTCTCTCTCTCCCTCTCACTCTGCCCCTCACACACTCATGCTGTCTCTCCCTCTCTCTCTGTCTCTCTCTCTCAAAATAAATAAACTTAATAAAAAGCTTTTTAAAAAATAGCATTGTTTTCTTGTTTCCTGAAATGATGTGAGCAGTTGGCCCTCCTCTTTTAAGACCAGAGGTACATTAATTTGTTGATCATATTCATAGAACTGGTCATTGCCATCTCTCTTAAAGGACCCAAGCTCTGGCTGTTACATGGAGGGGCCTCCTCAGCCCAATGCCTCCTCTGCCCCATGTCTGTCTTCCCTGGTTTCCCTGTCCACTCACTTTCAGAAGGACTAGGCTTCTGTGGGTAGGCGGTAAACAGAGAACCATGATCTAGATATTTAGCGAGGAAGAGGAGAAGTCTCATAAGAGCACACACACACGCACAGCACTGGCCTCTCAACGGGCGCTCATCCGTATGCCCGTGCATCGGTGGTAAATGTTGAACAACTAGCTCTCTGGGTAAAAAAGCACCCCGATTTATAATAACATTTGTCAATTTCTATGGCACGAACAGCCCCAGTAGCTGATTTCAAGCTGCCATTGTGTTGTCACTGCATGCGGAGCTGGGAGGAGACATGCAGCAGCACACCATCAGACAGTGTTTCCATGATACAGACGCAGTGGTGGTAAATAACCTCAAGGGAAGGGATAACAGTAAAATGTAGTAAATGACAGATGGCCCCCGACCTACGACGGTTCGACTTGGGAGTTTTTGGCTCTGTGCTGGTGCACGAGTGACACCCATTCCAGAGGGACCATACTTTGGATTTTGAGTTGTGATTTCCCCCCAGGTGGCATGATAGCCTCTCGTGATGCTGGGCAGGGACAGGGAGCCATGTGAACTCGTACAACCATTCAGTACCCGCACAGCCGTTCTGTTTTTCCCTTGCAGCGCAGAGTTCAATCAATTAAGTGAGATACTCAACACTTCATTATAAAATGGGTTTTGGGTTAGATGCTTTTGCCCAATTGTAGGCTAATGTAAGTGTTCTGTGCACGTTTAAAGTAGGCCAGGCATACAGCCCCTCTGGAAAACAGTGTGGAGCTTCCTCAGGAAACTAACAATAGAACTCCCCTATGACCCAGCAATAGCACTGCTAGGAATTTACCCAAGGGATACAGAAATGCTGAGGCATAGGAGCACATGACCCCAATGTTCATAGCAGCACTCTCCACAATAGCTAAAACATGGAAAGAGCCTAAGTGTCCATCAACAGATGAATGGATCAAGAAGATGTGGTTTATCTATACCATGGAATACTACATGGCAATGAGAAACAATGAAATCTGGCCATGTGTAGCAACATGGATGGACCTTGAGGGTGTTATGCTGAGCGAAATAAGTCAGGCAGAGAAGGACAAATATCATATGTTTGCACGTATAGGAGGATTAGGAGGAACTTGACGGAGGAACAAGGGGGAGAAGAAGGGGGGAAATGGTGGGAGAAAGGGAGAGAGGCAAACCATGAGAGACTCTTGAATGCTGACAAAAACTGAGGACTGATGGATGTGGGGGGGAGGGGGGGATGGGCATGGAGGAGGGCACTTGTGGGGATGAGCACTGAGTGTTATGTGGAAACTAATTTGACAATAAACTATTTGTAAAAAAAATAATAATAATAAAAAAATAAATAAATAAAGTAGGCCAGGCAGGGGCGCCTGGGTAGCTCAGTCGGGTAAGCATCTGACTTCGGCTCATGTCATGATCTCATGGTTCGTGGGTTTGAGCCCCACGTCGGGCTCTGTGCTGACAGCTCAGAGCCTGGAGCCTGTTTCAGGTTCTGTATCTCCCTCTCTCTCTGACCCTCCCCTGCTCACTCTCTCTCTCTCTCTCTCTCTTTGAAATAAAATATTTTAAAAAAATAAAGTAGGCCAGGCTAAGCTAGATGTTTGGTAGGTTAAGTGTATTAAATGCATTTTTGACTTGACGATATTCTCAACTGAATCGGGATGTAACCCCATTGTAAGTTGAGGAAGGAAGATCTGTAGTTAGGGAGTGATCAATTTTGAGAATTTGTCGACTTTGTTTTTTAATATGACTTATTTAATTGTAGGTTTCTATAATTTATTTTTTGTTTACTTATTTATTTTGGGAGAGAGAGAGAAAGAACAAGCTACAGAGTAGCAGAGAGAGAGGGGGACATAGGATCTGAAGCAGGCTCTGTGCTGACAGCAGAAAGCCTGATGCAGGGCTTGAACTCAGAAACTGTGAGATCATGACCTCAGCCAAAGTCAGATGCTCAACCGACTGAGCCAGCCAGGTACCTCTCTATAATTTAATTTTTAACAGCAGCTGTGTTTTACCAGAGGTCTCCAAACTTCCGAAATGGTAATGGTTACTCATCCGATGGCTATGGAATTGCCTCTAGTACACCACTGAATCTTCCCTCCACTGATCTACAATCTCTTCCACATGGCACCTCTCACGTTACCATTAAATCCTTGCTCCTCTGAGATATGAGGTTGCCTGTATAGGCTAAGAATTTTCTCGGGCATACACCTCATCATACATACACAGACCTATTCTCACACAAAACACCTGAGAAAACCTCTCTTGCTCAGCTTAGCTCTGGACCCCCTCTTCCCTCCCCGCCCCAGAACAACCAACCAACCTGAACTACACTTTCCTAGAAATCTAGGAATATGGAGGCAAAGAAAGAAACAATACCAAAGGGAACACTTAGAATGGAGGGAGAGGGAAAGTAGAGAGAGGTAGACAAAGGAAGGAGAACGGGGTGGGGGGTGGGAGGGCAAGAGCAGATGTAGTCACTGCCCCGTCCCCCCAGTGGAAGCCCCAAGGAAGCCAAGGACACTGAGCTGCTCTGAGTCTCACCAGAGCGGAGCCGTGAGTCCTCGCCCTTGGCCCCAACATTAGCCTCAAGGGCGAGGGTTAAGGCAGGAAACGGCTCTGTAAACAATCTGTCACACTGAGAGGTTTCTCTCCATGAGAAGAATTCTGGCACGTGGTCGCTGGGGACACGTGAGCGCGGGTGGTTCTGAAACTCTGTCAGACAAGCTCCTAAGAAGTCTGGACTGAAAACGTGGCATTTAACCTCAAAATGGCAGCTGGGAGATGTTAACACTTCTTCTCTAATTGGGATAGTATGCTTTTAAAATAAATAGGTATTTCAAATGCTCTTAATTAGACTTCCAACCAAAGTGCTTTCCCTTTGAAGTCTGCTGATTACTTCAGGCAAAGCTGGGCCCTGTTGAAGCTGACACCTGCCGTCATTCAGAAGAAGGCTCCCAGAGAGACGAGCAGAGGAATTAAGAAGAGGCCCGTGGTTAAAGACAGGCAGCAGTTTCCCAAAGGCCCAGGCCTGTCTGGGGCTGGGTGGTGGGGGAGTGTCAGAGAGGATGAAGCACCTCTAGCCCTGAAAGCCCCAATTATTAGACTGGTATTTTCCAGTTATTGTTTCTAGTCGCTCAGCATCCTGAAGACTGGACAAAGGGCCAGACCACAGCCTGGGGATGTGGGGCCCAGCGGCACTCCTCAGGGATGACTCCCCATCCAGTGACCTACCCGTGAGGCCTGTGAAGGTCACCCGTGAAGGTCACCTTGGCACTGCCTCCCAACAGAGGTCCTCATGCCCTTCCCTGGCCCAGCCAGGGAGCCCAGGCTGCTGGAGAAGGCACTCAGCAGAATCTCAGCTCTGATGCCCTGACTGCATCTCTGGCAAAGGGCAGGTGTAGGGGGGAGGTCCTGGAACATTTACCTGACCTCCCAGTGCCGGAGCCAATAGTGGGAAGCTCAAACTCCAGTCAGTGTGCCTCAGGCTTCCTCATTCTGTGTTTCTGACGTAACCAGTGGCTATCTGATGAGATCATTATTATTATTGAAACTAAACAACCGAACTTCCTAACTATCCAAATTCCTGGGGTCCAATGGGTCATCTTTATGATACTGGGACTTTCCTCCACCTGCCCTCTAGAGGCCCTGATTTCTCTAAGTGCAGGACGTTCCAGGGGCCAGGCCATCTCAAGGGGAACCCTTTGTTTGGAATACATGCATTGCTTATTTAATCAGAGCCCTCTAAGTGTTTGGTCCCAGGCCCGCTAGAGAGGAAACATGGAGGTCCTGCCCAGGATACCTGCTCCCCCAGCCTTTTTGGGAGCTGATCTTTCCTCCGAAGTGACTGCCTTGGGTCACATATCACAGCGGGCATTTGCTCCAGCTGTCTACTGCTTAAAAGGTGCCAGGTTCCTCTTAGAATACCACCGTGCTTGTCAGTGTTTGCATCCTTACTGTACTAAGTGAGCCCATCACTGCTAGCAGTGGAGAGCGTGGGGGCTAAGAGCACCAGGCGTGGACTCAGAGACCTCAGTTCAAATCCTAGTTTCAACACTTCCTAGCCATGTGACTTTGGGCAGGTCATTGAATCTTCTTCATCTAGAAAATGCACTGATTTCTTAGGACTGTCGTGAGGGAGAAAGGAGACTGTGCACACACGGCAGTGCCCAGGAGTGGTTCAGAAAACAGCAGCTCTTTTCATCATCAATTGTTGTTGTTAGGATTAGTTAGTAGTAGCTCTGAAAAGCTCAGAGTAGAGCCCCGAGGATACAGAGTGAAGTTAGGTTAGGGTGTGGGGTGGAAGGGTCAGGGGGATGAGGCAGCAGCTGAGAAGGTGGGGTGCCAGGTCCTGACAGCTGGGAGAAGACACTCAAGATGGGGGTAACTGGTCCCAGAGAAGAGGGGCATCCAAAGGATGCTGCACGACTGCAAACCTTGCCTAGCTTAACCTTCTTGAGGGTTCTGGATGGATGATCTTTGAGTTGGGTCTAGGTGTCTGAGACCACATAGCTTGTGTTTACCTTCACCTTCTTCCTGCAGACTTCACTTTGTACCCACCTAGAGCTACTTGCTGCATATGGTGCTGGGTGATTTCTTCCTTCAAGTGACCTGTCAAAGACACAAAGGAAAACCACTGGTGAGATTCCTACAGGCTGGAGGAAGACTTTGCCTCAGAAGCACATAGCAAGCAAAAATTAAATAGATAGAGCAAGGAAGACAAAAGTGGACATGGCTTCAAGAAGAGCCCTTCCTTTGATGCACTGGATGGTGCTGGAAGAACAGGCTGCCATGCTGGGGACTTGGCTCATCAAGGCAAATATGCATTTCACCTTTGGGCTCAATGATCTTTGTCACTCATAACCTTTGTTAGGGTCCTAGTCCCTTCAGTAGTTCTGTCTATTATTAATGAAGGGGAAGGCAGAATTTGATCTTTTAATAATTTATAGGGCTACTTTTAAATCTACTTTTTTCTCTGATGCTGTATGAAACCATGTCAAATAAAAAAAGATGGTGGTTTTAGTTGATTATAACCTTAATAGGAACACAGCAGTTGATCACTGGGTATGAGACATGTTATTCCAGGTTGCATTAATAAAGGTATAGCGTGTAGTTGAAGGGAAGTGATAGTAATGTACTCTGCATATGTACTCTGTAGTGGTCAGACCACAGTTGGAATTTGTTCTAGGGGCTACTCTTCATAAGGAATGTTAGAAAATATTTGTAGAAAATTGTGACTGGGATGGTGAAGGATCTAAAACCATGGCATATAAGAAACATTCAAGGCAATCTGAGATGTTTAGATGAGAAGAAAAGACTTGGAGGGAGAGAAGGCTCAGAGATAATGACTGTCTTTAAGAATCTGGACATTGGGGCATCTGGGTGGCTCAGTTGGTTGAGCATTTGACTCTTGATTTTGGCTCAGGTCATGATCTCAAGAATTATGAGATTGAGCCCCATGTGGGGCTCTGTATTGACAGCACAGGGCCCCTGCTTGGGACTCTCTCCCTCTCTCTCTCTGCTCTCCCCTGTACTCTCTCTTTCTCCCTCTCAAAATAAAAAGAACAAACTTAAAAAAAATCTGAATGTTGTCATCTGGACAAGAAAACAGATTTATTTTTTTCCTACTCTAGAGGGCAGAAGTCAAGCTGAATAAAGACAGAGTAGGGGCTCAATGAGAGGAAGAAATAGTTCACAATGAAGACTGTCTCAATGTGGATTAAGTTGTCTCAAACTGGACTTCATTTCCTGGCAGAGCAGTGAGTCCCTTTCTGACCGTGCTTGAGAAGAGGATGAGTGACAGTCTATGGGGTATTAAAGCAAGAAACTTTGCCCTGGGTAGGAGTTGGGGCAAAGTGACCTCCAGGTTTCTTCCATCTCTACTGCAATTCTATGATTTCGTGCTGGAAGGAGGGGTGAAGCATCTGCTTGAGAGTCTGTTTATACCCAAGGGCTCAGCTCACTTGTTAAAATGTCAGTGCTGTCTGCATTACATGTCCCATTTGGGAGATGTGATCAGGCCACTGGGGACTCCGAGAAAGCCTGGGAACTTCACTGCTCCCTTGTCTAATGTATTCCTTTCTTCATGTAAAATACATTCAACACCTCAAAGTTTTCAGAAGATGAGTAGACAATGAAGCAGTCACAGGAGACCCCGTCACTCATTGGAAGATAAAAGACACTTGTAGAATGTTATGACTGGGAGGGACAGAAGAGGTCATCCACTTTAACGTCGCACCTAATTCAGGGATCCCTTCTACTTGTAAGACTTGTATGGATCCAGGCTGTCCCACTGATTAAATTGTATAGAAGGAATTATTGGTGTGATGTTGATACCTGCTTCCCGATACCTTCCAGATTTGGACCTGGTCAGCTCTCTGGGACAGCACAGAAGAGGGATCTTCTCTCCCTAGCAGAGAGGATCTGAGGATGCCACGATTTCTCTACTTGGACTTGTCCTCTCTGGGTTAAATGCCATCAGTTCCTTCAGCTCCTCTTGGAGGTCACCATCTCCAGGCGTGTCATAGTGCGAGTCTGTGCCTAGGTTTCCACGTGTCCCCACTGGAGAGGACTGTGCACAAAGAGGGAGCCAACGATTGGGCACAAGCAATGACTGCACCTTAATTCCAAGTGGGAGAGGGTAAGAATTTAGGGAATGTGTCGAGCAGGAGGTGGAGAGGTGGAAATCTGGCTCCAGGGTGAGAACCAGACCAGCCTGGTACCAGCAGGAAAATGACCTGAAACCCAGGCCAGCCACAGCCACAGATGGGATCTTGTCCCCACTCTGAGCAACATGACCTTTATTGTCTACATCAGTGGAGGGGAAGAGGTGGGAGCACAGGGGTGGTGCTGGGCTGAGACATAGCGCGTGCATTCTTCAAATAAAAGGAGGCAGAACTGTGACAAATACAACACGCCACTTAGACACAGCTCTCCACTTGGAGTAGGTCATTAAGGGCTCTCTCATGCCACCCTGGTGCCTGGCTACCTCCTTCCTGGGGAGACTGGATGGTGACTTGCTTTGGAGGACACATTGGGCCGTGTTCCTCCTTGGGAGACTACTTTCCCCACGAGACTCCCGACATCTTGTCTCCTTGACCAGAGGCTTCCCTAATGACGTGTCTCCTCAATGACAAGCCTCCTAACCTCACGCCTTATCCCTGTAGGTGCTCAGCCTTGTCTGTCACAATTTCCCCTGCTCCCACTGGGGCTCCCTTCCCCAAACCCCGGGGAAGGTATTTTGCAATGACAGGGTTAAGGATTCTCCACAGCCTGGGGACAGCTGCTTGTGTAAAGAAAGAAAAGGACTTGCCACCAGCACTGTTAGTTTCTGTAAACTCCACAAAGAGATACCTACTCCCAGAACAATGAGCCATCCCCTTGACAATGCTACATATTGATAAAGGTAGGTTTAAAATGTATGTAGTGATGCTCAATTTTGGTGGATTGGTTAACATCACCTACCACATGGTGATTTTTGTTTTTGAGATCTTCCCAAACAAGCTTCTAAAAATAGCCTTATGGCTGATACCTAATTGCATTTTCTAACAGAGTCATTCTTCATGTGAAGATAACAGTCTCTGGAATCGGCTGGATCTTGAATTTCCGCAGGTTTTGGCAAGAGAAGGAAGTGAGGGGGATTGCAGAATTCACTCAGCATGCAGCTTGCTGTCATTAGCATGGTGATAAATTTGCTGGTTTTGGCATGGGTTCCTGGACACATCCCCATGCCGAGGTATGGAAAAGAGATGAAACGGAAAGAGAGAACTCCCAGCCTGAGGCAGGAGATGGTCAGGGAGGAAGCCAGGGCGGGTGTTGGTGGGGGGGAGGGGGTAGGGGGAAGGCTCCCTTGTAGGAGCATGGTGGTAATTAGTAATCTTGTCTCAGTAATTTACAACAGCACATGCCAGAAACACCTTCTCTCCCTTTCTGGTTCATTGATCACGAGGGTGGGGGTGTGAGGAGGGGGTGGTGGGGTACCTGGAGCTGCAACCACCCATGGGGAGCTCCAGAGGAGACACATGACCTTAGTTAGAAACCACCACATGCGGCGTAGCATGGCATACGGTTTTTCTGTACCAAGTACTTCATATGAAAAGTATTCACTTATTTTTTTTTATAGTGATCATCTTTTGGATAAAACAATTTTCCTTAAAATTCACATTTTATTTTGCATGCCTGTTAGTTTAAATTTGTTTACCAGCTGAAAGCTGCATAGCTGGGCCAGAGCAGAGCTCCTCATTTCCAACTCCCCCAGAATGGCCGTCTGCAGGCTTCTCATGCAGTTTCCGTGATGCAGCACCTTATGAGGATGCTGACATCACTATCAAGCAGTAAATATTTATTGCTCATGCACTATATGTTAAATACTCGGTTATTTTTTTTTTAATATTTTTTTATTTCTAGGAGAGAGAGAGAGAGAGAGACAGCGTGAGCAGGGGAGGGTCAGAGAGAGAGGGAGTCACAGACTGAAACAGGCTCCAGGCTCTGAGCTGGCAGTCAGCACAGAGCCCGACGCGGGGCTCGAACCCATGAACCACGAGATCATGACCTGAGCGAAAGTCGGACGCTTAACCAACTAAGCCACCCAGGCACCCCTAAATACTAGGTTATAAGCGCTGTGGAATATACAAATTAGTTAAGAGTCTCTTCTAGTTCAAGAAAGTTAGCATGAGGGGTGCTTGGGTAGCTCAGTTGATTGTCTGACTTTGGCCCAGGGCATGATCTCATGGTTTGTGGGTTCGAGCTCCGCATCAGGCTGTGCTGACAGCTCGGAGCCTGGAGCCTGCTTCAGATTCTCATGGCAGATCTTGCTTTTTCCCTCATGGATAGTTTGCTTTCCTGGGTCTGGCTCTTCAGCACAGCACTTTGGGGAGCTAATGCCGGACACTGGGAGTTGGACTCAAGATGAAGCAAACTTCTTTGCCATTTTGGTTAAACTGGAAGATAATCACAATCTTGTAGGTATACAGAGTTAGGTTCAGATCCCAACTCTGCTACTTCTAGTAGGAAGTAGGTTCCTCCTAGGTTACTTAACTTATTCTAAGCCTCAATTTTATCATGTGAAAAGGGGGCTGTAATAAAACAGCTGGGATAATACCTGTTTTTCCATATCTCAAGGCTCTTGGGAAGACGGAGAGATGATGTATCAGCCTATGTGACATGCCAGAGTAGTTTTAGGGACAAAGGCACTTTCAGAAATATTGAAAGGATACTATATTCATAAGACACTGGGCTGAAGGGCAAGTGGTGAAATGTGGACTCAATGGCAGACATAAGTTTAGAGGGGGAAAGGCGGGTTAGTGGCATTAGGAAAGGCATCGTCACTACAGGTGAGCTTTGGGTGGATCCTAAAGGGGGCAGAGGTATTACGGTGGGGATGGGAAAGGCACTGCAGGCAAAGAGAATCATGGGACAATAGGGTGGAGAAGGCAAGGCTTATGCTCATTTGGGGTAGGGACTTGGAAGGGAAAGTTTGAGTGGAGTGATAGGGCTGTGGGGAGACTACTGTCCAGGATCCTAGGTCATTTTTCTTTTTAATGTTTATTTATTTACTTTGAAAGAGAGAAAAGAGAGAGAGAGCAAGCACAAGTCAGGGAGGGGCAGAGAGAAGGAGAGAGTGAGAATCGCAAGCAGGCTCCGTGCTGTCAGTACAGAGCCCAATGCGGGGCTCGAACTCACAAATCCTGAAATCATGATCTGAGCCAAAATCAAGAGTCAGATACTTAACCAACTGAGCCACTCAGGAGCCCCAGTAGGTCATTATGAAGGACTCTGGACCCAAGTAAAAATCTGTTCTTCTACTTGACTATACTATTATACGACACCTTGGTAAAAACAAATGAAAGCAAACTTCAGTAGCAGGATTGGGGTGAGAGGAGAATACACAGAATCATGTTGCTTTCCTGAGGGGCCTCTTTGAAGGGGAAGGTCTAGTTAGTGGGTCTGACTTCAGAGTGTTGATTTCAGCTGTGGTGTAGGATGCCAGTTTCTTTGTACTCTAACACAGAGGACTGTGATTGCCAAAAGGTTAGATTGCCTAAAGACTATTTGTAAGGCGATTTATAAAATTAACGGGCCTAGCCCAAATTATGTGTGTAATCCTTAGATGAATTTCCAACAAACAGGACTATGTAAATCCTTTGAAACCTTAAAATCAGGCACATGCATCTCCTCCTTGCTAGTATCTGTTTCATTAGGTTGTATCTAAGCTTGTTTGTATAATTTGAAAATTGACTGAGGCAGGACGCAACTCCTCCCACCAAAGCAATGGGGAATAAAATCAAACAAGAGACTGATAAGAAGACTGCTAGATTAGATTTCAAGACAGATTTCTGAAGACCAGAAGTGGGACAGAAGTGCAAAATGGTAAGTGGAGTCTAAGCCTTTAGATGACAGGGCTTCAGGTCCGGAAGCAGGAAGATGACTAAAAGGGCACCATGTGAGATGCAGTCTGAAGCTGCAGGGTGCGGTGAGGGTCCCCTGCCACCCTATCTGTGGCTGGAAGGGGACTGAGGGGAAAAAAAGTGCTGCTAGGTGCTGCCTAGAGCTATGGTTCCCTTCCTACTGCAAGCCCATTGAGGAAGAAAGGTACAAACTCAGCCTCTCAGTTGCTACACCAAGTTGCCCACTGACACTCTGACCAGATGGGCCACATCCTGGTATCACTGTAGAGCAGTGACTCCGAATTGTCTTCCCTACTGGCTGGGGTTGGGGGGGAGGAGTTGGAGGGTCTGTGAGACATACAGGGATGAGCACAAAGGGACAGAGAGAAAGGGAAAGAAATCAAATGTGTTTCCTTAAAAATGAACCTGCCCACAAAAATGCCAAAATGTATGAATAAATCTAATGCTAAAAAATGATAGCAAAATTAATAGCTGGAACATGAATTCATTACAGATGAAAGTAATTTTCTGGATAGATAGATACAGACATCTATTGACGCAGACCCACAAAGGGCTGAATTAGTCTTACTCTTTAGGTTACAGCATATTTTCCTTGTCAGTATGGGCAAAGCCCTGCATGTACACATGTATGCACATATGTATGTAAAGCCCTGCATTTACGTACATATGTATGTAGCTATAGGTATGTATGTGTGTGTATATATATGTACGTACGTGTGTGTTTATCCCTGTGCCTTATGCCCCATTGCTAATTCCCATCCCCCTACGCCTCTAAGAGGTGGCCATTCTGATTGGATGGATGCATACCCTTTAATCATATATATTTTTACAAATTGTATTCAAGTTTTCTGTGAGCTTTTAAGCCACGGAAGTAATACTGTGCTATAGATCTCATTTATTTATTGGTACCATGTTTTTGACATCCACTCACGTTGCTGTATGTGCATCCGGTCCTTGGTTTCTAACTGCTACACGCATGGCATAGAGTGTACTCCAACCTTGTAACTTTCCTTCCCCAAGGGGAGAACGACTAGATTGCCTCCCACTCCCAGTAGCACAGACAGTGCTGTGATGGCCGTGCTGGAACATGGAATCTTACATGCCCGCGAGAGACTCCCCTGCTGGCTTTCTGCTGATCTGATTTGAGGTGCCGCCTTTCATAATGATGGTGCCACTCAGTGCTCCCCAGACAGACTGCAAAATAAGTATGTTGAGCATACTCCAAGAGATTGATGACGGCTTATGCTTTCTTTAAGGAAGAATGAGAAATCATACAACAAATAGGTATGAATAAGAATAGGCGGAGAGGAAAGATGTTTTGAAATGAAAAATAGAGTCATGACTTAAAGAACCAAAAATAATAGAGGGAATAAGAGGAGAAAACCCCAAACAGGACATATTTTAAAGGTGAGTTTGTGATTGGAAAGATAATATGGAGAAAGTCACCCCAAACCCACCTGAAATATGGACTGGACAGCAAGACAGGAAATGGGAAAAGGCAGTTAAAAGTCCTAGAGGGGAGACCAAGAGGCATCACCAGGTGTCTGAGGAGAGTTCTAGAAGAAAGGAAGGCGGCATTGTGAAGGGGCAGTACTGGAGGAGACAGCAGACATGTTTTTCTGGAACTGAAGAAAGGCATAAGCTGGTGGGTTGCAGGTGCGCTCTGAGCACAGAGCAGCGCAAATGAAGACAGACCTGCCCTTGGACACATCACAGTGCGAGTCCTGACCTTTGGGGAAGAAGAGCCACTGTTCTCGGCCACCAGTGGACCTGCAGCAGAACTCCGTAGACCACGGTCCACGTCTCAGCCATGGCAAGGGGTGCCAGGGACAATGGAGGGAAGTAAACTGTCAACCTGAATTTTATACATGGTCCAACGTTCATTCTTTGATGAGGGAACAATGAAGACATTTTCTGTCATAAGAGGATTGAGAGCATTTACCACTCACGAGTGACCACCCCCCAAAAGGGAGTCAACTGGGAGGCAGCCAAGCATGGAGGCTCGGTACATGGACTTTGGAGCCAGGTGCCCTAGTTGGCATATCAGCCAGGCTATCTACTGGGCACCATTGTGCTAGCTACTGAATGGCTATGTGCCTCAGTTTCCTCCTCTACACAACAGGGATAGTACTGGTATCTGCTGTGAGGAGTGAATTAGGTCACATATGTAATGTGCTCAGAAGAGTGCCTAGGATATAAGAACTGTAGAAGTGTAGACAGTTATGATGATCAGCAAGAAGAAAAATTAATACAGAGAAATATGTAGGAAAAAGAAACAGTGATGAACATTAAAAGGAATAAATATTTAAGGAAAAATACTTAACCATTGACCATAAAAACTCTGTGTGTGTGTGTGTGTGTGTGTGTGTTGTGTGAAAACTGAAACTCTAAGTAATAATAACATGATGGAGGTAAGGTGAGAGGATGTTCAATGGGGGAGTTAAAACAAGCTGTAGCCCTGGATGTGGCTGGGTGGGAGGGTGGAGGGTATATCTGGAATAACTACAGACATTGTTATAGTTACTTTTTAACTCTAGAAGAATAAGAATACATACTATAACAGCCGAGTCAATAGAGAATCAGAAAAAAGGCAGTGGAGGACTGCAGGGAAGGAATGCCAAGATTTTAATAATTCAGTAGAGCAGGAAAGGAGAAAAAGGAAGCAAAGAAGAGAATGGGTAAAAAAGAACACAAATGATCCTGTGGTCAAACAATGGCAAGAGCCTTACATACATGTGTATATAGCTCTGTGTGTACATGCGCCTATGTAGCCATATGAGCGTGGAGGTCATGTGGATGGATGCCCACAAAGCTGTGAGGATGGGTTACCTGAGGGTAGACAATGAATTGGGTAGGAGAGGTAGGAGCCAAGCAAGATGAAAAAAGAAAGGTACGTATGATTTATGATTTATATAAAAGCCTATGTATATTTATAAAAAGAAATTAAAATTTAAAAACCCACTGCAATTTGCTTCCTTGAGAAGGAACAGGATGTTACTGCAGCATGCTGACAATTGTGCTTGGGTCCCTGCTGCGCAGTGACATCATCTGTTATGGGTGCTGACTGAAAATGTTTATGGCCTGGGTCCCAGTGCCAGGGCTGGGGGTGAGGAGGTGTCCCAGCCTATTTACCAGTCCTCTGTTATTGCCCTGGGCCATGTGCAAGAAAGGTGAGGGCAGAAGATGGAGAGTCAGAGGAAGCCCAGCCCTTCCCGAGTCAAGGAAGCCCTTAGTTGCCACAGTAAACCAAGGGATCTCCACCAGCCTGGGCTGGGGGAGGCCCTGAGAAGCCTTCAGCCCTCCCTTGGAGCATGGAGGACTGGTCCTTTCCTGGATTCCCCAGAAAGAAAGGTTCAATGACGGGGCACTGAGTGGGAGGCCATGAATGGTCTAAATGCCGGGCAAATGTTTTTAAGCCTTCTCGTTCCAACATGACATTTCAATTCTCCAGATTTCAAGACTTTTCTTCCCCTTGGTAACATATTAAGTTGCAGAGAGAGGAAAAAAACAGCAGCTCATTCTTAATATCAATAATTTCAAGAAAAACATACGGTAACTTGCCTTGATTTTCCCCACTGGGATTTTCTCAAGAGCACCCCGTCACCTTGGCCCTATCTTGCAAAGGAGGATGTGCCCCATAATTGATGAGCATTTCAGCTCAGGATGAAAACACCAGACAGCGGTCTGGGCTTCAAGACAGCTCTGTTCTTATCACCAGGACACTACATGATGATCACATTTTGGGAGAATGCTCTCATTTGTAAAAAATGACCAAATTATACTATGTCTGGGAGACCTGATTCTTTTCCAATGGGATATTCATTCCGGATACCCAAGTAATCATAATAATCATAGGAGATTAGCACATTTTGTCTGGAGCTTAGGCATTTGGCTATTATATATACTTAATTAAGCTAAGGAGCTCATTGATATCACTATTCCAGTATGTGATAATATTCCATAAACATATTTGAAGAATTAAGTAAATAAGCACATTTGTTAAAGGCTCAAATAAACATGCAAGTAGGTAAGCATCAGGAAAATTTTCAGCTAAGCAACCAGCATAAATTGTTAAATACTAACCATCTTAGGGAGCTGAGGGCTCAAGATTGTGTTGGCATCCATTCAAAAGATGTTACTTTAGATGCTTGGAAGGTCTTATCTCAGCAAGGGAAGGATATAACTAGCTTTCAAGACCCACCCTGGAGGAGTAACTATAGACCACAATCCTTCTTCCCATCATGGCTCTGGTTTCTAGGGCTGCTTTTGGGGGCACAGGGAGGGTCCATCCAGCATGGCTTCTGGTTTCTATCCTGAAGCTCCAGAGGTAGTACAGGGGACACTCTCAGGGAAACCTGGGCACATTCAAGCCTCCTCTCTTCCAGTGTGGGTGGGTCAGGCATAGTGTACTTATTCCCAGTTCTCCCCAGCTCACACTGGAGGCTAGTTTGTACTGGCCCCTCATGAACCATGGAGGTAGGAGGCAGGGCTCACTTAAGGAGTGTGAAGTAAAGCACAGGCACTAAGATGTTTGATTTGGCAGTGTATCTAGTTTTTAGTGAATTCAAACATAAAACTTTCTACAAATGTGGGACCCCACATACAAAACCTCTGCCTTCTGATCATTAGTCACCCTCAAATTCACCATTACTTTCATTAGTAGCTGGGTCTTTCATATTCCTTTATATAGTCAAATATGATTGATTTCTGTAATTGGAAGTAAATGACTTTTTAATAAGCTTGCTTGAAATGCTGGTAGTAATCGTCCTCTGTTTTCAGGGCCTGGGATGATTACTACCCTCATCCTTTTATTGCTTTTTTTTCTTCCAGAAAATAGCACTAGAACTCTTTCTCTCTTTTTTTAATTAAAAATAGTTTTTAATGTTTATTTTTGAGAGAGAGAGAGAGAGAAAGAGAGAGTGAGGGGAGGGGCAGAAAAAGAAGGAGATTCAGAATCTGAGGCAGGCTCCAGGCTCTGAGCTGTCAGCACAGAGTCCTACATGGGGCTCGAACCCATGAACCGTGAGATCATGACCCGAGCCAAAGCCAGATGCTTAACTGACTGAGCCACCCAAGTCGCCCGGAACTCTTTCTCTTTTTGTTTCTGTTATGGCTAAATATTATCGAAGAGAAGAGGGTAAGAAAGAGAGAGGCAGACTTGCTGACCATTCTGCAGAGGATGCTTTACAGAAATGACATGGTTCAGGGAGAATATAGCTTCCCCTCTCCGAACCTGAGTTCTGCCTATGTGAAATGCTAGTATGTGTGGCTCTACTTCTGTAAGGATTTCCATCCCCGCTGCCCATTTTTGGCAGATAAGTGGAGAATAAGGAAACCCAGGGAGTTAGGATCAGAAAAAGGAGGCAAAACAGATAGCAAAACTGGAAGGGAGGCTTCTGCGGTGAAGCTTTGGGAGAGATGAAGCCAGTTGAAGGGGGAAGTACACACAGCCTGAGGAGCACTTTCTTCATCCATTAGAAGGAGCGGGGTGTGGGGGTTTGGGGAGTTGGAACATGTGTAAGCAGAGCTGATGGCATTGGTCTTGGTGCTGTTTCTCTGGGGAGTCAACTACTCCAAGTTGTAAAATCAGGCAGTGAACACTCAGAAGAAAAACAGACACAGAGAAGGAATTGCCATAATATGCAAAGATAAAAATAACTCAAGCTTCATGTTGAAACTTTTGGGGAGAGAGATCCTGAAAAAAATTCAGCGTATTAAGGAATGATAAGTGGAAGTTAAATATACACAACCTGTTATGACAAACTGAAGATGAATTAGATGCTATTGTATGTTCTTTAGTGTCTTGGCTTTAGTATTTTGTTCTGGTGAATCTACAAATATTTGTAGGGCCTTTCAGAGGTTGACTTGCAAACTTTATCTTGTTTTTCATATAAAGGTTTAATCCTTAATTATAGATTTTCTTATCACAGGGATGTTTGGGTCCCTCAGGGCTGGGGATGGATGGACAATTGCTCTACAATGCTCTACAAATTAGACAGTATATGTCCCAGGGCATAGCAATTGCTGAGAACTCTCATTACAGCAGAAGCTGCTTTCCGTTCAGCTCGGAGTGTGCTGATCATCAGCTGCTCTGGGGGCCTAACAGGGGCCAGGACCCAGACCTTCACATTCTTTGAACTTGGGGAGATTAGAATTTTCAGAATTAGGAGCAGACTCTGCCTTCTACAAGAGAGTGTAGATAGTATCTTCAAGGCAAACAGCTGTGTTTGAGATAATCTAATCATTTAATGGACCACTTGAGGTCCATATATATATAAGGCGAAGCTCCACTCTTCTTGGGGAAGCTCTAAAAATGAGATAAGCCAAATGCAGGTGTTTCAGGATAAGCGTTAGGTGTTCTGTGTTCAGAAAAACACACTGGCTGTGTTTCTTCTAGCAGAGCTGTGTGCCCATGCAGCTAGAGAATTTTTTTCCCCTAAATCTAAAATGTAGACTGTCATATACCTTAAAAATAGAGTTTGTGCTTAGACGGTATGATGGCTAATTCTATGGGTCAACTTGGCTGAAGTATGGTGTCCAGATGTTTGGTCAAATACCAGTGTTAATCACATGAGTTTACATATAATTAACATTTATATCAGCTGATTTTGAATAAAGCAGACTACTGTCCATCATGTGGATGGGACTCATCCAGTTAGTTGACAACTTTAAGGGAAAAAAGACTGAGGCTCCCTGAGGAAGAAGTAATTCCAGAATGCCTTGGGACTCGAGTTACAACATCAACTCTTCCCTGGGTCTCCAGCCTATAGACTTAGCCTGCAGAATTTGCACTTGCCAGCCTTTACAATGACATGAGTAAATTCCTTAAATGAATCAGTCTCTCTCTCTCTCTCTCCACACACACACACACACCCACACACACGTTATTGGCTCTCTGTCTCTGGAGAAGCTTAATACAGACGGTAAGGGTGCGTGTTCTTGTCCAAGCACTTGTTCTAGTACTTTGTAAGCAGAGGACAGACCATGGTGGCATAAATGTGCAGGCCTAATCTGGTCTTCACCTTGCACATAAATAGAATCTCTCATTTAGGTACTAAAAGGTGATCATCATAACAGGGGAAAGACACTACTAGTATTTGGTGAGATGCATCTGGTCCTGCACAATAAAGAACTTCCCAACTCAATAGGCCAATGGCATCCCCATTGAGAAAGGTATGGCAAAGAGCTGGTCACTGGGTGCAGCCTACCTGGACTAGCAACTTGCTTGTGTCATTTAAGACTGAATAGCCCAGAGTTTGGGAAAACAAAGTGCTGTGAACTATCTGTCAAGGCTAAGAGTTCAGCCAGGGGCCTTAGAGAGAGTGAATATATAAAGAGGCAGTCGAGCCTGGAGGCCAAATAGGCTGCTACTTGGAATGCCTGGCTGAGGCCCGGAGCCACCAGGCAAAAGCCCTCCAAGAGCCCCACTTCCAGAAGTAGCAGTTAGCTACTGTCCCACAGCCATTTCCATTAGCCATTAGTAAGGTCTTAGAAAAGTCGGCCTGGCCTAGTCAAATGTGGCAGCCTGGGAGGCAGGGTCCCTGGGGCTGGAGCAGTGGCCATCAGCAATGCCACCATCAGAGGACAGCAGGCCCAGTATATCTGCATATGGTGGCCTCTGCTGCGTGGACAAAGATGAGGGGGCCAGGAAAGAATGAGGAGTCCTAGGCATGTACGTACAACAGAGCATCCAAGAGACCATCCTTGGGGACCCTCTCAGGATCAGTCTGGGGACTTGTTTTGAGGTGAATGGACTAATTTTTATCAGGAAAGCCAGTAGGAACTTCAGCCATAATAGTTTGGGAATAAAAAAGAGAATCAGCCACATATGGCTGTCACTGGCTGGTGAGGCCAGAGATACATATGTGAGACTCACTGGGAGGATCTTCCTCTGATGCTGTCCTCCCTCCAACAACCGGAATGGAGGGCCTTTAGAGGCAGGTGACAGGTATGAAGGCCATGCAACTGGGAAAGGAAAGCATCTTTCAAACATAGTCTCGATGAGTCTATTCCAAACTGATACCAATCCCAACTCCCAAATTTCTCAAGAAATGAGATCTGGTTAAATTTGTTCCTTTTTTGCCATTCTTAAAAAATATCAAATGGGGCATCTGGGTGGCTCAGTAGGTTAAGCATCCAGCTCTTGATTTTGCTTCAGGTCGTAATCTCCCATGTGTGGGATCAAGCCCCACATACTCAGCATGGAGCCTACTTGGGATTCTCTCTCTTCCTATCCCTCTGTCCCTCTCTAGCCCTCTCTCTCAAAAAAAGTTTAAAAAAATATCAAAAGCTAATATTTTGCAGATGGCTTTACACTGGCCATGCTGGCCAGGCTTCATGGGGTCCAAAGCAAACACACCTGATCTACGTTTGGTCAGCACTGGGAGGCCCTAGAAGGCCAAGGAATTAACAGAGGAATCCAAGGATTGTTTCTTATCCCGAAAGGCCTCAACCTGAAATAGCTCTTGCTTTGCAGAACTTGTATGAGTGTGGCAAGGAGGGGGAGCAGGGCTGTGGGGGAGAAGCTTGTGAATCCATTCAGGTTCCTATAAAAGGATTTTGATGCTATCTGTCATTGGAAACAGATCTGACTCCTTCTTCATGGTGATGAATATTTATAATCTCTTCTCCTCATCGTCCACGGTGTCAATGAAGAGTGAATACGTGTGACATGCAGTGTTTGGTGAGAACTTCGCTCTGGGCCTTAGGATGCTGTCTGCTGCAGACAATGTGCTTGAGGAAATAATGTTCTGTACCACAAAATTGCAAAGATCTGTTTTCTGTGGAATTATGTGTTAGATTGATGTGAATGATCCTTTGGGGGTTGTTATTTTAACAAGGAGAGGGCGTTTTGTGGAACTGGTTGGTTTTTACCTGGATCTCAGGAAATCACCAACTATGCTAATACAATAGATGAATGATAGGTGAAGTAAGATCTTGCATGCATGGCAAGAAAGAGACAGTGACAGCTAAGCATCTGGATGCAAACAGAGCACCCCTAATTCCTATCAGTGTGACATTGTCAATACTGATGGTGACATCTAGGAAGCTCGCAAAGGGGCCTCAGGGCTTCTTGCAGTTTCCCAACCCACTTCAGCAATCTCAGATCCAACCTGCATAACCCTGCTCACAGTGTTCTCCGTCTTTCCTATGCCATTTGAGTTTGTTGACCTCCTGTCTTAATGTGGTGTCTTCCAAGAGCAGACCCCAGGACAAGGAGCTTATTTGGGAAGTAATCCCTGGACAAACTGATAAGAAGGTGGGGAGGTGAGACAAGGAGGGAAAGCAACCAGTAAAGGGGGCAATGGCAACCCAGCAGCCACTGTGGCCAAGTCCAGTTTAATGGCACTGGGCACCTCTGGGGGATAGTGGAGGACACATAGCTCCAAGTTGCCCCTCCTTGCGGTGAGAGAGGTGGGGTGTATATACACCAACTTCCAATAGACACCACTGAGGCCTCCTGGGAGCAGGGAGAGGTGTTAATTCCCTGGCGCTAGCCCACCCTACATGGCCACAGACTGTTTTCAAGAAGACTGGAAGGTGCTAGCAGATGAGGCCGTGCTAGCAAGCACACACACGGCACTCGAGGGGATACGGGTGAGGCTCTGACAGCATCTGCTCGATCCTCTATTTCTTGTTCTTCAATCTCCTTGTCTGAGAAAGATCAGTACCTCCTACAGCTAATGCAGTCTCTTAAAAATAGAGCTTAATTCTCTGGCAATCAAGCCAGCAGAGAGAGAGGGCCAGAAGAAATTAAATATTCCAGCCAGTCTGCTGCCTGATTTCTTACAGGCTTGGCTAGTATTCTGGGGGCTAGATTTTCTGACCTTGCAGATAGGAGTGCCTGTAGCTGCTACTAGTTTTCTACTGACCATATAGAAACCAGACTTCCCAGACCTTGGCTCCCATTCTGCATGTGGGTAAGTTACTCTCTCTCTCTCTTGCCGCCTCTGTTTCCCCTTTGGGGAGATCAGCTTTCACGTGGCGCAGTGGAAGGAAAGCAGTGACATGTTGCCGTGGTGGTAAATGCCACTTCCCTGGCAGAGGTCGGCTCCATCAGGAGCATGAGGGACTTGAGCCATTTCAGGGACTCACCTTAGAATAATGCAAACCACGCACCCTCCTCGGCCTGGGTCCCTGGGCCAAAACAGGCTCACTCACTGTTTTACAGTGAGTAAAACAACTCACTCTGTTCTATGCCCCGTAGAAACTGGCAGCTATGTAGGAAGTCAGGGAAAGGCGTGTCTGGCTGTGGGGTGGGCAAGGGGGCAGTGCTCCACGAAATGCTGCTATGTGCTAAGCAAACTGCCTTTAGGGAGACACAGACCAAAAACTCTCGTGACACATGTTTAAGAAACCCATAGATTTGCCGGGTTGAGCATATAAGGAGAAATTGTATTGTAGATGATTATCTCTGATAAGGTGCCTCCTAATTTTTCACAGGACACTTATTTGTGGTGACCTGTTACTCCAACAGAGCCAGGCTGAGAAGCCCTCACCTGTGGTGTTTTAGGCAGCTTGACGCAGTAACCACAGGGCTCAATCCTAGGAGTCTTCTTTGTCCTACTTCTCAGCACTTACAAGCACTCCAAGGATGGGACTCTTGGGATTTGTGTGCGCCCCCTCCCCCACAGCCTTGAACTTCATAGATGCACAAGAATTGTTAAATAAATAAATCACAGGACCTAGAGTTTCCACCGATATCTCTGATCAGAGAAGCCCTCAATTTCCTACCCTTACTTCTAATGCCAAACTGCCCAAACTCAGGAAAAACTGTGGTAAAGACTCTTACTCTGTTTAGCCCGAACAGTTCAACACTCCTGTATCCTCAACCCACACACAATTGCCAAAGGCACCCTTTCTCTAGAAATTAAAAAAAAAATTCTGTTCTCTGCATAAGATTCGTTTCAAAATTATAGCTGAGGTGCAGTTTAATACTGCTTCCTGTCTTCTTTCTTTGGTGGACTCATACTTTTAAAAATTATTTATTTATTTATTTTTATTTTTTATGTTTATTCATTTTTGAGAGGCAGACAGACAGACCATGGGCAGGGGAGGGACAGAGAGACAGGGAGACACAGAATCCAAAGCAGGTTCCAGGCTCTGAGCTGTCAGCACAGAGCCTAACACGGGGCTTGAACTCATGAACCACAGATCATGACCTGAGCCAAAGTCAGAGGCTTAACTGATTGAGCCACCAGGTGCCCCTATTTATTTATTTTGCTTTTAGAGAGAGCACACACATATGTGCATGAGCCAGGGAGGGGCTGAGAGAGAGGAAGAGAGAGAATCCCAAGCAGGCTCCATGCTGTCAGTGCAGAGCCTGGCACTTGGCTCAATCTCACAAACCATGAAATCATGACCTGAGCTAAAATCAAGAGTAGGATACTTAACCAACTCAGCCACACCAGTGCCCCTTATTTTTAAATTTAATTTTATATTAAATTAACATATAGTAAAATTGACGTGTATGTGTGTGTGTGTGTGTGTGTGTTCCTGGGCAGTTCTATGAGATTTAACACATATAGATTTGTGTAACCACTATCTCAATCAGGATGCCCCCAAATTCTGTTGTCCCCCAAAGTCTCCTCATCCTGCTCTGTGGAGTCATACCCTCCTCCAGCCCTGCTTGCCATCACCATAGTTTTGTCTTTCTCAGAAAGTCATATAAATGGAATAAGAGACTATAAAGTTTTATCAGACTGGTGTCTTACACTGCACAATGCCTCTGCGGTTTTGTGTGTTGTTATGTGTGTCAGCAGTTTGTCCTTTTTATTGCCCAGCACTATTCCATCGTATGTACCACAGTTTATCCATTCACTTGTTGACGGACATTTGAGTTATTTCTCGTTGTTGGCCATTAAGAAAAGAACTGCTATAAACATCTATAAGATTTTGGGTTGGGGCGCCTGGGTGGCTCAGTCAGTTAAGCGTCCTACTTCGGCTCAGGTCATGATCTCACAGTTTGTGGGTTGAAGCCCCGCATCGGGTTCTGTGCTGACAGCTCAGAGCCTGGAGCCTATTTCAGATTCTGTGTCTCCCTCTCTCTCTCTGCCCCTCCCCTGCTCATGCTCTGTCTCTCTCTGTCTCAAAAAATAAATAAACTATAAAAAAACAAACAAAAAAAGATTTTGGGTTAACATAAATTTTCATTTCTCTAGGCTAAATACTGGGTTGTACGATATGTCTATGCTTAACTTTATAAGAAACTGCCAATTGTTTTCCAAAGCGTCTGTACCATTTTGCATCCTCACTAGCAATATCTGAGTCCTAGCTCCTGGCTGCTCCACACCCTTGCTAGCATTTGGTACTGTCAGTTTAAACAAAAATTTTTAAAGCTATTTTAATAGTGATGTAGTGATACCTCAGTATTGTTTATTTAAAAAATCTTTTTCTTTCCTTCCTTCCTTCCTTCCTTCCTTCCTTCCTTCCTTCCTTCCTTCCTTCCTTCCTTCCTTTTTCTTTTTTTTTTTTTTTCCAGGAGAGTGCGAGTCAGGGAGGGGCAGGGGTTGTGTGAGAGTGAATGTTGAGCAGGCTCCATGCTCAGCACATGGGGCTCGATCTCATGACTGAACGATCATGACCTGAGCCAAAATCAAGAGTCTGACACTTAACTGACTGAGCCACCCAGGCACCCCAGCATTGTTTTAAATTACGTTTCTCTAGTGGCTAATGACGTGGAACATCTTTGTATGTGCTCTTTTGCCATTCGTCTGTGCTCTTGAGTGAAGTGTCTGGTCACCAGACACTTGCCTCCCCACCTCAACATTGCCCATTCTTTTTTTTTTTTTTTTTTTTAAATAAGCGAGCTGTTTATTTTCCAAGTATTGACTTTTGAGACTTTATATTTATTTATTATATTTGAAATCCAGGTCTTTTGTCAGAGATGGTATTTGAAAATCTTTTCTTCCAGTCTGTCACTTGTCTTTTCATTCTCCTAATAACGTCTTTCATGAAGAAAAAGTTTTAATGATGATAAAGCCAATTTCTCACTGCTTTTTTCTTTGGTGGACTATACTTTTGGTATGATATCCAAGAATCTTGGCCATGAAGAGCATCTCTAATGTTTTCTTCCAAAATGTTATTGTTTTACATTTGGATCTCTCATCTATTTTGACTTGATTTTTGTGTATGGTATAAAAATAGGCTTTTGTTTTGCATATGGATGTCCAATTTTACTAATGCTGGTTGTCAAAAAGATGATTCTTCCCTGTTACATTGGCACCTTTATTGAAAATCAATGGACCTTCAGTGTATGGGGTCAGTGTTTGTACTTTCTAACCTGCTCCATTGATCTGCATGTCCATCTTTTTGCCGATGTCAAAACTGTCTTGACCACAGCAGCTTCTAGTAAGTCTTATATTTGGGTGGTGCAAGTCCTCCAGCATTATTCTTTCATAAAATTGTTCTGACAATTCTAATTCCACTGCCTTTTCATAAACATTTTGGAATCACCTTCTCTACAACTACAAACAGTTCTGTTCGTGTTTGATCAGACTTATATTAAAGCTAATGATCAGTTAGAGAGAACTGCCATGTTTTCTATATTGATTCTTCTAATTTATGAACACGGCGTGTCTCCATTTACTTAGAGCTTTTTTGATTTCTTTCATTAGAGTTTGGTAGCTTTTGGCATGGAAATCTTCCATATGCTTTACTAATTGAATACCTATTTATTTTTGAACTACTTTAAATTATGTATTAATATATGTTATATAACTATATGATATATAAAAGTATAAAATGATGAATATTTTGTTTTTATTGTCAAAACTTGGTGTATAAAGTATGACTAACTTTTGTGTATGGACCTTATATAATGCAACCTTGCTAAACTTCTTTATTGCTTCTAGGAATTCTTATAGATTCTTGGAATTTTCTAAATAGAGAAATATATCATGTGTAAATAGAGACAGTTTCATTACTTCATTTCAAATTCTATGCCTTTAAAATTTTTGAAAATGTTCATTTATTTTTTAGAGTGAAAGAGCATGAGTTGGGGAGGTGCAGAGAGAGAGGGGGAGAGAGAGAGAGAGAGAGAGAGAAAGGGAGAGGGAGAGGGAGAGGGAGACAGAATCGAAAGCAGGCTCTGTGCTATCAGTGCAAACCAAATGTGGGGCTAGAACTCACGAACTGTGAGATTGCGACCTGAGTCACCGAGGTACCCCTCTGTGCCTTTTTTATATTGCACTGGCTGAAACTTTTGGCATTGTATTAAATAGGAGTAGTAAGAGTTAATAATTTTAATTGTTGCCTATTTTAGAGAGGAAAGCATTAAGTCATTCACCAGTAAGTATGATGTTAGCTGTGAGTTTTTAATAGTTGCCCTTCATCAGGTTGAGGAAGCTCCCTTCTATTTCTAGTTCACTAAAGTTTTTGTTGTGAATGAATGTGAAATTTTACCACATATTTTTCTGCTTCAATTGGTATGATCATGTGTTTTTCTTTCTTAGCCTGTTAATATGGTGGCTTGTATTGGCTGATTTTTGAATACTGACCCAGAATTGTTTTCCTGAGGCAAAGCTCCTTTAGCTGTGGTGCATTATTCTTTTTATATATTGCTGGATTTAATATGCTCACCTTTTTTTTTTCCTACTAGTCTCCATGTCCAGCTTAGAGCCTAATATGGGGCTTAAAATCCCGACCCTGAGATCAAGACCTGAGCTGAGATCAAGAGTCAGACACTTAACTGAGCCACCCAAGTGCCTCAGGATGCTAGTATTTTTAATGAGGATATTAGTCTATAGTTTTCTTGTGATGTCTTCATTTGATTTGGTATCAAGGTAATAATGCCCTCATAAAACGTGTTGGGAAATGTTCTGTCGTGTATTTTTTGGAAAAGACAGTATGGAATTGGTATTATTATTATTATTATTTTTTAAATGTTTGGTAGAATTCCACAGTGAAACTACCTGAGCTAGGAAATTTCTATTTCAGAAGACTTTTAACTATGAATTCAATTTTTAAAATAGATATAGAAGTATTTAGGTTACCCAATTCTTGAATGAATTTTAGTAGTTTGTGTCTTTCAAGAAATTTATCCATTTTATCTAAATTGTAAAATTTGTATATTGTTTGCAACAGTCCCTTATCCTTTCAATGAATGTAATGATATCCCTCTTTCATTCTTGTTACTGGCTATCTGTGTCTTTATTTCTTTGTCACTGTAGCTAGATGTTTATCACTGTTATTGATGTTTTCAAAGAACCAGTTTTGGTTTCATTGATTTTCTTAAATGTTTTTCTCTTTTCATCGATTTTTGCTCTTATCTTTATTATTTCCTTCCTTCTGCTTGCTTTTGAATTATTTTGCTCTTTCTAGTTTCTTAAAGTGGTAGCTAAGGTGGTTGATTTAGAGCTTTTTTTTTTTTTTGCCAATATAAGTGTTTAATGCTATAAATTTCTTCTTAACTACTGCTTCAACTGCAACCCACAAATTTTGACTTGGTTTGTTTTAATTTTCCATCAGTTGAAAATGTTTCTAATTTCTCTTGAGATTTTCTTTCTGATTCGTAGGGGTTTTGGGTAAAATGTATTGTTTAACTTCAAAGTTTTCAGAAATTTTCTGTTGTCTTTCTATTATTGATTTCTAGTTTAATTCCATTATTGTAAGGGAACCTATGCTGTATTTTTTCAATTCTTTTAAATTTGTTAATGTTTGTTTAATAATCTAGACTATGGGCTGTCTTGGTGAATGCTTCATCCATACCTGAAAACAATGTATATTCTACTATTTTTAGAGTGTTCTGTAAATGTCAATTAGGTCTGGTTGGTTGATCAAGTTGTTCAGTTCTTCTATATTCCTGTTAAATTTAAGTCTATTTGTTCTTTGATTACTGAGAGAAGAGTATTGACATCTCTAACTATAACTGTGAATTTGTCCAATTCTCCTTTCAGTTGTATAAGATTTGCTTCATGTATTTTGAAGTTCTGTTTTTAACACATACACATTTAGGATTTTGACACATACACATTTAGTGAATCATCCACTTCTTGGTGGGTTGGACCTTTTATCGTGTGCCATGTTCTTCTTTATCTTTGTAATTAATTGTAAATAATCTCCTTGCTTTGTAGTATATTCTTTCTGAATCTAATAGTGCCATGCAAAGTTTCTTTTGATTAGTGTTTAACATGGCATGTACTTTCCCATCCTTTATTTATATCATTATATTTAAGTTAGAGTTCTTGTAAATAGCATGTGCTTGGATCATTTTTTTAAAATCAATTTTGCCAATTTCTCTCTTTTAATTGGTTATGTTTAGACTGTTTATATTTAATGTAACTATTCGTATGTTTATATTTAGGCATACCATTATCTTATTGTTTTCTGTTTGTTCTCTTTGTTTAT
This sequence comes from Hyaena hyaena, assembly GCF_003009895.1. Taxonomy (NCBI): domain Eukaryota; kingdom Metazoa; phylum Chordata; class Mammalia; order Carnivora; family Hyaenidae; genus Hyaena; species Hyaena hyaena. The sequence continues at coordinate 134,834 of NW_024080729.1, read as the reverse complement.
TCATTGTCTTTTCCTTTCCCATCTTCTTTTAATTTATTTGAGTGTTCTTAGAATTTCATCTTAATTTATTAATTTGGTTATTAATTATATTTCTTTGTATAGTTTTTTAAGTGACTGCTTAGGGATTACACTATATATACTTCACTCTTCAGAGTATACTTAGAATGAGTACTTAACCAGTTCAAGGGGCATGTAGAAACCTTATCAACTGCAAGGAGCAGTGAATCTCTGCTATGCTAAAGGCTTTATGCATATAAAAGGGGTGGGGCAGTGCAGTGATCAAACAAGACTGAAAAACGATGGGTTAAACAAAACAGTTGCATGGGGGAGATTTCCCAGAGAGGCCTTGAGTAAATTAATGCACACTATGACTCTTTAAAGGCAAAGGTAGACTATTTAGCATCTCTCAAACTTTCTGATCAGAGAAACCCTTGTTCATGGATTTTTCCAAACTATGCTTATGGAAGGCTGCCTTCTATGTGGTACATGCTCCACAATTTTAAAACTGAATTCACATAGGGTAAGTCTTACTGTTTTCATTTATTATTCCTCCACATAACTGAGGACACCATATTTCTCCTTGTTCTTTTTTTTTCCATATTAACTATTCTCTTTAGACTCCCTTCCCCTGTAATTGTCACCACCCTTTTTAATTTTTAAAAAATTTTAAATTTATTTCTGAGAGAGAGAGGCAGCGTGAGCAGGGGAGGGTCAGAGAGAGAGGAAGACACTGAATCTGAAGCAGGCTCTAGGCTCTGAGCTGTCAGCACAGAGCCCGATGTGGGGCTCAAACCCATGAACCATGAGATCATGACCTGAGCCAAAGTTGGATGCTTAACCAACTGAGCCACCCAGGTGCCCCGTGTCACCACCCTTTTTTTTTTTTTTTTATCATTACTTTATTAAGTTTTTTCTGCCTTCCACACTGTAAAACCTAGGAAGGCAGGTTTGCCACTTACCCCATGAGCTCCCACTTGTAGGCATGTTCATTAACAACCTTCAAGAATGGAGTGTCCAGAATGAACCTGTCATGTCAGAGGCAATCCAACCAAGGTAATCCAATGTGTGAGAGTGTCACACCTGGACACTGCCTCTCTTCATGTGCCCAGGCTCACATTGACTTTGCTGGCAGCCATCTCATGATCCTGCTGATTCACATAAAGCTAGCTGCCAGTTGAGATCCTTGTCCCTTCTACACAGGGAGCTGTTTCTCCTGATACTCCTGATACTTCTTCCTACTTTTGCCATTTTCTTTTTGTTTATGTGTTTAAAATAGCTTTATTGAGGAGGGCACTTGTGGGGATGAGCACTGGGTATTATATGGAAACCAACTTGACAATAAACTATTATAAAAAATAAATAAAATAGCTTTATAAAATAGCATAAAATTCACCCACTTAAAGTGTATGTTCCAATGGGTTTTGATATATTCACAATTGTGCAATAATTGCCACAATTAATTTTAGAACATTTCCATGATGCCAAAAAGAAACACTCTGTCTTTTAGTTATTACTTCTTGGTCCCTCCAACCCCTCTGGCCCTAGGCTACCACTAATCTATTTTCAGTCTTTATAGGTTTGCTATTTTGGACATATCATATAAATGGAATTATATGTGGTCTTTTGTGACTGGTATCTTTCACTGAGCATAATGCTTTCCAGGCTCATCCATGTAGCAGCATGTATCAGTAATTCATGCTTTTCAAAATAATATTCCATTCTGTGGATAGAGCACAATTTGTTTACATATTCATCAACTGATGGACATTTGGCTTGTTTTCACCTTTCAGCTATTGGGAAGAATGGTGCTATGAACATTTGTGCACAAGTTTTTGTGTAAACACATGTTTTCAATTCTTTTGGGTATATGCCTGGGAATGGAATTTCTGGGTCATGTGGTCACTCTATGTTTACCTATTTGAGGAACTACAAAACTGTTTTCCAAAGTGACTACTCCACTTTACGTTCCCATTGGCAGTGTACCAGAGTTCCAATTCCTCTACATCCTCTCCAACACTTGACTTTTTGGAGAAAAGCTGTTGTAGGTGATGTGATATAGTATCTCACTGTGGTTTTGATTTGCTTTTTTCTGATAACTAATGATGTTAAGTATCTTCTTATCTACCTATTGGTCATTTGTGGATCTTCTTTAGAGAAACGTTTATTCAAATCCATTGCCCAGAGTTATTTGACTTTTTATTGTTGAGTTAAAGTATTCCTTTTCCATTTTGGATAACATACCCTTATCAGATATATTATTTGCAAATATTTTCTCCTATTTTTTACATTGTCTTTTCACTTTCTTGATGGTATCCTTTCAAGTACAAAAGTTTTGAATGCTGGCGAAGTCCAGTTTATCTAGTTCTCTTTTTCTGCTTATGTTCTTTGTGTCACATCCCCAAAACTATTGCTAAATCCAAGGTCATGGAGATTTATCCCTATGTTTTCTTTTAAATATTTTGTAATTTTAGCTGTTTGATCCATTATGAGCTAATTTTTCCACATGGTGTGAGGCAGAGTTCTTACTTCATTCTTTGGAATCCACTTGTGCCAGTGCCATTTGTTGAAAAGACTACCCTCCCTCGCCCCACCATTATACTACTATACTATCCCCCCAACTGATGGTCTCAACATCCTTGTTGAAAATCAGTTGACCATAGTTACATGGGTTTATTTCCGGACTTTCAATTCTATTCCATTGGTCTGTCTTTATGGCAGTACCACACTGCCTTGATCACGTTTGCATTGTAGGAAGTTTTGAAATTGGGAAATGTGAGTTCTCCAACTTTGTTTTTCTTTTTAAAGATTGTTTTGGCTAACTTCATCCTTTGCATTCCCTTTGGATTTTAAGGTGAGCTCGTCGTTTCTACAAAGAAGCCAGCTGTGATTCTGATACATAGCGTGTTACTTCTGAAGATCAGCCTGGTGAGTATTACCATGTTAACAGTATCAAGTCTTCTGATTCATAAACATAGGCTACCTTTCCATTTATTTAAATCCTTAATTTCTTTCAACAATGTTTTATAGTTTTCAGAGTATAAGTTTTGTACTTTTTTTGTTAAATTTATTCCTAAGTATTTTATTCTGGTTGATGCATTAGTTTCTTGTTTTTTTTTCAGTTGTCCATTGTGAAGTGTATAGAAATACAATTTGAATTTTGTACATAATCTTGTATGTACCTTGATGAACTCTATTAGTTCTAACGGTTTTGTGTTTTTTTTTTTAGTGAATGCCATAGAATTTTCTCTATATAAGATCATTTTATCTATGAATAAAGATAGTTTTGCTTCTTTCTTTCCAATCCAGGTAACTTTTATGACTTTGACCTCTTTTTTTTTTTAAATATTTTTACATTTATTTATTTTTGAGAGACAGAGGGAGACAGAGCATGAGCAGGGGAGAGGCAGAGAGGGAGACACAGAATCTGAAGCAGGCTCCAGGCTCTGAGTTTCAGCACAGAGCCCAACATGGGGCTCAAACTCACAAATTGTGGGGCGCCTGGGTGGCTTAGTCAGTTAAGCGTCTGACTTCGGCTCAGGTCATGAACTCATGGTCCATGGGTTTGAGCCCCACGTCAGGCTCTGTGCTGACAGCTCAGAACCTGTAGCCTGCTTGGGATTCTGTGTCTCCCTCTCTCTTTGCCCCTCCCCTGCTCATGTTCTGTCTATCTCTCTCTCTCTCAAAAATAAATAAACATTAAAAAAAAATAAAAACAAAAAACCAAAATGCACACACAAACACACACACACACACACACACACACACACACACACACACCTCACAAATTGTGAGATCATGACCTAGGCAGAAGTTGGGTGCTTAACTGACTAAGTCATCCAGATGCCCCATGACTTTGACTTCTTAATACTAAGAATTATTCCTATCACATTTAATTTTGTTTGTTTTAACCATTGTTCAGTTCTTTTAATTTGGATAGTCTTCCGACACGTTTTATTTGCAATTCATCTTTTCATTCCCAGCAGTTGGCACAGTGTCTAGTGTTTTGCATTCAATAAATGTTTCCAAGATTAAGATTATGGTATGAATCTGCGTTTTTGGCAAGCATGTCTTTTCTGTGTTTTTTATTGCTACAAATGTTAAACAATAGGGGTGCCATTAAAGTTTCTGGGGCCCAAGGATATCAACATGGAGGCAGTGGCACCAGAACCTGCCCTTTCGCAGTACACAAAGGCCACACCAGAAGCAGGAGATAGCTGCTTCAAGAAACAATGGAGACATCTGCATTGGCCTTGTGGAAATTAAGTCCAGAGGATAAAGGTAAGGTATTCTCACTTGACTTGGGCAGCAGATGGCATCAAAGAGACCAGAGCAGGAGAAGAGGAAACAACTGCCATGACGTGGGCAGGGGAGAGAGATTTTTTTTTTAATGTTTTTATTTATTTCTAGGAGAGAGAGAGAGAGAGCGTGAGCAGGGGAGGGTCAGAGAGAGAGGGAGTCACAGACTGAAACAGGCTCCAGGCTCTGAGCCGGCAGTCAGCACAGAGCCCGACGCGGGGCTCGAACCCACGAACCGAGAGATCATGACCTAAGCGAAAGTCGGACGCTCAACCGACTAAGCCACCCAGGCGCCCCAGGGGAGAGAGATTTTTTGATGTGCAAACATGAAATGCTTTCTATGGGCCCTTAAAATTAATGAATGGAATATTCTCAGAGGTCTGGGGATCCTAGAATAAGAAGGAAGGGTAAGAGCCAAATGTGAGTCATTTCATTTCAGGCTGCTGTGGTGTGGGAAAACTTGAGCTATACATGCAAAAGTCTCTCTGTCATCAATTATTTCTTTGATTCTTCCTTCCCTTCAAAGTGCTGAACCAGTTTTCTTCTTTCCCTTAATATTAAACCCCTAAATGGCCTGCTCTGCTTCTTCAAATCCCACACAATCCATAACACATTACCATTGGCTTCAGTACTTAACCACCTACTAGATCTGCCTACAGATCCCCAGATTCCACTCTCCTATCACAGTCAACTGATGTGCTAATTTTTTTGAAAATATTTTTTTTCTCTCTGTTGTTTAGATTAGATCATTTCTATTTTTCCTCCCTTTAAGTTCACTAACTCCTCCCTCTGTCTTCTCCACTCTTCTCTTGAGTCCATTGGCTATTTATTTTTCAGCCCTAGAATTTCCATTTTGTTCTTTTTATGTTTTCTATATTTTAATCGAGACTTTCTATCTTTCAATTTGTTTCCATGGTATCTTCCTTCATTCCTGAAGTACGGTTTCAGGAGCAGCTTACAGTCTTTGCTTTTTAATTTCAAGAGTGTCAAGTTGGGGCTGGTCTCCATTGATTGTTGTTTCTCCTCTGAGTTGAAATTTTTTTGGTTCTTCTTATGCCAAGGAATTTTCAATCATATCCTGAACGTTTTCAGAGTCTTATTTAAATTCTAAGAAGACTACTAGTTTTTTGTTGTTTATTTGTTTTAGCAGACAATCAGTCTGGTTAGGGTCAGGTCACCAATTCCAATAGTCTTCTTTGGGCTGTGGTTCCAGTGTCAGTGCTGTTTTTGAAGGCCCTTTTGGCTCATGTGTATACCGCTCAGTGGACAGTATAGGACTTGGGTATTGGTCTACCTTACAGCAGGATTGGCGGAGCCTTTGGCATGCTCTTTGGATTCATGCGCTGTCAACTTGAAGGTAAGGAGCTTATGTAAACAACTATGGAATCACTGTTTTGATCTCCTTCCACTGTGGGATCTGCCTGACATAGTATGATTCCCTGAGGCCCACTCCTAGACCCGTCAATTCTGCCATGCAATTTTCATGACTATGTCTACACTTGGGACCAAGTGGTGGGAGGACAGAGAGAGTAAAAAGCAATGGGGAATCTTTTCATTGTTTGGTACCACAGCTCCAGCAGAGTTTTAGGTTTCTGTTTGTCTGCTTTTGTGGTCACTGCCACCAGAGGATTTTCTGGGGGTGACAACTTGATGGTATTTTGGATCCTGGTCACCTTCCCTAAGTTTCTTCTTACCGCTTATTTTTCAAAGTTCTTAGCTAGCTGCTCCATGCATTCTGTCCATGGTTTACAGTGGCTTCCAGCAGGAAAGACAAGACAGAGTATGGTTACTCTACTTTCCCCAAAACTGGAACCTCACACAACATTTTATTCTAGGCAAGTGTTCATCTCACTGGCCAGTTGAACAGTTAGGTCTGAAAAGTCTCAGCTAAAACTTTTGCTTCTTTTCTCTTTCTCATCATATGGGCAGATTCTATCTTCCTCCTTCACCCAGTTCATTAGCCAGTTCTATTTATATTGTACTTAATTCTTTATCACGCCTCAGACATTTGTGCCTGCATGATCCCTGGACCTATCCACTTGGCCAATTCTCAAACACAGAATCTCTCCATTACCTCTCCTGACTCTGGAGCATTACAGGTCTGTCTCACATCAAATTCACATTACAGAAATTCTAAAAGCCTACTTTGGGTGATGTACACAATTCTTACTATATTCATCTGATGTCTTTGTCATTCTAAATTGTGTAATCTTAAGCCATTTTCATTAAACTCAGGAACAAGATCAGAGAGGCTGTTACTGCTAGCTAATAGTCATTCAGAGGCTCTGATGAATATAATAAGACAAGAAAGTGAAATACGAAGTGTAAATATGGGAAAACAATTTTTCTTTTGTGATGAATACGGCTGCATTTCTGGAAGATTCAAGAAACCATAGCAAGAAAAAAGTCCCATTAAAATTAAAATGAGAATTTGGTAAGGTGAGTAGGTACAGGGAAACATTTTTTAAAAATAGATTTTTCTACCCCAAGAAATAGAAGAATATTCCATTCAAAAAAGCAACAAAGAATATAATATACTTAGGAAGAAATCCTCCTCCTTGGACTCTTATTCCAAGGACTGGCAAACTGGGGCTGGCAGGGCAATCTGTCCTGAGGTCTGTTTTTGTATGGTTTTGGACTGAGAGCTAAGAGTAATTTAAAAAATTTTTATAGGATTGTGAAAAGCAGCAGCAAGGACTATGTGAAGCCCACAAAACCTAAAATATTTACTATCTGGTCCCTTACAGGAAGTTTCCATAGAAGTAAAAGCCCTAGTATATAAGGATATATGTGCATACTGCAGCATATTTTGTGTGGCAGAAAATGGAAATAAAGGAATACCTGTCAACTGGAAAATGATGGGACATATTAAGCTACAGCCATTCTGTAGAATATTATGCAGCCATTAAAAGGAATAAAATATAGCTGTATATGAAATTCATATATATGAAATTCAAGATGCAGTAAAAAGTGGGATATAAAGAAATTGTACATGGTTATTTTTATCCTTTTTTTTTTTTTTGTAAGACAAGCAACCCAATCCCCTGCAGAAATAAATGAATGTTAATATAATTATGTCAATATGGAGAAAGAATTCTGAATGTTAGATTAAGGGGCATGAACAGTTTTTGTTTGGCAATGGATAGGCTTCAGAAGTTTATGAGTGGGAGTGAGGAGGAGAGAAATGGGCTGGAGCTGTGGTTTAGGGATATGAATCTTTATAATGCAGTCTTTACTACTTGTTGCCTGGAATTCTAATATAAAGGTGGCCAACTTCCTATTGGTAGACGACTGCCAAATCTGCTGTTTCTCTTACCACCAAACCTTCCTCCAGTGAATTTCTTGTTTAGACTCAGGGTCCGTGGATTGCTCTTTAGCATTTGAACAGCTTTGTGGCTTTGGCAGCAGTTTGACTCAACCCTGACTCTGAACTTCTCTGTCTGTTGCAATCCATCCTTTCTCCTCCAAGTGACAATAGCAGAAAGGTATTGCCATTGCTGTCCATTTGATGACTGCCTGCCTGGGCAGTCCCCATCACACAGTGATTAGTGGCTGTTAGGCCAAAGGCCTCTCCAATTTAGCCTGGCCTTCTGTGGATATGGTATATGGCCTCCTGGGTGTTGGATCCCTTTTTGCATTTGACATTGCCTCCCTCGTGGGACCTAATAAAGGTTTTGTTCTAGTTATCTCACTGGGGGTGAAGTAAAGATAAACCCTTCCTGACTCCTCTTCATGACATATTTTTCCCTTTCTACAAGGGTGTATTTACTTCTGCAGGAATATATCATTTCATAACTTTCAAAAATAGACCTGACCTTGCTTTAGGTTACTGGTACAGGCAATTAATACACTTCATGTCTTTGATGTCCCTTGTCTATTAAGTTTACTTGGTATGTTACCCATTTCTGTAGTCATTCCTTAACTATGTGTTTTTGTCTTCTAACAGAAGGGAGTACCCAATGAGTCTAATATTTGCTAATGAGTTGCTAGGTACTGTTACATTCCAATTATTTATTAGGAGGTTTTCTGGATTTCAGCAGCATCTCAACATGTGTTTACAAGCTGTTTTGCAAAATACAATTAAATTTTAAAAATATTCAGGCATCACTAAAGATGTCTTCAATAAAGATTAACTTAATAAAATCAGTCTTTGCCTCATTACAAAGCTTATGTCTTCAGCAGTAGGATTTAACCATCTGTATGCAGGAGTCATGTACTCATGTAGTGGCCAGTGGCTACAAGAAAAGTGATCTGAAATGATCATATCCAGTTTTGGCCCATATATGTTTTGGTGAGGGCTGTGCTGAATGACCATGGTTACCCTGGATATCTTCTTTGGGGGCAGTGCTATGGTGAAGCAGGGTGGAGAACTCCCATTTATGGACAACTTCCAAAAAGGAAGATCAGGCAAACCAGTCTTATCCAAGGCAATTTTTAAAAATTAGAGAAAAGCAACTGTCCTAGAGTTCTTCTTCCAAAAATCTTAAGAGAAAATGAAAACCAAGTGGCAGACTGGAAGAAAACATCTGCTACGTACTGAATAGACAAAGGCCCAATATCCAGAGGACACAAAGAACTCCTACAAATCAAAGAGAGCAATTCAAACCAACCAATGGGCAAAAGATGCGAGACACATGAAAGAGTGTTCAATCCCACCAGCTGTCAGGGAAATGCAAATTAAGACGATAACAAAACAGCATTTTTTGCTCTCCAACTGGCAAAACCTAAAATGACAGATATTATCATGGAATAAGCAAGGGTGCAGGGGAATGGGTGCTGTCACACACTGATGGGAATACAAACTAATGAAACCCTTTTGGGAAGGCAACGGGGGAGTACTCATTAAAATTAGATATACACATCCATTGTTGTTTCCCCCAAATTCTACTTCTAGGCGTCTAACTCAAAGAAACACATTTATACACAAAATGCATGCATTGTTTGTGGTAGGGAAAAATGGGGGAAAAAATGAAATGTCTGTTACAAGGAAGTTGTTAAATAGATCATGGTTTGTTCATACTTCAAAATGCCCATCAACAATGGTAAACAGTAGGTCCATACTCACTGTGACATGAGAAGAGCAAGGTCCAGAATAACATGTACATCATGGCCTCATTTATACAACAAGCAAGGTATCTTATTATGTGTCTGTTGGCTGGCTGGCTTTGTATGTATTATGTATGTATGTATGTATCTCTGTCTCATCTAAAAATGCACAGAAGTAGGGGAAGAACATGCATCAAATTGTTGAAAGTGGTTATTCCTCCCTGGGAAAGGACAGTAGTTGGTACTGGGGAGAGGAAATTAAGAGGGCTCTTACATTTTGATATTTAAATAATGTAGTGTTTGAAATTCTACAATGAAACTGCACCCAGGAATCACATGTGTAGTAAAGAGGGGCAGAAATTAAGCATCCAAAAAGTTCCTTCCTTCCTCCCTTCCTCCCTCCCTTCCTTCCTAAGTTGGCAGTGTAGAGCCGGACATGGGGCTTGAACTCACGAAACTGTGAGATCATGACCTGAGCCAAAATCAAGAGTCAGACACTTAACTGACTGAGCCACCCAGATGCCCCAAACTTACAGCTTTCTAAACCCCAGATCAGGTGAGACAGCTTAGGAAGGCAGGCCTGTCCTCTATTGGCTAACAGCCCTTCTCCACCTCTTGCCAACGTCTTGGCCTCCTACCTTTACTACATTGCTGGGAGTAAAGAGAGGGGTAAAGGCTTCCTTCACTGGCTCCTTTCCATCTTTTTATCATCAACTTGGACTCAGAGAGAACACGTGACCTTTGCTGGCACTTACACAATAGGGTCCTAATACCTACTTAGTTGAGTTATGAATTCTACTGCCATCCAAGGGCATTGACCTTGGAGCACAACAGAAACTGGTTCCAGCCCAGGATCTCCCCCCTTGCTAGTGTATTGTTGAGCATTTTTAGTAACTTCCCCAGTCCTCAGCTTCTTATCTATATTAACAGGACAATTACAGTATATCTACCAAAATCAAGTTATTATTATTATGGTGTGGACTCTACCTCTTTGACTCTTGCTGGCTGGGAGGCTGTGTTTGGACACACAATGCTGACCTTGAACTTCTCTGTTTACTCCTGATCTTTTCAGGCAAGGCCAATCTGTCCAAACACTGACACCAAACTTCAGGGAGTCCCGTGGTACTCCCACTCACCCTGCCTGTGGCTGCCCTTTCAGCTTTCCTCAGGCAGCTGCCCAGAGTCCTGCGGTTACTGTTTTCCCCACATAGACTGCCAGGGCTGGGCTTTTGTTCCTGAGATGCCTGATTAGTGATGCAGTCTGAACTGTGTTTGGGAGCATCTCTGCTTTTTAAATGCTGTCCAACAATGGACATCTGCCCACTGGAAGGGGAATGTTGAGTCACTGCGGGTGGGTGGATGTCTCTGCACGGTATCTGATCCCCTCCTCTGTGGGCCCACAGGGTCGGGTTAGTACATGAAGCCAACAGCAAACCCAGGCTGTCTCTACCTTGAACAGAATGACCACTGTGGGAGAGGGATATTCCCACCCTTGTGTGTCCTCTGCTTTTGAAAGCTATTGCTGGTTTTAAGCAGGGGACTCAGCATTTTTGGGGTGATTGACAGTAGACACAGCAAACTCCGCTATTTTTAGACCTTCCCTGTGCAGCCTCATTGACAAGGTCCCTACCTACTTCTACTCCAGCTACAAGGATTCTTCCTTTTGAATCAATATAAGATAATGAAATACGCTTTTCCTCCTTATAGGTGAAACAACACGATATCATCTCTCTTTTCCTGGTGAATCAGTAAGGTGAACCACTTCATGCTGGTGTGTTGAAAGACAAAGACCGTCTCCTTCCCGTCAGAGTGTGGAGAGGGCCCTCAGCCTGCTGGGACCACCCACTTACAGATATGCATCTGTTACTCCCCATCCAAGAGCTTCCTGGTTTACATAAAAGTTGGTACTTTTCTGTAGGGTTATTCTGATATCCAGATAATGGTATCTGCTGGCAAAGTTATTTCTGAAGCACTTGTATGAAAATTATGATGTCGAGGATGTACATCACTGCTACGATGAGATTAGATGCATTAGCTGCCGTCTGAAAATACGAAATGACTCTCCTATGAAGGGAAGAAATTTTATTCTAAGGCATTTCATTAAACCAAATAGGTGTTGGGAAAATTGGTTCTTTGCAAAAGATTCAACTTAGAGCCTCAGCTGATGCCATATTCCACAATAAAGCCTAAATGAGTTGAGTATGAGAAATAGACAATGAAAAAACTATAAGAAAATTTAGAAAGCTTTAAACAAATACTCGGGAATGAACAACCCATTGTTATCATTGTTCCAATGACCCTTTCTAAGTACAAAAGCAATGAAGGAAGTCATAAAAGGAAAGATCAAGGGCTTTGGCTATATAAAAATAACAAAATAAAACTCTAAATATTATAACACACTTTGCAAAGATTAGTCACTGTTACTGTTGGTAAAACACAGGCAACATGGTGCGCTGCTTTCCTTAGAAACCTAGAAATAAAGGGATCGATGTAACCTTATAAGAGCTGTTACTAGCAAAAATCTTTACACAGCTCTCTGTGAGAAAAAGCCAAGGGGATACACGATGTCAGTCACTGTAGCTGCTTTTAAAAGAGAAACCTCCCCTCTTGGGTCACACTGCTACCCAAGGGGGCATTTTCTGAAACACAAGACCTCTTTTCCTCCCTGGCTGCCTGAACCAGGGGTAGGTTACTGACCTAAAGAAGGCACATTCTTAAGCTGGCCAGCAGCTGCTGTCCTGGAGGCCTAGAAAAGATATATTGGGTCACTCTAGTTTTCTTTCTTATAACTTTGGGCTAACAATAAGAAAATACTTAGCTCATTAACCCTGGGGACAGTGTTAAAGGATGCTTTCAGGTACAGCTGGGGCCAGAGCAAACCAAAGGCATGGGCAAGGGGGTGCTAGCGTCGGCAGGACAAGCAGCTTACAAGAGCAGGCATGCATAAACGGGAGCCAGAGGTCCTCAGGGAGACAGAGGGAAGGGGCCCTGGGCTTTGGATACAACTGTGGCTCCTGATGGCCTCCTGGGTCCTGGCTCTGGCTCCCATTGCAGCTTGGAGGGGCTCAGATATTATCACTGTATACTGGCGAGAGTGTTGCATCCTAAGCCTGAGCTAGCTCAACTGAAAATCAAAAGAGCCAAACTAACTGTAATTGTTTCTATGACCCAAAACACTATTCAAAGTGATGTGGGCTTTATTGTTGAGAGGCAAGAATTGGAAATAATTACAGTAAGTAGAAAACTAATGAACGGTATTTGATCTTTTCTGAAGAAAAGGCTATAATGCAAAGAAGGGAGCTGGTCAGCCTGGAGACCAATTGCAATGGCTGCAGGGATATTTGCTCCTGTGGGCAATGGACACCCTGTGAGGCTTTGCCACTGCTGTGAGAACCTATCTCTTAAAGCTCTTTTCTTCCTTGTGATTCTCTTTGTGCTTAGGATGCCTATTTGCCAAACTTCCAATAATGAATCTATTTTGTTTCTTAAGAGAAGATGCCCCAGATGGAGGCAGTTTGAGAGCTCCTGTCTATAGGGGCGCCTGGGTGGCTCAGTTGGTTAGTTTCCAACTCTTGATTTCAGCTTAAGTCATGATCTCATGGTATGTAAGATCAAGCCCTGCAATGGGCTCTGCACTGACAATGTGGAGCCTGCTTGAGATTCTTTCTCTCCCTCCTCTCTCTCTGCTTCTCCTCTGCTCGTGCTCTCTCTCTCTCTCAAAATAAATACATACACTTAAAGAAAAAAAATGAGTTTGTGTCTATAAAGGAACATCCTCCATGATAAATTTAAAAACTGCTTCTCTGGTTTATAGTGAGTTTGAATGGCACAGTTTTCGTGAATCCATCCAGACAGAGCCAGATCCTGGACCCTGGTTCATTTACTAACATAAGACCACCCTGTCAGGACTCTGGGAAAGCAGCCATCCATCGTTTTTGCCTATCAGTCCAACCAAATCATGGCTTCCTTCTTTATACACAACAATTATTAGTGTTACCCCTTGTCATTTAATACACTCTACTGCCTTCTGACTTGCTCAAATCATTTTTGTTTGTTTGATCTCCAAACTATGACAGCAAAGCACTCAATCAATTCTGCAAAGCCATCACACATACTGGTTATGGGCTGTCACTCAGATAACTGCATGTCTTGGAGTTTCAACGTTCCAAATTGTGACAGAAGGGACCTTGAGAAATCAGCTTTGCTCTTTTTGTTTCTAGATGCCATGAGTCATCTCAGAGAGATGCCTATCTATCCTGCTTTGAAAGATTCCTAGAATCCCTATCCATTTAATTACCTTTCGGACACATGTTTTGTGTGTGATTAGCAGTATTTTCAATACAACTGAAAACTATGTATTCCTTTTTGAGTCTCTTTAAAGATGAATTACAATTTATTGGTCCCTGTGCATGACATCACATCATACACAGTCAGTTCGCTTACAACTATGTTCCATTGGCAGAAACCAGTGTCATGCACCAGCCTCATTTGCTCACAAAGGAGTTTTTCTCTAGTAAGTGAAAGTTTTGCACCACCAAGAAAAAAGTCACCAAATATAAAGTCAGGTGGCAAAGCTGAGCCCCGTTGGCTGTAGAGAGAAGCACAGGACTATACACAGTCCCCATCTCCCTACATTTCTTCTCTTGGTTCAGTGTGGCCAGTGCTCTTTTTTAGAAGAAAGGGATGCACTGTACGGCTCTTCCCATCCTTAAGTGTGTTATTCACGTTTCCATAACTCAGTGCCTCAACCCTTCTGTATGAACTCTTCTATCATGAAGCCTCAAATTGGCAAAGAAACCCTGATTTTTTAAATGCTTTTTTTCCCACAAGTAGGGGAGGGGAAGAGAGGGAAGGAGACAGGATCCAAAGCAGGTTCAGCACTGACAGCAGAGAGCCTCAAACTCAGGAACTGTGAGATCATGACCTGAGCCAAAGTCAGACACTTAATGGACTGAGCCACCCAGGCACCCCCAAAATCTGATGTTTTAGAGAGTGTTTCCCTATATGTGTTAGGAATTTAACATTTCTTCCTATTTGTATCATTATTTTTATTAGGATTGTAATCAGTTTTGTTAGAGCTACAATTACAGAGTTGCATGGGTTTTGAGAGGGTGTCCCAATCTCAATTTTCTTACCATCCCTATTATTTTTTTCAGCATATAATAGTGCATTTCTTCTATTATAGCAGAAGCACTGAAGACTTACAACCAGTTTTTAAATTACCCATGCACAGCTTTCTTTTTTGTAGGATAAATTACTTTCACTGTTATCTTTTCTCATAGGACCTCCAATTCATTCCTTTACAGATCTTTCTGTTTCAAACCACAGACAAATTTCTGAAAAGGTCTATAGTGAACATCATTGTTGGGTGCCCAGCACGTCTCCCTTTGGAGAAAGATAACTCTTCAATTCCTTACGAATCGGGTTCATTTATGTGGCGCAGATGGCGGGTTAAGCCCCAGCCTGAGGAATGGGCACAGCATCTAGGCCCAGCCAAAATGTTTCATTCACCTTGGACGGAGGGATTGCTTTAGAGATGGGCACATGGCTTAAGCCAGGCTAAGTATCCTCCTTTCAGGGACTTTTGCCAGCCCTGTGGGGAAAGATCCCATTTACTGGGATTATGAATTCCACAGACCATGTAAACTGAGAGCTTTCAGAGGTACCTTGTCACTAAATGGGGTGAGGCTGTCAGGGAACACTGCGAGATGGAAGGAGGGGCAGGGAGAGGAGGAGAAAAAGGAAAAAGAGGAGGGAGAGGAGGAGGGAGAGAAGGGTACATGTGAAGCCAGCTGCACCCCTCTGACTTCCAGGTTACACAAGACAGTAAATTTCCTATTACGCTTACAGCCAAACAAACTGGTCAATACAAACTGAAAACAGATTAACCAAATTTTTTTGATCAGTGTGTTTTAAAAAATCACACAAATATTCAAATGCACAGAGCTTGTTATTTAAAATAAATATGTAGCGGGGGCACCTGGGTGGCTCAGTCAGTTAAGTGTCCGACTCTTGATTTTGGCTCAGGTCATGAACTCACAGTTCCTGAGTTTGAGCCCCGTACCACATTCTGCAGAGCCTGCTTAGGAATCTCTCTCCCTCTCCCCGTGCCCCTCCCCGGCTCACAAGCTCTCTGTCTCTCTCAAAATAAACAAAAAAACTTAAAAAATTAAAATAAACATGTGGTGAATTGTTTAATAAAGCCAAAACTCTACTCTGTAACTTTTTAATCATTACTTTAGCTGCTTTTTTCTGGACCATCTTTCTTCTCATAGAGGAAAGGCAGTATGCATATGAAGTGCTGGGCAGAGTCAAAGTCTTGGCTTCTGCATTTCTTAGCTTTGAGAATATAGTATTTTTCCACTTTATGGTAATATGTTTTTATTTTGTGGTCACTGGTGACTCCTATGCCTGCCCTAAATCGGGCTTTCTGTAGTCCTTATTGGTGCTGGTTTTGGTATTTAGGCATAAGTGCTTCATGACCCCCATTCCTACTAAACCCCATCTAAGTTAATGCTTTAAATTCTCTCATGTTTTCTGAAGCATCTCTAGACCCATTCAGTTGGAACTGTATGGAGCCTGAAAATACAATCCTGCTATTTTATTTTCCGAACCATTGAAGATGATGGTTGAAAGCCATGTGGGACACTGAATCCTACCAGGGCTGCTGCAAATCCAATAGTGTATCTTTCTGCAAGCGAGAAAAAAAATCATGACTTCCTAAGGGCAGACATAACCCTGGGCTGGTGCACATGGAAATGAGAGCAAAGCTGGGTTTCAAACCGCACTGGCCCTTGCAACTAAGCCCCAGTAAGCACAAGATGACCTATCGTTAATCACGTACAAAAGCCCTTTTAATCTTCTTGGGCTGTGTGTATATGAGCTAGGGTGTTGTTTGAACCTTTTGCTGGGCACACCGGATAAAGGCCAAAGATTCAGAAAAACTGAGTAACAGCTTTTTTTTAATTTTTAAAAACTGAGTAAAATTTAAAAAAAAATTCTGAGTGAAACTTTAAACTTGGAAGAAAAAGTCAAAGCAGATAAATCTGAATTTATGGAAATATGAAACTGTATTTAAAGGTTTTGGAGTGTGTGGGGGTGTCTGGGTGACTTAGTTGGTTGAACATTAGCCTCTTGGTTTTGGCTCAGGTCATAATCTCACAGTTCATGAGTTTGAGCCCTGAGTTGGACTCTGTGCTAACAGCTCAGAGCCCAGAGTCTGCTTCAGATTCTATGTCTCCCTCTCTTTCTGCCCCTCCTCGCCTCTTTCTCTCTTAAAACAAACAAGTAATTTTTAAAAAATTAAACAAAAGTTTTGGAGTTGGTCAGAAATGGAATTTAATTCCAATTTGGTCACAAAGCAGGCAACCTCATTGAAATTCCATTTTTTTAAATCTGCAAAATAATGATAATTCCCTAGAATTTCATAGACTCTAGACTACCTCAATATTCTGACTCATCTTTCTCTGACAGACTTATTTCACTTAGCATAATACCCTCCATTTCCATCCACATTGCTGCAAATGGCAGGATTTCATTCTTTCTCATTGCCATGTAGTATTCCATTGTATATATATGTATATATACCACATCTTCTTTATCCATTCATCAGTTGATGGACATTTAAGCTCTTCCATAGTTTGGATATTGTTGAAAGCACTGCTATAAACACTGGAGGTACACATGCCCTTATGCATCAGCACTCCTGTATCCCTTGGGTAAATTCCTAGCAGCGCTGTTGCTGGGTCACAGGATAGTTCTATGTGGATCTTGAGAAACTTAACAGAAGATTATGGGGGAAAGGAAGGGAGAAAAATAGGTAGAAAAAGAGGGGGGGGGAGGAGGGCAAACCATAAGAGACTCTTAAATATAGAGAACAAACTGAGGGTTGATGAGGGGTGGGGGAGAGGTGAAAGTGGGTGATGGGCATGGAGGAGGGCACTTGTTGGGATGAGCAATAGATGTTATATGGAAGCCAATTTGACAATAAATTATATTAAAACATATTAAGACTCATCTTCATTCCAGAAGTTTGTAAAATGTGAAAAAATGGCCAGGTGGGATGGCCAAATGTACCTTGATTTCAGAGGTGGTAAGACTAAAAATTGTGATCTAGAATATATAACATATGGTCATACCCCTGCCCCCTTTATGGGTAATGGCTCTTCTTTGCAAGGATTAAATGAGATAGTATATGTCATGTTCTTGGTACAGCACAGTCAATGCTGTTGTTGGGGTGGTTGTTATTCAGAGCTAGTGACAACGAGTAACAAAAGAATACACTTAATTCAGGTCTTCAGAATCTAGCAGAATGACCTAGAAGTCATCTTTCCCCTACTTCCAGATAAGATACTAGAAGTCAACATGCACCAATAGGTCCAGAAGTAAACCTCAAGAGAAGATCAAAGAGCAGAAAATGAACACAACTGAAAATCTTCCTATTTGTTCTGCTGATGGAGACCCAGATCTGAGGAATGATTTTCCCAATGCTCAAATGTATAAGAGAAATGTTTTTTTTTAATTTGTAAATGTTTATTTATTTTTGAGAGAGACAGAGACAGAGTGTGAGCAGGGGAGGGGCAGAGAGAGGGAGACATAGAATCTGAAGCAGCCTCCAGGCTCTGAGCTGTTAGCACAGAGCCTGATGTGGGGCTCGAACCCATGAACTGTGAGATCACGACCTGAGCCAAAATTGGACACTTAACAGACTGAGCCATCCAGGTGCCCTGAGAAATGTTTTTTTTTTTTTTTTTAAGAGTGTTGTTCAAATGGTGGGTTGGGGTCCTTTGAATCTGGAGTGGAAGAAAGAAACGTTTCAGAGTGTTTTGTTAGCTTTCTAGTGTTTGGTTTCCCCCCTTACCTCCTGCTACAGCTACTTCTATTTCATTTCCTATGATTTTTGAATTGACTACTGATTGGCCCACTAATGAAAACCCTTCTGTGCAGCATCCCATGAAGTTAGTTTTCATTTAGGCCTGAAGAGGTCAGTGGGGGATGAAGAGGTGCCAAGAGGTGCCAGTCAAGCTCTGTCACCTGCCTCCCAAGCAGCTGGCTTCTGACTGGTCTAGGGGTGGGCCTTATGCCAAAGAACAGGCCTTCATTGTTTCTTGTTGCCAGAGACAATGCTGCCAGTGGTAGAAGAAGGAATGCCAATATTTTAGTGAGTGAGAAATGGCCTGGTTGATGCCATTGCTTCTAATACAGTCTTGTTCTTTACCCACAGTTTGGGCTCAATGGCATTTTTAGAGATAGGATGAATGGAAGCAGGGTGTATGTGAGCATAAATACATAGCCTATGTGATAAAAAGCAGTCTAATGCTCTTGTGTATGGGACAGGCAAATACAGTGAGGACAGCTCTCTTACACCAACAAAGATTCTACTTTTTTCCAGGGAGATCTTATATTAGTTCTTTCTTCCATTTCTAATTTCAACTGATTCAGCATCAGAACTGATATAAATGGTGTGCAGAGAAGGACAGACAAGGACTTGGTGGCAAGAGTGGATCTACCTATGCTGGCGAGGATGTGGAGAAACGGGCACCCTCCTACACTGTTGGTGGGAATGTAAACTGGTGCAGCCCCTCTGGAAAACAGTGTGGAGGTTCCTCAAAAAATTAACAATAGAACTCCCCTATGACCCAGCAATAGCACTGCTAGGAATTTACCCAAGGGATACAGGGGTGCTGAGGCATAGGGGCACATGTACCCCAATGTTCATAGCAGCACTCTCCACAATAGCCAAAACATGGAAAGAGCCCAAGTGTCCATCATCTGGCAAATGGATCCAGAAGATGTGGTTTATCTATACCATGGAATACTACATGGCAATGAGAAAGAATGAAATCTGGCCATGTGTAGCAACATGGATGGGACTTGAGGGTGTTATGCTGAGCGAAATAAGTCAGGCAGAGAAGGACAGATACCATATGTTTGCACGTATAGGAGGATTAGGAATAACTTAATGGAGGACCATGGGGGAGAAAAAGGGGAAAAATAGTGGGGGAGAGGGAGGGAGGCAAAGCATGAGAGACTCTTGAATGCTGAGAACAAAATGAGGGCTGATGGGGGTGGGGGAGAGTGGAAGGGGGGTGATGGGCATGGAGGAGGGCACTTGTGGGGATGAGCACTGGGTGTTATATGGAAACCAACTTGATAATAAAAACTATTTAAAAAAAGAGTGGATCTACCTAGTTTGGGTTGGTTTATTATAAGAAAGGGAAATAATATGGAGGTTTGGGTTGACTTATTATGCCATGTAAAAATTGGATATTATGTGGTTATAGCTGAATTGTTAGCCTTTAAGAATTTTTGATGATGAAGCTTGAGTGGCAGTTCTTGATCACAATGTCGGAGAAAAACAAATTACCCAGGAAGACAACCTGAACTTGAAACACGTGTGCTGGTCGATCTGTAGTTCACGAATACAGCTTTCATTTCCTCTCTGCAGGCCAATTCCATGTGCACTCCACAGCATCCCATCCCTGCCTCAGGGTCCAGAGGCAGGATGTGGCACAGTTTGGGCATGGAGCTGAGTCACCATCCCACACATGTGATGCTACCTCTGTGCCAAGCTCCCACCTTCTGAATCTTACATTCATTAAGTCTAAGATTTCAGTCACTGGGGACTGAAAACTCCACTTGATTTAATTTCTTCCTGGGAAAAACGCACTTAGAAAGGTCGCAAATCTGAAACGTTTCCTTCAACATGGCCTTGGAGATTTTAAATTTAAATGTGTGTACAACTTCCACTTTATACTTCCTTAGTCTTAACCCTGACAGAACATGCAGTGATGACCCCATGGTGGGCTACTTCTGGGGTCAAGCACCATGAGAGCTGATGCAGTAATGAGGCTGGGTCCCAATGATCTACTCACCGGGACCCCCTTGAATCAAAAACACATTTGGAAGATGGGTGGCCAGGGGATGGGTCTTAGTCTGCTTTTTGCACCGAGTAAAGTAAGAGTGACTTTGGCTTTATCAGCACCACTACAGTAGCCACTTTACTGGTAGCAGTGAATACTTGAATCTCAACACTGGTATGAGCTGTTATGATCCAGAAAAAAACAGAGGTCCACTAGCAGATCTGGACCCTTTGTGTGTCCAGATCATGCTCTCTGAGAGATGAATTGCAGCCCTCACACCCTTGGACCCTGGTTCCTGGGCTGGGTACAACCTGCACAGCACAGCATCTCACTTGCCTTTTCTTAAGAATGTGGCAAACTGGATCCATGAACATATGACAATGAACCAAAATTATGAAGAATTCAGATTTGTGACAACAACCTGTACTTACAGGGAAAAATTATATTAGTGTAGGCCGTTGGTATCTTTCATTATAAGTCTATTTCATTAGTGTTGGAATGAATGCTTTGGTTTTACTTTGGTTTAGTGAGGTAGATATTTTTCTTATTTTTAAAAATTTTTTGTTTTCTTTCTTTTTTTTTTTTTTAAATGTTTTATTTATTTCTGAGAGAGAGAGAGACAGCGTGAACAGGGGAGGGTCAGAGAG
Organism: Hyaena hyaena; assembly: GCF_003009895.1. Classification (NCBI taxonomy): domain Eukaryota; kingdom Metazoa; phylum Chordata; class Mammalia; order Carnivora; family Hyaenidae; genus Hyaena; species Hyaena hyaena. The sequence continues at coordinate 113,983 of NW_024080729.1, read as the reverse complement.
AGAGGGAGACACAGAATCTGAAGCAGGCTCCAGGCTCTGAGCTAGCTGTCAGCACAGAGCCTGACGCAGGGCTCGAACCCATGATCCGTGAGATCATGACCTGAGCTGAAGTCGGACTCTTAACCGACTGAGCCACCCAGGCACCCCTGTTTTATTTATTTCTGAGAAATCTATATCTATATCTATCTATCTATCTATCTATCTATCTATCTATCTATCTATTGAGAGAGCGTGAGCAGGGGAGGGTCAGAGAGAGGGAGATACAGAATCTGAAACAGGCTCCAGGCTCTGAGCTGGCAGTCAGCATAGAGCCCGACGGGGGCTCGAACCCACGAACTGTGAGATCATGACCTGAGCCGAAGTCGGACGCTTAACTGACTGAGTCACCCAGGCACCCCAAGGTAGATATTTTTCCAGAGTAAAACTTTATATTACTTACAAGGGGAGAAGCAGTTTATAAAAAGTGTTTCACTCTTCTCTCTCAGGGATGAAAACAGACCCCTGGGTTCTTTGAGTCCCACAAGGCCGACAAGTTAGCCCTGGATGTGCTGAGGCTGGCTTTGTCTCCCCTCCTTCCAGACCACCCAGCCGGGTGTGCCAGCATGGCTCTGCTGCTGGGACCAGGCTGCTCCCCAGCAGGGTCTGCTTTTTGCCTAAAGCCCTGGTCCTGTGGATGGGGCACTGATCTAGAACCAATTTTCTTACTGGTTTTGTCACCGACCCCTCTGAGAATCAGACAAACCATGGATATTTTCTCCTGAAAAATGTATGCACCCTTAATGCCCAGTTTGTTTTTTTTTTTCATGTAGTTTTAGGGGTTTGGGAATCTAGGTCAAGAAAGAAGTGTTATAACCTTTTTTCTTGCCAGGGATTCTTCTGGCCGTCTGATGAAGCTATGGACCCTCTCTCAGAATGATGATTTTTAGGGTGCATAGAATAAAAAACATTGGATTTTTAAGAGAAATCAGTTATACTGAAATCAAAAATTTAGGGGCACCTGGGTGGCTCAGTTGGTTGAGTGTCCAACTTCAGCCCCAGTCATGATCTCACAGTCTGTGAGTTCAAGCCCCACGTCAGGCTCTGCTTTGACAGCTAAGAGCCTGGAGCCTGCTTTGGATTCTGTGTCTCCCTCTCTCTCTGCCCCTCCTCAGCTCATGCTCACTTTCTCTCACTCTGTCAAAAATAAAAACTTAAAAAACAATTTAAAACCTTTTATGATACAGAAATATCAATATGATATGTTTTTATATAAATGCATGCAATGATAAGATCTAATGGTGAGTCTTAAAACTACCATAATTTTGAAGTACTGATGAGCATAAAAGATACTTTATGATATCTGCCACTCTGCAATTCCACTGGTGATAGGTGGATTGCTGGTCCTCCTGGGCTTGGCTGTCTACATCATCACTGCCACTGAAGGTATAGCTAAATTGCAGTTAGAGGCTCATTCCGCCTCACCCCTTCTCCCCCATCCAAGTTCCTAGGGCTTAGGTTAAGAACCCCTGAGACTCTAGAGATTTTCTGTACAGTGCTAGGCATGGCTCAGGGCCTGGCTGCCTCAGGTTGTAGAGGAGAATGTGAGGCTCCTGTTTGGAGACTGAGTTCCCAAGGCTATTGTAATTTTCCAAATTCAATAGGAAAAGCCAAAGAGGACACTCACAGTGGCTTCTGTCCTCACTTATGCGGGGAGGGAGGTGGAGACAAAAGAGATGCAAGAAGTCAGCTGTGATCAGGGAGGTAACTTCTGTCTTCTCCAGCAGGAGGCAAAGGCACAAGAGGTCCTTCTCCAAAGCTGCCTCAACCAGGGAGATAGGTCTCTGGGTATTTTCTAGCTTGGGATGGAGGAAACATTTTCCTATCACTTTGATAAAAATATGAGGCACACTTTTATTGAGTTTGCCTCCTGCCTGAACCTCTCTTTTCCAGGAATGCTCATCTAAGTGGGGGAGCCCTGCTGGGTAGCCTGCACCCTGGGAAGGTATAGAGGCTCATTTTTCTTCTCCTCCTCTCCCTGGCTTACTGAATGGTGCCAAAAAATGCACACCTATGCCAAAAACTAAGTCTAAGCTTGGCAGGGTGGGGGGTGATATAAAAGTGTTTCACAGCACTTGAAAATACAAAACATCACTGTAATCTTGCCATTATGACTAGTTGAGCTATTGTTAAGGAACAGTTGGGAAAAGCAAAACTTTCTCATTGGGATGCTAGAGCTCAGGCCTGCATGAGGATGAAAAGTTCAAGTTCTAGACGAAAGAAAACACTTTCCCTGATGGATGTTAGGAGAGATGACAAACTTCCAAGGAAAGGCACTCTCAAAGAGGCTTCCTTGGCAGGGATCTCTAGAAACTAGGCTTCATGGTTATTTGGAGGCACATCATGACCTGATTTTCACCAGGAAAATGGTCTGTGAAAGAGGCTCACGGAATATTATCTGCTTACCAATTTTACTTCTTGTTTCATTTATACTTTCTCCCAGGGCCTTTGCTTCAGAAAATCTGGAGAGGACAAAAAAAAAAAATTATTTTTTTAAAACTTTTTTCTATTCATTCAAATTATGCTTTAAAAATAATAGATTCCTGAGGGGCTCCTGGGTGGCTCAGTTGGTTGAGTGTCCAGCTTCAGCTCAGGTCATGATCTCATGGTTCATGGGTCAAGCCCTGCATCGGGCTCTGTGCTGACAGCTCAGAGCGTAGAGCCTGTCTTTGGATTCTGTGTCTCCCTCTTTCTCTGACACTCTCCTGCTCGTGCTGTCTCTCTCTCTCTCTCTCAAAAATAAATAAAACATAAAAAAAATAAAAAAATGAAAATAATAGATTCCTGAGAACTCTCCAAAATAATTTAAAACTTTATGGAAAGATATAAAATAGAATTTAAATAAATGATATATATTAGCTTTAAAAATAGAGATAAAATTTGTATTAATTACTGGTATCATGAATTTTTACTTCTCTATCCAGCAGAGAATTTTCATTTTCATATTCTGTAATTTATGACTCGCAATTTTGAGTGTTTTATGATGCAAGGGAGCTGGAATAAAGCATGGCTGTAAGACTTTCGTATGCTGCTGTGCTCTATTAATCATAGTATGAAGATCCTATAGTTGTAGTTGAGAATACCTATTTACTATAACTTAAATAACATTTTTTTTCCTGATTATAAAGTAATAGATGAGAGGCTGGCAAAACTATGGCTGGTCATAAGACACATCTAGCCCACCACCTATTTCTGTAAAGAAAGCTGTACTGGAACACAGCCATCACCATTCATTTATATATTGTCTATGGCTGATTTCATGTTGCATTGGCAGAGGTGAGGAGATGTAACATAGACTGTATGGCTTGCAAAGCTAAAAATATTTACTAGCTGACCCTTTACAGAAAAAGGTTGCTGACTCCGGTTATATACGATGTTTAATCATATTTTGAATACATGAAAACAAGAAAAAAATCCCTAATAACCCCTACCCAGAAGTTATCACATTTTGAGCTCTACCAAGTTTTTTTTTTTTTTTTAATTTTTTAATGCTTATTTATTTTTGAAAGGGGGGTAGGGGCAGAGAGAGAGGGAAACAGAGAATCTGAAGCAGGCTCCAGGCTCTGAGCTGTTAACACAGAGCCTGATGCAGGGCTCAAACCCAGGAACCATGAGATTATGACCTGAGCCAAAGTCAGACACTAAACTGACTGAGCCACCCAGGCACCCCACTTTCATTTATTTTTAAGTAGGCTTCATGCCCTGTGCAGACACCTAAGCAACTAAGCCACCCAGGTGCCCCTCCACTCAGTCTTTTTACTACTCAGTTTTTTAAAAAATTTTTAATGTTTTTTAAAAAATTATTTATTTCTGAGAGAGAGAGACAGCATGAGCAGGGGAGGGTCAGAGAGAGGGGGAGACACAGAATCCGGTGACAGGCTGTCAGCACAGAGCCCGACGCAGGGCTCAAACCCACCAACCATGAGATCATGACCTGAGCCAAAGTCGGATGCTTAACTGGCTGAGCCACCCAGGCGCCTCTCCACTCAGTTTTGATAGAGTTAAGATCATACCATGTATATGATTTTGTGCTTTGGTTATTTTTCACTCAGCGATATAATATATGTCCTCCCTTTCTGATATTAGAAACTTGTCCATTATCTTTGATGGCTGTCTACTAGTCTACCAGGTGGCTGTGCTGATGTTTACTTAATGGTTCCTATATATTTTCTAACAAAAATGCATTAGATGACATTGAGAGCCCAACTTTGTGCTGGGGTGGTGTGGGACACGGCTGGCTTATGTGAGAGACATGCAGTCTGGTCCCCTGTATATGGCAGGCCCTTAAGTAATGTCATTCTTTTCCTTCTTCTCCTTTCTGCCATGAAATTTTGGGGGCAACTGAAAGTCTATGAAACACATCTGCAATATGTGGCTACAGTAAATCATTGTACTACTTACTGTGGATAACACTGGCCAAGTCAGTGGAAGGGCCTGTCGATGAGTGGACAGTAGTCAGGAAAGCTTCATGGATAAGGTAGGATTGACCTGTATTTTATAGATGCATGGACTTGTTGGAAAACTCTAACCACCATCATGCTTCACTAACTGTCAACACTGGACCAATTTGATTTTAAATATCTCCTCTCTCCTCACCCCCCAAGTCTTCCTGGATCCTAAGAAATCCCAGATATCATGTTGCTTCATCTGTAAATATTTTGGTTGCATAGGCTTTTGTTAGAGGAAGTGGGAAGAAGAGGGCATTCAAGGTGGTGGAACAACACAAGCAGAGGCCAGAGTGCCACGACGGCTCTGTGCTTGATGGAAAAGTATGAATTATGTCACTGCTATTTTCCAAGTCTGGCTGCTTGGCCTGTGACTGCAGACAGGAAGTTTCCACGGAAGGGAACTAAATTTTCTCTCAATGTTAGGTTTCTTGGGACTCCACCCTAGCTCCCTTGTTAGGGTGTTGGGGCCCATCATAGATTACGCATGTGCTCTCTTCAGCTAGGGCCTGTCACCTTCTGGAGAGAAGTGCAGTCCCTTTTGATGCCATTCAGCCTGAATTGAGGTCAGCAAACATTCACAGAAGTTGCTGTGCTGGGCCCTGTAGGCTCGTACTGGCCTTTGCCCACTGGGCAGGCAGAATCTGAGGTGTGGTCCAGGCCGCTCAGAAGAGGAGGGCTATTTTCATCCTTTAAATTCTGCCTAGTAGAGAGCCTATAATTGTTTGACTGTTTTCGGTGTCCATCCCCAGCTCCTAGGATTCCACAGGGTTTGATAATCCTTTACTGCTCAGTGAATGATTCTTCTTAGTGCCTGTTCCATAGGGTTCACTCACCCATTTAGATTCTCAAGAATAAGGAAGATGCAAGAGCAGGGCTGCGAAGCTGCTGAAATTCATGTCAGTTCTGGAGGAAATGGGAGTAGAAAAAGAAAGGGAAGATATCGAGACACACAGGCAATCTCCACAGCAGCTGTTCAGAGGAGCTCTGAAGGGTCTGGGATTTTGCTCCCCGGCCTCAGCAGTGCCCACATTTGTCCAGTAGGGCATGGGGGGGGGGCACTGCCTTGTGCTGTTGTCAGCCCCCACCAAAGAGCAGCCCTGTGCCAGGGCTGGCAGACACTATGGGGGAAGTCACGAGCTGTTCCAGTCTCTCCTCTGCAACCCAGTGCCAAGCAAATAAGGACTTTCGCACTGAAGAGGTGTGGGCTGAGGGCTGTCCTGTCTGTGTGAGGCCATTTTCCTTTCACTCTGCAGTTGTCACTGCTCCAGGCCACCCCACCCACATGTGTTCCTGATCTCCAGTTGTCAAGACAAACTCTTGACTAAGAAAGCCCAGTCCTGAGGGGAAGAGGAGGGTGCAGAGGAGGCAGGAGAGATGAGAAAGAAGGTGACTCCCTATTTCTGCCATGTTCTTCCTTGCCCATCTGCATCTCCTCACCTTCTCAGCCCAAGCCTCCCTCAGCCCCATTGCCTTCCCTTCCTCTGGCCCCCAGACTAAATTCTAATCAGTAGGAAGAGGAGCCTCCTGACTCTTTCCTGACCCAAAAGAGGCACACTCCCATTAGTGAGGTGGCTCAGGGAACCAGCCTGTGTCCAAGGTGGCTGGAGCTGTGCTGACCTGCCCCCGGGCACGTGGCACCTCTTGATTACATCTTAAGCTCCCCCTCGCTGGAGAGGAGGCCTGGCCTACATCAAGGAGGCTGCGCCTTGGGCAAGGCCAGTGAGAAGGCTTGGTGACTCAACCTGTGAGCCCCTGAGGGTCTCCTCCTCCTGGCTTGAGGCATTCCTATCTGGTAGTCCTCCGTCTGCTGCATGGTTCATTGTGCAAAGGCGTCACTGCTGGGGACAGTTCTGGTGTCAGGGCTGGCAGGCTGTTCTGTCTGGTAGTTCTGTTAGCTGCATAGAAAAATCTCTACCTTGGGGCAGGGTCTGGGTTTGGAAGGGGGAAGGAATGCAGTCCTCCAACTGCTCTTTCACAAGCTGGGCTTCCCATGATGCCCAGCCTTCACTGATGCTACAGCAGTCACCGTGTGCCCGGTGCTGTGCTGGACACTGTCCATAGTATGCAAACCATTCTCCTTGGCTTCCACATCACCTCAGCCATCTCTCGCCCTGGCTGTTCCTTCTCCGTCTTCTGCAGCTGTTCCCGAGATGCTGGGAATTGCCAGGGTTTTGTCTTGACCCTCTCCCCACATTACCTCTTCTTTGCGAGGTACTCCATCACGCCAGTGCTTTTCTTGTTATCCCCACAGGCAGCTCCCAGATCCGTACCCCACTCCTGCCTTACTTCCTGACAAATGTATTTGAGGAACTGATCACCCCCAATGGAAACCCCTTCCCTTCCTCCCACCTTTCCTCATTTCACGGCCAAGCACTGACACTTACCCATGGGCTCCCGGCAGGTACCTGCACCCCCTGCTCTGCTCCCCCCTCCACATTAGCACCTTCACATAATCCCGGAGTCCCACTCATTCCCATCCATTCCCCACAGCATTCCACGTGGTTTCATTCCTACTCTCCCTGCCTCAGAGAAGGGGTGGTCACAGCACCGCATCACCTTCACAGGCTTGCAAGACTCCCTGCATCCGAGCTACCTGCCTTTGGGCCATTTCCCACGTTTTAGCCTGAGTGAGCCATCTTAAATGCATTTGAATCTGTTATTGTTCTCTTGCTTATAACTCTTCAAGTGCTCCCCAGTGACCTCAGGACAAAATCCCAATTCCTTAACAGGGCTAACTAGACTCTTCATGCTCTGGTTGGTGCAGACTTCTCCAGAATCTTCTCTCACATCCCCTGTCTTTCTAGGCTGGTCAAAATGGCCTCAGTTCCATCAAGTGTCACATGGGCTCACCTTGGGGCTCTTCCCTTTGCTTGGAACATCTCTCTTCATCTGGTTAGTTTCTCTGTAGCCACGTAGTTTCAGTGGAGACGTCTCTTCCTCTGGACAGCTTTCTAGGGCCACACAAGTCTGCAACAGTGTCACCCCACAGCACTTTGAATTTCTGTCATCACAGGTACACTGCACCAGAATTGCCTGTTTGCTTGTTTTGCTCCCTTTTTCAATATTGTAAGCTCCCGGAGGATAGCGACCACATCTGTTTAACTCATATTTCTATCTCTGGAGCATAGAATGGGGCACATACTTAGTAAGCATTCTAGACCTAGCTGTAGAATCCAAGGAGCAGCATGTGAACAACACATCACACACAGGCACTGTGTGCAATGTGGAGAGCCCTGGGCTGGGGGTCAGAGACTTGGACTCAAATGCCCAGCTCGATCTCAGGTTTCTCGTTTGTAAGATTAGGATGAGATGCCTCTCAGGGCTGGCTTGATGTGGGAAGTACATGCATGTAAATGTCCTTTGTTACTGATTCATGACCACTGCCTGGCAGTGTAGGAACCCCATTGGGGGACTGACTGTGAGGTGGGACTGCGTGTTGGAAGCAGCAACCACAGAGAGTAATGATAGGTATCATCCTCTCAGCAAATCAAAAGGGTCAGAGAAGGGATCCTTGCAAGTACATGGTCAAGGACACCTAAGACAGTTGCTAAGTTTCTCATCTTCAGATGGAACGAAGAGGATAGGGGTGGAGGTACAATCTTATGTAACTTCCAAGACCAGCTTCTGGTAGAATTCCATCCTGCCCTTGGTGTGTGTCAGGCACACATATGCCATTGCTTTGGGAGCAGCTGAGGAAGCCTGGCACCTGGCTCTGTCCCAGGGCAGTCAGAACCACAGACAATTTGCTGCGGACCATGAGCAGCAACTGATTTAACCTACAGGCTAAAGGGAGAAGCTGGTGTTCATAAGCCACTCGGTCTCCATGAGCCTCCACCATCTGGTGTCTGTCACATCAATTGGGCTGGTTTCTTCATGTCAGTGTGGCAAATATGTCACTGGAGGACAAGGAGTTCTTATGACGCCTTTTCTAGCTTTCTTGTCTAGGGCAATTAACTTAATATGTTGATTATTCACTGAGTGAACATCCAATACTCTTCCCTATCAGAAAGGAAGATAGGGCTTGTATCTATGCCATTTCCTTCCTCTGCAGACCTGTCCCTGACATGGTACCTTGGCTGCCTCTGGTATGCTGCTGTAAAGATCTACCTTTCATTTCCCTTAAGCTTAAAAACAAAACAAACAAACAAAAAACAGTATTTCTTTTTCTTATTCCATCTTGTTTCCCATCAAGATGGTGGTCCCTTCGTCTTCCGTGGAGCTGTTCCTTCCCTGAGTCTAGAGAAGCCTGCTGTTGCGTTCTCCTGCTTCTAGCACGGAGTTCTCGAACAGTTTGCTTGGCTGCAAAGACTTCTCTAAGTCCACTTCCCAAAGTGTCATCCTCAGGCCAAAGAAGTATTTTTGAGTGGCCAGAAACTTGCGCGGAGGCTGAGAAAATTCTAATCTAATCTCTGCTCTCAGAGTTCATAATTGTAGCTCAGGAGACAAGGTGTAAGTACAGAAAACAAATGGAAAAATAATAAAGGTTAAAATCGAAGTCTAATAGGAACCAGGGAACTCCTATTTGTCATGGGTGTTATTTCCAGATGGTGCCACAAGATTTCTCTCCAGCCTTGATCCAGTTTTCCTGTTAGTTTTAGATTGCTGTTCAATTCTGTGCCTGAAGGATCCAACTGAGTGAAGGGGCACTTTTCTTGGCTGAGTTCACATTATCATTGCCTTTGTTTCCAAACTGCAGTTAATCTCCCCATTTCTTTCTTCTTTTGTTATCTAATGGAACTCTGTGACTGAGGGATTCAGTTTGTCTCCAAGATCTGTCACAAAAGAAAGTCAGCTGTGCGGTGCCTGGGCGCTGCCAACCATGGGGTCTCCAGCCTCTCTTCATATTATTATATACTGTGAGGATGAGTCATGCCTGAAAAATGTTGGGATTTTCAATTGTAGTTGTCCTCCACTGAAAAATCCAGCTTAAGAGTCGGCTCTCACGCTCTAGTTCAGCAAAGGGTAAACATCCTATTAATGTGCCAATGTCTTGTTTCTGTTGTCACAGACAGGCAGCACAACTTCCCCCAGACAGGGGGCTAGGGCTGAGAGATGCCAGAAGTGGCCTGGGGGGACAGCAAAGGGTCCAGGTAAGATGGGGAAGAAAATCCTTCTATCGAGTAACAGGGGCGTGTAGGCGAGAGCCCCTGCTCCACCCCTCCTTCATCTCCAGCTCAACTCTTACATTCTGGGGGAGCTGAGGGATCAGAAAGGATCCTGGGCCACCAACAGTCCCTTCATTTGGGCTTAGAAACTCGTCATGGGCTACAGAGGCTGAGCTGGCGTGAGACTCACAGGTGGGGGCAATTAGTCCCAAGCCTTTGTGGACTTTGCCACGGTGATGCCCCAACATCGGAACCACTGATGGCAGTTGTGTGATGTGGAAAGTGGAGAACTCCATGGAACTCCGCGACGCTGGGCGCTTGTTGCTGGGGGCTACTGGAGGGTGAGACTTGCTCAGAGCCAAGGCTAGAAGCAGAGTGACTAAAACCCTGTGGCACACGTCTGCATTCCTAGGATGGGCCAGCCCTCTTACAGATGGTCTGGATGGGGCTCCCAGTCACCAGAGGGAATGGGGGCCAATGTGTGGAGGGGATCAGGGTGACTGTAGGAAGTAGTCTTCAGGTGGCATGGAAGTCACTCCCATTGGCACCTGTGAGGCCCCATTTCGGTGTCTGCTGTAGGGGCACTGCTTTATAGTCATTTGTTTTCACAGAAAGATATTTTCTCTTAGTCCTCTGTCTCAAGCAGTTACAAGCCTGTGATACCTAGTAATGGAATGCTCTCCATGAATGCAAACAAGAGTTCCGATCCTGAGAAAGGGGTAGGTCCTGGGTTACACCCCCCAGTGCCAAATATTCCTTTAATGATTGTTATTACAGTAACATTAAACAGATGCAGACATTTTTAACATGTGGGCTGGTCTCCTGACTTTTCATTTGATTTTGAAAGGAATGATTTAGTGCTGAGAAAAGCCCTTTTCAGAGGAAATCTTTGTGCGAGTTTCATTAATTCCCTTGCTCTATGGCCACAAGGAAGATGGGACCACCAGGACGGCCAGCCCACCCTACGTGACGGATGTGTTCCAGCCCCAAAGCACATTTGTCACAGGGTTGTCAGAACTCTGCTGCACTAGAGTTAAGTGGGCTCTGCATTAAGAGGCTTTATTTAAAAAAAAATTTTTTTTTTTAAATTTCAGAGAGAGAGAGAGAGAGAGAGAGAGACAGCATGAGCAGGGGAGGGTCAGAGAGAGAGGGTGTCACAGAATCTGAAACAGGTTCCATGGTTTTAAGCCGTCAGCACAGAGCCCGATGAGGAGCTCGAACCCACGAACCATGAGATCATGACCTGAGCTGAAGTCGGACGCTTAACTGACTGGCTTAGGCGCCTCTAAGAGGCTTTAAAAGACCACAACATCTTCATCCCTGCCACCCCAACCCGTCCCGTGCTGGAAACAGGCCTAAACTAAAGAGTATAAACCAGAAGTAGGAGGTGCCTGGGTGGTTCAGCTGGATAAACGTCTGACTTCAGCTCAAGTCATGATCTCGCGTTTCATGAGTTCGAGCCCCAAGTCGGGCTCTGTGCTGACAGCTCGGAGCCTGAAGCCTGCTTCAGATTCCTTGTCTCCCTCTCTCTCTGCTCCTCTCCACTCCCTCTCTGTTTCTGTCTCATAAATAAATAAACATTAAACCAGAACCAGGAACCATACCAATTCCAGAATAAGAATTCTCCCTAAGCTGGTGATTCTTAAACTTGGGTGTACAGAAGAATCACTTGGTAATTGGTTTAACCTGTCCAGTTCTGGGATCCTGTCTCAGAGGTTCTGGTTCTGAGGAACTCTGGACACTGTTTAGTGTCCATACCTGTCCATACAACCTGGTTGTATGTTGGTTCTTTAAACAAATAGATGCTCAGTTTCTACTTCATTAAATTAGAATATCTGAGGGTTCAGGCCCAGTGTTGGGAGCTTTTACAAGCTCCATGGGTCATTTTAATATGAAGCCAGAGTTATCGGGTGCTGGTGTAAGCTGTGAAGGCTTGGGTGAAGCCGAGGCTGAGGGCCCCTTAGAAGCCCTCATTGGGTGAGGCAGCTTGTGTAACATGCTTATCTTCAGACAGACAGGTGTTCTGCACCAACACATCCAACTAACTATCCTAGAAATACATGGCCTACTGTGGATATGAACTAGAAAGTTTGTGAAATCCCTGGAATCATTTGTTAAAATTTGTGTGGATGTGCCTGGGTCCATTTTTCTAGGGAGAGGGGTCCTCAGCTTTCACGAGTCACTATTTTCTCCCCCCGGCCCTTGTTTTATTCATTTGTTCATTCACACCCTCATGTCCTTCTCTCATTCTGCTCCCTCACACAGGAAGCCATTCTTATGGTTCAAGTGTGTGACAACCTATGTGTGGCTGTTTTTGTTTTGTGTGTATCTTTTTGTAATTCACATGCATTGTATGTTCTTGCTATCCTTGTTGCTGTGTATATATCAGACCATTGCTTTTGAGCCCATGGACAGCCTCCCCAAGATGTTCTCTCTCTGCTTCCTGGGATGAACACCCAAACTAAGCTGCCGTGAACATCCTCAAATATGCCCCCTTCTGAGCCCACATGAGAACTTCTTGGGAGACACACCTGGAAGCGAAACCACTGGGCCACAGGGGCCACATGTATTTTTTTGGACTGAGGGGTGCTGCATGGCACTCTGGGACGGCTGCTTCTGGCTACACTCCCTCCACCATTGCTGGGTTCCTGAAGTGGTCTGAGATCCCCTCCCCCCTACAACATGCCACCAAAGTGGAGAAGCCACTGGTGAAGGGTCCAAGCTGGGCCCTCTGTGCTGCCTGCCTTTCCTTCTCTTTCTCCAGCTCTGCCTTTTCTCCTGTCCCCTGTGATGGCTGTGTGAAACCTTGGCCACCACCCTCATGCTCTGACTGCACCTTAGCCTCCACAGAAATACAGGCCATCTTTCATTTTTTCTCTTCCTTTCTAAATGCATCAGTGTCAGGCCTGTCTTCCCTCATTTTTCTCACCAGGCTCACCTCACCCGGAGCTTTGAGGTCTCCCTCCTCAGACCGTCTCCCTGAAGCCTTGCTGTATCAGTCCTTCCCCTGGTCTGCCATCTGTCTGTCTGTCTGTCTGTCTGTCTTTTTCTTCACGGGCTTGCTTCCACGGCGTACGAGTTTGGCCAATTCTCTCCCACTCTGAGACAAGCTTCCCTTCTCCTCAGGCTCCCCTCTTTATCCCCCTTTGGATGTTTGTCACCTATCACAATCTCTTTGAACCCGTGTTCGCTTGTGCTCTATTTGCTCACTCCCAGCCCTGCAACATGTGGTCCTCAGTCACCTGCTCGCTCGGTGTACTCAGTCCAGCCCCCCCCCCCCCCACCTCTCTCTCCGTTGTGGCTGACACCACTCACAACACGCTTTATGGAGCTGCCTCCCCTGTTGGCTTTCAGGACAATATGTTCTCCCAGCTCTCCCTCCTCTCTTCTCTCTCTGCTTCTTCACAGCCTCCTCTCCCTCCCTGCCCTTTAGAGATTTCCTGCAGCTTCTGCCCTCTAGGCCCTGTGTCTCCACATGTTTCCCTGAGCTTGGCCACTTCTTAGGCTTCCTTGAAGCACTTATAAGCATATAACTCTCAAATGTGGATCTCATTTTATCTTATATTTATTTATTTATTTTTTAATGTTTATTTATTTTTGAGAGCGAGCGAGTGAACAGGGGAGGGCAGAGAGAGAGAGGGAGACACAGAATCTGAGGCAGGCATCAGGCTCCAAGCTGTCAGCACAGAGCCGGATGTGGGGCTCGAGCCCACCAACCACGAGATCATGACCTGAGCCAGAGTCAGATGCTTAAAACAACTGAGCCAACCAGGTGCCCCTGGATCTCATTTTAATTCAAAGAATCATTTTTGAAAATTTACTGTGTGCTAAGATCCAGAGTCATGTGTGATTTAATGTAAGAGTTCACCATCTAGAACTCTATCTTCTGAACTCTAGACCATGTACCTGGCAGTCTTTCTGTTTGTCTTGCTACAATTTGAGAATATGCATCTAATTCACAGATTAGATGAAACAAGTTATACACCACTAAGTGCTTTTTTTAAAGGGTCCAGAGGCCAGCTTGACAATATGTCAGCAGATGCTGCTGCCTGCTCTGCTTCTGGCTAGAGAACACACCAGAAGCCTCTGGTGTGCGTGTGCGCTACCTTTGACTATCAAGTGCAGGACTTCCCCCTAGACCAGCTGGAGGGTCCAGAGTTCAAAGACTATTTTGATTTACAGACTTTTTCTCCTTGTCTTTGGAATAGTATGATATCTACAGAATCACAGGGAGATGAGAATTAATGTAAGATGTGAGAACTATATACAAAATTAGTGCTGTTGGGACCCTGGCCTTAACTTACCCCAACAGTACAGGGCTGGTGAGGCTCATGTGTAGGAAAGTCATGGACATAACTCAACGTGAAACTGAATACACGTCATGCCTTTCTTCCAGAAGTTAAGTCGGGCAGATTAGGGAAGACAGAGTAGCAAGTTTCTTTGAGGCTGGCCTGGCTAAGCCCAGCTAAGCCTCGGCGAATGAGCAGCTCCCTGAGCCAGCCTTACCTCTGCTTTAAAATCTGTTTGTTGTCTTCGATGGTAACACTGTCAGCATGGTCCCTCTTGAAGATTTCAAATGCCTCTTGTCGTCCTATTGACATTTCCTCTCTCATCCCTGTTTGGAGACACAGGAAAATGGCCTCAGTCACAGCATCAGGATCCCATTAATTTCACTGTCACTTTAGTTAGACCACAAAGCCAGCCCTGGCTCCAGAAGGATCATGGCGGAGAGGCTCCTGACAAGACAGGTGGCCCCAGCTCTTCCAGCTGGCCCCAGACCCTCTGAGGAGCCCTTCCAGGGACACCCTGCACCCTGCCGGGCTGTGCCTGCTCATGCATGTGACTTGTAGGGGGTGGAGTTTGGAATGTCAGGCCAGAGGAAATGAAAACCAGAGCGCCAAGCCCTGGATTGCCAAGAACATCTGCGAATGCACTTTCTGCCATCATTCAGTGCCACATTTCTCCCAGTTTTCCTGCTATGCCCCGCTTTGGTTTTCTGTTAAATTTCACGCTGAATTTCTAGGCATTTAGTTAAAAGAAGTACAATCCAGACCAAAAGATACAGAATCTAGGAAATTCTGCTCTTGGTGTCCATATAAAGATGCATCCTTGAGGTCCCTGGCAAGGGGCCTCTGTTCTTACTCTGAGGTTAGGCTCCCCATCACAAGATCCGGGAACAGACTGTGATGGAGGCTCCTAGTCCATGTCTAACTCCTACATCCTGTGTCACCATCCCCACTACGGGCTAACCCTTTACTCTTAGGTTCTGCTCAGGGACCAGATTCTGAAACCCAGAGTGAGAATGGCCAGGGACCTCAGAGTGAGCAGCTAGCATTCCTGCACTGAAGCCTTCTTCCTCCCAGCCTCCTAGAGCGAGAGGCAGTGCAGGTGTGCCTGGGACTCCCTGGTGACAGCTGAGTCCACAACTGGATTTGGGATGAATCTTTGGAGTGGTTTTTTTTTTTATGACTCTTTTAAAAGCATTGGTTCCTCTTTCCCATGTTTTCATCCAATTCATTCTACATACCTTTGAAAGCCTGGCAGGTTGTTACCAACTCCATGAAGCTTTCCCTGAGGCCCACCAGGCAGCAAGAATCCTCTTTCCACTATCTACCTATCAATGCAGCTATGACACACACAGCCTAGTAGATGCTGTCATTTTACATGACAACCCATTCTGGGGACATGCACGTTTCTAGGAGGTACAGATTACATTTTTGTGAATCTCCAGTGCCTTGTTCGATGTCTGGCATTTAGAAGGTACTCCTGGTATGTCTTTTAAATGAACCAGGTCAGGAATGAGCCAGGAGTGACAATGAGACTTGTTCTAACTGCCACATGAACGTGCTCCAGGGTGAGAGGGGTTCGCGATGAGGCTCCTGGTTCCAGAGAGGCATTCATGTGGGCCACATACTTCTCCTCCCTCTTGCCTGGAAAAAGCCCACTGAGTCTCATCACCCAGCCTCAGGGTGAGGAATGGGACCAGCCCATCTGACACCAATTTAATGATTACTGTTGATAAAAATAGCACCGTGAAGAATGTCTGAACGGTGAGCCACACAAGACATCCCGCCCTTTTCCAATCAGAAGCAAATGGGCACGTCTCAGTTTTGTCTCCACATCTGCCCCGCACACTCCAGAATCAAGTGGGCCTGGGAACGGGTTTGTGTGAGACTCAGAGAGATGAGCTCCTGCTGCATGAGCAACATTACCCAGGGGGCACTTTTAATCCAGCAGGTCCCGTCAGGAGCCAAGGGACTCACGCCATACCTCTCCCTGGCCCCTGGTCCGTGCCCAGTTCTGACAGTGGGTGCTTTTCACTGCAAATTAAATGGCAATGCAGAGGAGAGGGAGGGAGTCTCTCTGGAATGGGGTTGGGGAGGAGAAGAGCTCCACGGAGACCACATGGGAACCTGGCTGTGGGATCCCCCAAATTGCCTCCCACAGAGGGGGTGATGTGAAGGCACCCACCAACCAGCCATAGCAGGGGGAAGGGTGGGTGGAGGGTTGTTCAAAAAGCTGCAGTGAAGGAGATACATTCATGGCCTTTTCTCTTCCTGGCTCTGCCTTCTTTCAGAGCTGTCAGTCCAACTTGACAGCTGGGTGTGTTGGCCATGCTGAGGTTTTGCAGTGCCCATGACACTTTTACAGCAGTAGGTCCCAGAAGAACTTACAACCAACTGAATATCCCACTGCATCCTCCCAGAGGTATGGAGGGGACTGGGCGGTGGGAGCAGAAAGGACACAGGGCTCGAGAGGAGATAAGCCCAGGTAGGCTGCTTGCCATGGCTTTGCAGAGCATCTCAAAAGTCTTGCTAAAAAAATCTGAGGTCAGTGTCATCTCACAGTATATAAGAGTTACCAGTTTTCAAAGACTTAAAATTCAGGTGTGGTACACATTATGAGAAAGTTACCCTGGAAGAACCAGGAAACAGAGAGGAGGGTCAGTTCCGTCAGGGAAACTCAGAAGGATTCCGAGGGACAGGCAGCACCTTCAAGGTGGGAAAGAGGGGGCAGAAGACCTCAGGTGGAGGGGGACAGAGGAGAAGTGTGCATTAAAAGGGCAACTTCATTGATATGCATGGTTCTGCCACCCAAGAGGAATGAATGACCTTTGGGGAGAATAAAATAAGTTTCTTACATACTTTATGCTAACCACTGTATCAAGCACTTCCTTCCATATTATTTCAGTTAACCTTTTCCAGGATCCCTGGTCAAATATCATTTTACAGATAAGGAAACCGAGGCTCGGTTAAAGAAATGGTTGTAAAGGGGTAAGGACGGTCCAGCTTTTAGAGGGAGTCAGTTCTGTTCTTAGATCAGTTTTTCCAGGGGAAGTCTGTCTGAAGGAGGAGGCAGGGGCAGGGCCTCAACATGAGCTGGCAGGAGTAGATCTGCTCATGAGATTATGCTCTCATTAGTGTTTTCTCTTGTCCCAAACTTGGAATTTTCTTTATGGTATCACAGAAAACGCGGAACCATGAATTTTGTGTTACTATTTACATAGTTTATATGTTATTTTATTTTATTTTAAATATTTTTATTTATTTCTAGGAGAGAGAGAGAGAGAGAGACTGTGTGAGCAGGGGAGGGTCAGAGAGAGAGGGAGTCACAGACTGAAAGAGGCTGCAGGCTCCGAGCTGGCAGTCAGCACAGAGCCCGACGCGGGGCTCGAACCCACGAACCGCGAGATCGTGACCTAAGCGAAAGTCGGATGCTTAACCGACTAAGCCACCCAGGCGCCCCAGTTTATATGTTATTTTAAAATATATTTTATTTTATTTTATTTTGAGAGGGGGGAGGGGCAGAGAGAGAGGGAGACAGAATCCCAAGCAGGCTCTGTGCTGTCAGTGCAGAACCCAATGCGGGGCTCGAACCTACGGAACATGAGATCATGATCTGAGCAAAATTGAAGAGTTGGATGTTTAACTGACTGAGCCACCAAGGTGTCCCTACTTCATATGTTCTATGATTATTTCTAGACTTTGTGTGCTCCATGGGGTGGGAGGTTTTAGTCAGTTTTGTTTGCTGCAGTATCCTTAGCACTTGGGTGGTACCTGGCACATAGGCAGAACTCCAGTTCTTTTTGAATGAATGAATGAATGAATGAATGAATGAATGAATGATTGTTTTAGATGTTTAATGCTCTTCCTTTTGGTATAGCATATTGTGATATGATGGGGTAAGTGCATCCATTGCTCTTCCTCCCTCCACCACCATTCTCCTGGGTGGGTGTGTCCCTGTACGGTGTGATTTTAGAAATTAACACCATCTTCTCCCACTACATGTCACTATGCTTCACAGCTCACCCTTAGAGATTCCAATTCCAAGGAACTTTTATAAAAATGCAAACACTCTTGAAGGCATCCCTATTGTAGGGATAGCAAAGAAAAACTCCATGATTTGTTCACAACTAGCTAACAGGTCCTGCAAAGATGAGACATAAGACGGTGTCTCAGCTGGTGCCAAAATGGGGGAAATCTGAGCTTGAAAGGGAAGGCTTGATGGCAGAAGATAAATTGTGCCTTCCCCCCAGCTTTGTTTAGTCTGTCAGATCCAGCTGCTTATTGAAGCTTTGGACCTTAGGAGTTTCCACTTGCCGTGACTACGTCTAGCTCTTAGTTGTTTCTTTTAGTGAATCTCAATCATAGGTCCCTGTGTTCAATCTCAGAAAATAGGGATGACTCAGAGAAGCCTGCTGGCTTGCTGAGTCACAGGACTGCTTCAAACCTGGAGGAGAGCAAATAAAATATTATGGGACAGTATAAAATTTCAAAGAAAACAAAGCAAAAACCAACAAACAAACAGACAAAAAAAAAAAAAAAAAAACACCCTAAGGAAAAGGAGTTTCTTAGTCCCCAAAACACGACATTACAATTCCAGGGTGTGAGCAGGATGGGAGACACTTCCAAATCCTAAAGGTACAAACTCTTGTGGATTTTGATACTTATTATGAACAGCACTTAGGTAGAAATGGCAGACAATAAGGCACTCTCGAAATTAGCCTTTGAGTGGGGCTTCTGAAAATGGTAGGCATACAAAATTCTTAGGTACTGGTCCCTCGCTCATTTCTTGATGCTCTCTTTTTTACCATCCTGAAATCTGGCTCCTTATTTTGCTAAAGAATACACATTCGTACTTTTGGAAGCCCTCCCCACCCCCAACACAGGGTCCCATGGAAACCAAATGGAAAGGAAAAACATCGGAAGTGGAGAGTTTATGCTACTGCCTTTGAGCCTGCTGTCTGATTTCCTTTAGTCTGGAGCACATGGGCCAGAGCTCATTTTCCCGGCTGCCCCAAACAACCTACTGCTGCTTAAGCTATTGCTTAAAAATGGACAAAAGTAAAATGATGGAGAATTGTGTTATTCATGCTGAAAAATGATTTCCTGGTCAGAGCCAAAAATATATTTTCCTTGGGAAAGACACCTATTCCTGTGGTGCCTCAGTTCCCTCTAACTGAAGAAGGAAGGGAAGAAAAGAAGAACCACCAGGGAATGAGGAAGAGTGAGCAATGGGATGAATTTTGAGCGGAAGGGGGATTGGGTCACTGTGTTTGGGACTGAAAGCAAGAGAAGGCTCAGAGCTGGGTGGAGGACATTCAAGGCTGAGACAGGGTGAAAGCTGGATGTGGGGATGATTACCCGATCTGTGGCTTGGTGGTGGAAGCTTTTGAAACCAAAGGTGAGGGACTGGCTTTGAGATAGTGATATGATGAATGCCCACAATATATAGAGCATGGAAATGCATCTAGTAATGAGAAGCAGCAAGCAGGGACATGGTGTAGTTTTGTAGGATATCTGATCTAAGGTTCTATATGCACTGCAATTTCTCAGTAAATGTGATGGACGTGAAATACACAAAAGTATCCTCATGTAAAAAGAAGAGAATTCCATCCTTTGGTGTATAGAGAAGTTAGAATGAATGGACAGTAGGTGGGAGAGAGATGAAGAATTTCGATGAGAGGAAAGGATAATCTATCAAGGCAGCATGAAACATAAAGGTCAAGAGGGAAATGAAGGAAAGGTCAGTGGCCCAGCAATCTTGGGAATGGTGTCTGTAACAAGGATGTCCCAAGGGCTGTTGAAAGGAAATGATGGCTACAGCCAGAAACTCTAGGGTGAAGGACAAGTCAGCAACTTCTAGCATGAAAAGCAAAGGGCCCACTGATACTGGACTGAATACATTCATGAGATGGTGTGTGTGTGTGTGTGTGTGTGTGTGTGTGTGTGTGTGTGTGCGCGCACGCGCGCTAGAAGATCTTTATAAAGAGAAATGGACCATCTTCAAAAAGATTATAGGGGGCATTTGAGATACTGTCTTTACCTTCCTCCACACATTGTGCACTGAGGGGAGGAGGTTTCTGGAAGTTATGTGGAAGATGGCACATATGTAGCTGCTGTGTGGGGAAAGTGGGAACCACCTTTCTTCCTCGTACTCACTGAAGACAGGCAGACAACCTAAGTCACTCATCTCCTGTAACAGATGGCTCCCAGACTATTACCCAATTGAATGACAACTGCTGTTACTTTCATCCTTTCTACGCTTCCAGGGAAAAGTAACAGCCCAATTCTACTCCCTTGGGAGTGGACATGCAGGGGACTTTCTCCAGGGAGCAGTGTCATGGCCCTGAAGTGCCAGAATCATGGAGAGTGGCTAGGAACAGATGCCAAGAAGCCCGCTGTCCATGTTTCTCCACTATCAGGGTGATGGAGGTCACCACAGCAGGCAGTTCAATGTGCCATGGCTCTGTTTACTTCTAGGGCCAGGGGCAGCTCAGCTACAATTTGAGGGGTTGCTGGGCAGGTACAGCAGAACATGGAATCTGAGGATGAGGGGAAGACGAAACCACTTAGCCACGGCCAAAAGTGACTGCAGATGTCAAGGCCAAGAGTAGATCTTTTGGGGTGACCAAGGACACTTGCCCAACCTACTTCTCGCTTTTGATTGGCACTTCTGGAATGAGATGTACCCAAGGCCTTGGGGTTAAAGGCTTATGTTCAAACCAGAAGATACCACCTGGGCTAAAGTCCTCTGATGAGGACTTGCCTTGGAGTTTCCTGAATTGCCACATGAAAGCTGTCAGAGGAGAACCTTTAATTAGTAGATTCTTAGGGCTGGCTTGGACCATGCTGAAGCATGGTAGGCTTGGCAGGGGCTCTAGGGAGTGGAGTAAAGGGAAAATCTGAAGTGGAAAGCCACGGAAACCTTAGGAGACCCACCCAATAGTGGCACCACATCTAAATAAATCAAATGGGTTCCTGACTCCCGGTGCCAGATATCGCACATCCCACCAGCAACCCTCAGCGGTCCAGAAGTGCAGACCATGTGGGCTGGGTGGAATTAAGGGGCAGTGTTCGAGGCCAGTTGTGTTTCTTTTTCGTCTTGGTAACCACGTCTGATTCACCCTCCTGCTGCAGCTGTGTCCTGGACGTTAGCCTGAGCGGGTGCAGAAAGGCCCAATGAGCCAACCAAGTGGACAGGCTTGGAGGCCCTGAAAGAATGGCAGCTGCTTGAGGGCAGTGGCCCATTTCCAGCAGTGACATAAAGCCTTTAAACAATGGTGCTGAAGATCGTCTGCAGAAGACCTTCATTTTCCTAACACGGCCTCTTTGGGGTTTTTATTTTGTGAGTGTTCTTATTCGGGACAAAGTGCCCATGTGGGTTGCTTAGAAAAGCTCGTGGACAGACACAGGCATGGAGCTTGGAGAACAGCCTGGGTCATGTTGGCATTTCTGTGTTTTGGAGTTAACTCAGGAATCTGGAGGCCAGCAACGTTTCCATTAAATAAAGCAGCATGCTATGGCTCCTGCTGCCAGGCGAAAATGGATCTATGGAGTCTTTTCCATCGATTTCAGCCCATAAATGTGGCAGTCTTGGTGCCTAATTCCATGCCCAATATTTGGACCAATCCTGGATATCTGGGTGGAAGGACATGTGTGCTCTAGCCCTTTGAGGGTTAAAGGGAAGTTGATGGAGAGGTCCACTGAACAGAAAGGTAGCATTCCTTTTCAGCTTAATAAGAGGCTCCAAATTCTGCAGAATCTGAAAAACACAGGATTTCCTGAGTTTGAGATGTCCTGACCACTTCCAAAGGCCATGGTTAACAGGGTCCTGTTGACTGGCTTCCATCCCGATGAGTTCAGTTCTCATGTCAGCCTGTGATTTGGGAGCAGTGGCTAGAGCATTGCTCACATGCCCTATTGTCTGAAAAAATGAGGCAGGTTTTCTATCTGTGCCTAAATTAGGAATGAATTCCACTGTCATCTCAAATTTATTTTGATCTGTTCTTAAAAGAGGATTAAAAAGAATCCATTCTAGCCTAGTAGCATCTTCCCTGACATGCATGTAGATTTAAATAAAATTCTGTTTCTCTGGCTTGGAAAGAAGCAAAAAGTGAAATGAAGTTTGGATATGCTTATATTCATTCTTTGAGGGCAAAAAAAAAAGAAGAAGAAGAAGGGAAAATTATTTTTTGTGTCTTCTATGCGATAGGCACTTTTCATGCTTCATAAATATGAACTCACAAATATTAACTCAAAGTATCTTCACAACAATTCCATTGGTGGTGATGGTGGAGGGGGGAAGCTAATGCTTATTGAGAACTTTGTATGTGCTAGAGGGATTACATATGTTGCCTCACTTGATTCTCACAGTAACCCTGTCAACTAGGTAGTATTGGGCTCACTCTGTAGGTAAGGTAATTGAGGTTCAATGAGGTTAAAAGTGACCCCAAGACAACAGGTAGCAAAATGGAAAAGCCAAAACTTGATCCCAGGTTTGTCCCACTCCAGAACCCTCCTTCTGCATGCTGTGCTGCTATGTGAAAATCATTTGCCAAGTAGAAATGATCTCATGAATGCGAGCAAACTGCTGATGTCAGACCTATAGGCTCAGGAGGTCAAGAGAAAAAGGCAGTTTGGGGAGAGTTGTGACTTGGGATGTGCACATAAAACCATGAATGCACATGGCAGCTCAGAAGAGCTAGAGATGTTCATGAATGAGAAGCTGGGGCAGGCACCAGATGGCTGGGAGGAGCAGCTTTGCCAAGAATCCCAGGGGCTGGGTAAGGATCAGAGGTAAAGGGAAGGTCGTAGGGAAGGCTTGGTTCTTTGCCAGGAGGATTAGTTAGCCAACTAAGTCAGGTTCATGTAAGCACTTATCTTTCCCTAATCTACATGGAGCTTGAATTCTGAAGAGCCTCCCCAATCCAAGAGTTTATGCACTTAAAACAGCAGTGTTGGAGTGAAGCAGAGGGATACTCTAGAGAAAAGAGGCAGGATCCAGGTTCCAAGAGTATAGTTTTTGGCAGAAAATCTCCCATCCCTAAGTGAGCAATAGCAAGAGAAAGAGGTGAAAAGGATCCAAGAGGCCATCATTTTCCCTTTGACCCCTCTGTATCCTGACTGCTTTTTCTCTGGAAAGAATTTCATTGTTTAAATGTAACATTTGTTTATCCACTTAGTCAGTGGGTCAACTGGAGAAGTAGACCATCTGTCAACAAGTACCAAGTATCTTCTCTATTGACAACCCTCTTCTATGATTAATGTTACAGATAAATGAAAGAATTCTTATTCTTGACCTTGTGATAGAAAGCACTGGGAGTATGGGAAGTCAAAGCTTACATTATAAAGCAGATGGATTCTCATAGACAGTGCATTGGTGGTAATATGGTACGGATGGAGTAGATGGTTGCAAGAAGGTTGCAAGTGAAAGGAATGTGGTCTGATTGCAGAGGGCTTTTCAAGAAACATTCCTTCTAAGGCAGGTTTTAAAGAAACTGAGGATCAGGGGCTGGAGGAACAGAGGCCAGTGTTGCTCCCTGCATAGAGAACAGAGAGGAAAGCCATGGGGTGGTGAGGGGCCCACTGTGTTTAGGGACTGGCATGGAGATTGACTAGGAGGATCTCAGGGCTTCCTCTGACTGCAGTGGGAATTGGGGCCCAAGTGACCTCTGGGTCCTGACATCACACTCTTAACTTGTCTCTTGCAAGCCTGGGCAGAGGTGCCTGGAGTTTTTCACAGGATTGTCAGGAAATTACCCCTCCCTCAAATGATTGGAGAATATCTGCTTTAGCGGGGAACACTGGGGCTATTCTTCTATTACTCTTGTGCCATGGTTGGGGAAAGGCAATAGAATTTAAAGTTGGAAGATGTAGGGTTTTTTTTTTAAGTTTATTTATTTTTGAGAGAGAGGGAGAGAGAGAGAATCCCAAGCGGGCTCCCCACTGTCAGCGAAGAGCTCAATGCAGGGCTCAAACTCAGGGATCATGACCTGAGCCGAAGTCCAGAGAAGAGTTGTATGCTGAGCCGACTGAGCCACCCAGGTGCCCCAGGAACACATGGGTTTGAGTGCTGGTTTCACTTACTAGCTGTATGACCTATGCGTTGAGTCTCATGCTTTTCATCTATCAGATGAAGCTAGGAAGAACGCCTGTCTCTTAATGTTTCTGTAAACGTTTACTAAGAGATGGTGGCACTGTGTATCTCTCCATTTTGGAACTGCTGAATGCCTTTGCAATGAACTATTTGCAAGACTACTTCATTCACAAGCCTCCTCCATCTCTCAGGCCATGAGTTCCAAAAGGCACGTGACTTTGCCTTATGCCTTTGTAGCCCAAGCTCAGTGCCAAATGTAGTATATAGTCCAAACAAGCTTCGTCAACTGAATGAATGAGCAAGGACGAGATATCTCTAGTTACCTTGTTTTTTTCTTAAAAGCATTATTTGTTAAACTGTACATGCATCTCTAATTCAGTTTTAGGTGTAGATTTTACAATAATAAAGCTGCATGTGGCAGCTATGAATCATTTATTTAAAAGTCTCTGACAGAATGAATGAATAAATATGGAAAACACTATAAAAAGTAAAAGTGTAAAAATGAGTTATTATTGTCATCATAAGTAATAATGAGTCATCTAACAACCTTCCCACCACAAGCTGTTTAGAGCGCAAGAACTACTTGAATACAGTAGAATTCTAATGTAGTTGCAAGGTATGGGTTGGCAATGGAGGGAGAGAACTGTGGTTTAAAGTGTCAGGCAGGCTCCACTGCTCCTCTGTTCTCTGCTTCTGGACCACCCCAGCCAGCCTCATTCCACAGTGACAACCTCATCTCATTGGGGGAAATAAATGCAACTGGACACAACCTCATCTCATTGGGGGAAATAAACGCAACTGGACAAGGGCTTCCTTTTCTTCCCAACACCAAGTCTACTGGC
Organism: Hyaena hyaena; assembly: GCF_003009895.1. Classification (NCBI taxonomy): domain Eukaryota; kingdom Metazoa; phylum Chordata; class Mammalia; order Carnivora; family Hyaenidae; genus Hyaena; species Hyaena hyaena. The sequence continues at coordinate 89,173 of NW_024080729.1, read as the reverse complement.
AGACTCACTGCAATCTAGGCGACAGTGGACCAAGCGTCCGCCATTTTATCAAAGGCCAATCCCTCTGCCGGGCTGTGGTTCCCAAAGTCTCCTGGCCTTCTTTTCTTACCCCTTCTCTCTTGCTTGAGCAACCTCCCCCCTCTTCCTTAGATTATTTCCATCAGCACAAAATCCATGTTGACTTGGTTATAGTTAGATGTAGATATACTGAATTTGTAGGCACAAAGTGGAAGGTTAAAACATTCAGTGTTCACTGGCCTTGATTTCATTAGTGAAATAGAGAACGAAGTCATCTATTTATAGGGGGATGGCAGAGTAAGAGACACAGGGACATTTAGATACCTAGAGGAAGGAAAAAAATACTGTCTGATCAGAATTTTCCTTCTACCCATTAACCTTCAAGTAATCTTTCTAGGTCTCTTGTCCCTTTCATAAAAAATGCCTCACCAGGACCATCTGGTCTTCACTGTCTCTATTCCCTTACTTCACTGTCTCCAAAATCTCTTGAGGATTTTCTCCTCAATCCAGTCCAAAGGAGTTTCATTCTGTCCCCTCCACTTAAACTGTTCTTTCAGCATTGTTATTGACCTACACATTGCTAAAACCAGAGCTCAGTTTTCTGTTCTTATTTCAGCTGACCTCCAGCAAATGGTAGAGCAGTCACCAACTATATCACATGCCAGCACCCAGTCCCCAGGTCCCCTGAAGGTGGGGTGATGCATGTGAGTCTGTGGGAGCCCCTGTTTGAAGCACTGAAGACTCTCTGTGCGGTTTTCCACGCTCTCTCTCTCCTCTCACTCTGGGGGTGGGTGTCAGCCTGGGTCCTTGGTGATTGTGGAGCAGAGTCCGCCCTTCTGACCCACAGGAGGTGGTCAGACTTCTGCCCTTCTGATTCACACAGGTGAATGAGAAATGCATTTTGTTATGATAAGCTACTGAGAATGAGTGCTCATTTATTACCAGAGCATAGCCGAGGATATCCTGACCAACTCACACCTCTGTTAGAGGTGACTCCTCCCTTTTGCCTGAGCACCTCCTTCCTTGGCCTTCTGTGACATCACTCCCTCTTTGTTTTTCTCTCACCTTTCTGGCTTCTTCCAACCTCCAGATGTTGTAGTGTAGTAGGGCTCAGTCCTCGGCACTTTTCTCTTTCACCAGGTGATTTCATTTAGTCTCGTGGCTTTAAAATATATTATACACCAATGGCTCTAAATTTTATATCTTTAGCTCTGATCTCTCCATTGAGGGCCAGATTGGGACATTTAACAGCCCACTTGAAATCTCTACTTAAATGTCTAATTGGCATCTCAAACTTAACATGTTCCAAACAGAACCCTTAATTTCATGCTCCATGCCAAAGTCTACCTCAAGATGTTTCCCTTAATTGTTTCCAAATCAATAAATGGTACCATTTCCTCAAGCAAAATGTTCTAGGGCTTGTCCCTGGTTCCTCAGATCCCAAAAGAGCTTCACCAGCAGATTCTGTCTGAAATCTTTTTAAAAGAATGCCTCAGACCTCTTTGCTTCTGTTTGTCTCCTTTTTTATCCCAGTTGAAGTCACTACCATTTCTCACCTGGACTGTCCCCAAGCTGCTTTGCCAGCGTCCATTTGCCCTCCTATGACATAGTCTCCACATAGTGACCTGAGTGATTTTTTTAAGAGCATAATCATGTCACTCCTCTGCCTTAAACTCTCTAATGGCTTCCCATGGCTCCTGAACACACCCCAAACTCCTCAGCATGGCAAGCCTCACATCATATGGTGTCTGCCTACATCTCTCCCTCCTCAGGCCCCTCCCAGATATCCTTTGCTTACTTGGTCTCCGCTCCCTGGCCTTCCTTCAGCTCCTCAAATATGTCACTCATATTCCTACCTCTGGGCCTTTACACTTGCTGTTTATTCCTTCTGTCTGGAACGTTCTTTCCCTGAATCTTCATGACTATCAATTTATTATTCAGTTCTCAGCTCATATATCACTTCTTTTGGTCTCCAACCCACCCCAACTGTTTCTTATCCTCTTATTTTGTTTTATATTCATCATAGCTTTTGTAATCATCAGAAACCACATGTAAATATGGATTGTATAGATTCAAAACTCCGCAAAGGTGTATATGTCTTGTTTATTTCTCCTTCTCCAATGCTAGGAGGAAGGAAGAAAAGAAGACAAGAAGCAAGAAAGGGATGAAGGAAGGAAGGGAGGGAGGGAGGGAGGGAGGGAGCGAGGGAAGGAGGGAGGAAGAGAGGAATAAAGGTAAGGAAGGGGTCTATAGTCCTATAGGAAATAGGTGCCCCTTGGGGTGCCTGTGTGGGTTAGTCAGTTAAGCGGCTGACTCTTGGTTTCAGCTCAGGTCATGAGCTCTTGGCTTCATGGGTTCAAGCCCTGCATTGGTGTCTCTCTGTCTCTCTCTCTCCACCCCCTTCTTTGCTGTTTCTCTCAAAATAAATAAATAAACTTTAAAAAAAGGAAACAGGTGCCTCTAATATGTACCAGATTTGTACCCCTGCTCCTGCCCTCCACATCAAGCCCAAACTGCTCTCCTATGAGAATCCTGATGCCTGAGTTTGAGCTTTCTCTCCTTTCTGCACCCACAGCTAGAATTTTCAAAGTGCCCTTCTTTCTCAGTAACCTAGCCTGGGTCAACTTCCACAGCGCCTTGCTAACTCAGCCTCCGATTAACCTCACCACCTCACTCTTTCTCTTTCTCTCTCTCTCCTTTGTCTTTCAATTTTTTGGTTGTTTTGTTTCTGTTTTATGCATATTAAACCTATAAATATTTCTAAAGGGAGCCAAACTAAACTCCACACCTAAACGGTGAGTGGGCTTGTGAGAACAGCTCCACTTCCTTTTCCTGGCAAGAACTTCCATTTCTGAGACACAGAAATGAGAATCTTTGGGGACATCTATCATTATTTCAGAACACTATAAGGTCGGCCAGTTAATATCTGTGCCTAGTCTTTGTACATCCTCAACAGAGAGAAGTGATTTTCCATTATGAACCATTTATGTTAAGCCATTCAGAAGAGTTTCTAAGGAATTTTCTTTCACAGATGCATTATCTTACAGGAATTCAGAGAGGAATACAGTTCATCCAAAGAGCAAGTCCTAAAGATGTAAACTCCCATATCTTTGTCTGATGAGGTAAGAGCATCTAAAAGGTATTATTTTACTTTTCCTAATTATCAAGGTATAGCTTGTCTCTTGCAAAAAATATTGGGAAATAAAGCAGGAGAAGGAAAAAAATAACTCACAATCCCACTACCTTCTTTCCAATTTTTTCTATTTTTTCCAATTTTTTCTATGCTTTGTTTTATTACATAGTTAAGATGATAATGTATATAAAATTTTGTAGCTTATTTCACATAACATCTTACACTCCTTTTTTCTAGCTCATTAAATTTTTCATAAATATTACTTTTTGTGGCTATCTAATATTTCCTCATTATAGTCTGTTCTCTAGAATTGGAATCTTACATTATTTTACATATAAAACATATAAATAATGCTATGTAAATATTGCATTTACACAGCATAATGTAGCATATGATATAATAAATATAATATAGCATATAATAGAATAAACATAGCATACACATAGCTATATAAATAATGCTATGTAAATAATGCTGCAGTGAGCATCTTGGTGTGTAAATGTTATTCAACATTTAAGTACTAAATTAGTTAGCTAACTAACATAAAAAATATTTACTGAGTGCCCACTATACCCCAGTTACTGTTCTGGGAGCTGGTCAACAAAGTCTTATTTCCTTGGAGTGGTGACATCTTATTGAGGGTGACAGACAAGAGAAACCGATAAATACATATAATCAATTGGCTCTGTGAAGAGAGGTAATGCCAAGTAAGGGGATGGAGACATCTGAATGATGCGGGAGGCTGTTTTCCTTAGGGGGTTAAAGGAAGGTCTCTCTGAGGAAGTGGTATTTGCAAAAAGGCACTTTGGATTATTTCTGTAGGCTAGATTCCTAGAGTGCATTTCTGAATTAAAGCTCTTAACTTTCTAGGAAGTCAGTTAATTCCCTGACAGCGGTTCTCAGCAGTGCCTGGAAGAAACTACTGTTACAAAAATGTACCCTACACAGGTATGATCTTGAACAAGTTAGTTCCTGTATTCCTTAGTTGTCCTGTGTTAGGTGGAAATGATTATACCTGTAGGTGTATGTGTTTGCACATGCTTGTGTATGTGGTGGAGGGAGGAGGGTTGGGGGTAGCCATGGGGATGGGAGGCTACGGTTCTTGCATCCCCAGAAGGACTACGTTAGAAAGCAAACACATGTCTTGAAAAGGGAATGATCAGGCTGTGAAATGTGTGCAGGGCATTCCAGTTGATGGAAACTTCACTGAAAGAGGGTTCTGGAAGGTGTGGCATGAACACTTACTGTGCCTGGCACGTAACACAAACTAAAGAGAGGACCCAACCTCTTGGGAAGAACTTATTGACACTGGGAAGCTGAAGAGGGAAGGTCTTAGATGATTGGTCACTACATAGCAGTGCAGTGTGGCTCGTGATCTGTCAATCAGACAAGCTCCTTTTCATCCATAAGCCTGCAAATAAGTGGTATCCTCAGTTTACTCAATCAGAAAAAGGAGGTAGCAATATTGGCCTCATAAGGCTATTTTGAGGATTAAAAAGGATTGAAATATGGAAAGGCCACAACACTGTGCATTGGTTATAGTAGGGTCTCAATAAATGTGTGTCTCTCTACTTCACCTTGTAGATGACTTAGGTAGAAAAGGATCTGGGACAGTAAGAAGTAGGACAGTGGGAATGTAAGTAAATTGCATCTCTCCAGATCCCAGAACTGGATAGTGTGCTTGCTTACGCACCTGCATTTGGGTTGTATTCTTTTGAGTTCTCAGATCTATGGTAATAAAAACATTTTGTTGCATGTAAGATAATTAGTGTGTGCTGCTGTTGACGACAAACTGCAAGGAGGGTGGTTCAAGGCCATGGTTTATGGCTGATTGTAAGCAAAGTTATCAAAGACATCTCTTTTAGCATCAGACTTAAATGCTCTCCTCATTTAAAATGATTCACTTGATTGGGGAAACAGCCGGAATCACATCCCCTTAATTGCTGCTGGTCTTTCCAGCAGAGTTTCTCCCTCATTTTAGGGTGTCTCCACCTCCACCCTCCAGCCCTCGTCTCTGGCTCACTCCCTCCATCCTATCTTTCTGATTCCAGCAGAGGTTCTTTGTAAGGTGTGCCAGGCTGGGCACCAGGTACACCCTCTTTGAGTAATGCTTATATGTATGGGGTAGGACACACATATTAAACATGCCCACAAGCATCATTTTTTTCTTTTCCCAAATTCAGTGATGTCCAGGATTCCTGAGTCTTTTTTTAAATGTTTTTAAATGTTTATTCATTTCTTTTCTTTTAAAAAAATGTTTTAAAAATGTTTTTATTTATTTCTGAGAGAAAGAGAGAGACAGTGTGAACAGGGGAGGGTCAGAAAGAGAAGGAGATACAGAATCTGAAACAGGCTCCAGGCTATGAGCTAGCTGTTAGCATAGAGCCCGACATGGGGCTCAAACCCACAAACCGTGAGATCATGACCTGAGCCGAAGCTGGACGCTTAACCAACTGAGCCACTCAGGTGCCCCTGTTTATTCATTTTTCAGAGAGAGAGAGAGACAGAACACAAGTGGGGGAGGGGCAGAGAGAGAAGGAGACACAGAATCTGAAGCAAGCTCCAGGCTCTGACCTGTCAACACAGAGCCCCACGTGGGGCTCAAACTCACTAACCGTGAGATCATGACCTTGGCCAAAGTCGGATACTTAACTGACTGAGCCACCCAAGCACCCCCAGGGTTTCTGAGTCTTGAGGCAGCCAGTTGTAGCCACAGATTTGCTCCCTCTACTGCTGGGCTCCTAGTTCCAACTGTGTCTGTCTTCCACTCTCACTGCCCCCTCTCTTCACTTGGTAGCAGCACATGGAGCAGTTCTTCGCTCAGTATTGCAGTAATAGCTTTTGTCTGACTTCTTTCCCCACTGTTTAGTTTTTTTTGTTGTTGTTTTGTTTTGTTTTAAATCCTGTCTTTTCTTTAAGCCAGAAGCTGAACTGGATTGTGGAAAACAATGCCAAGGGCATGGGGCCCTGACTGCCTCCATCTGCTATAATGGCAGGAAGAGGAGGAAGAAGGAGAGGGTGCTAAAAGTTAAGTAGATGAAGTAGTTCGTCGATGAAGAGGAATCTAAATTTAATTTGCTTATAAACTTCTCAGACTGGCATTCATCTGTGCTCACTGGCAGATGCTCTAGGAGCTGGTTAACTATTTGTGGTTCACATGGCTGGGTAGAAAGGCTCCTCTCTGTCCAAGCCTAAGAAGGTGCCTGTCTTCACTGGGTTCACTAATGAGCTTTGGGTTGCCTTGGGCAGTAATTTGCTCTCTGGATGAAAAGAATGCAAAGAGTGAGCAGGCTGAAAGCCCCTCTGGCTGGGCTTCCTCTTCTTATAAACAGCCAGTCTTTGAACTTGTAATTATGAGTCATGGGGCTCCCAGTCTGGCGCAAAAGTGACTCATTTTAAGCAAATTATCAGTTTTTGCCCTGTTACCAAATCCTGTGATCAGCCATTCTGTATATATATTAAAAAAAAAAAAAGGAACAGTTTTATTAAAAGAGCAGGATGTGTGGAAGGAGAATGAACTGTACTATGCTTTCCAGACGTATGGACCAAAGTCAAGCTCAGGCCCAGCATAAGCCAAGCAACAAAATAAATAGTAAAAATGGCACAGAAAGCAAACGATCAGGAAAATTCATTTCAGAACAGATGCAAAACCAACTTTTGCAGCCAACAGCATACGATTCCTGGACATTCTCCCTGCCCGGCTTCTAATTCACTTGGACCTACTGGAACTGAGGTCAAGGAAGAAATATCTTTCTTTGGATTGATTTAACCCACAATTTTGTTAGAGTCAGTGATGATAGAGGCTTCTGAGTTGCCCAAAGCTAGTTACTTAGACAGATGCTCTGTTTAACAGAGCAATCATAGTAACTACATGTGATCTAGTGATGAGTCTGTGGTAGAAGGAGAATTCCAAGGCCTTCTGCTAGAGAGCCCTCTCTTGAGGATATCTGCTACATTAATGGACTTTTGTTGAGGAAACATTTGAAATGATCATTACTTCTTTGTCAGATGCAAGAATAGCAACTGATCTAAAAAGAGAATTTTTCTTCTCTGATGCCTTGCGTATGATTAACACTTTCCTAAAACAACAATGAGAAAAGGATTGAGAGTGAACTGGAAGGCTATGTGGTCCAAGTGTGCATTTTTTTGAAGAATGGTTTGAAATTTCTAATTAATCCCTTTAAATAGCTGCCCATTCACTTATATGACTGTAGAAGATACCACAAGCTACATGGGGAACACGGCTTTGGGTTAAATTGTCCGACCTACTAAGATAAAAACTCTCAATAAAGTGGGTATAGATGGAACATACATTAGCATAATAAAGGCCATCTATGTCAAGCCCACAGCTAACATCATCCTCAATGGTGAAAAGCTAGAAGCTTTTCCTTTAAGATCAGGAACAAGACAGGGATGTCCACTTTCACCAATTTTATTCAACATAGTACTGAGAATCTTAGCCAGAGCAATTAGGCAGGAAAAAGAAATAAAAAGCAAACAATTTAGAAAGGAAGAAGTAAAACTGCCAGTATTTATGGAATACATGCTATTATATATAGAAAACCCTAAAGACTTCACCAAAAAACTGTTAGAACTAATAAACAAATTCAAGTAAAGTTGCAGAATATAAAATCAATTTACAAATATCTGTTGTGTTTTTATATACTAATACAAACTATCAGAAAGAAATTTTAAAAATCCCCTTTACAATTGCATCAAAAGGAATAAAATACTTAGAAATAAATTTAATGAATGAGGTGAAAGACCTGTACACTGAAAACTATAAGACACTGATAAAATAAAGAAGACACAAATAAATGGAAAGATATTCTGTTCTCATGGGTTGAAAGAATTAATATTGTCAAAATTTCTATACAACCCAAAGCAATCTAAGATTCAATGTAATTCTTATCAAAATTCCAATGGCATTTTTCACAGAAATATAACAAACAATCCTAAAATTTGTGTGGAGCCAGAAAAGATTCTGAATAGCCAAAGCAATCCTGAGAACGGATAAAACTGAACGTTTCATGCTCCCTGATTTCAAATTATAGTACAAAGCTATCATAACAGTATGATATTGGGTTAAAAATAGATACACAGATCAGTGGAACAGAACAGAGAGCCCAGAAACAAACCCACACATAGATGGCCAATTAATTTATGACACAGGAGGCAAGAAAAGACAATGGGGAAAGGACAGTCCCTTCATTAAATGGTGTTGGGAAAACCAGACAGCCATATGCAATGGAATAAAACTGGACTACTGTCTCAAGCCGTATACAAGAATGGACTCAAAGTAGATTAAAGATTTCAATGTGAGACCAGAAAACATAAAGCTTCTAGAAGAAAACATAGTAAGCTCCCTAACATTGGTCTTAGCAAGATCTTTTTGGACCTGACTATAGAAACAATGAAGAGTAACATCTTTTTGGACCTGACTGAAGAAACAATGCAACCAACGCAAAAATAAACAAGTGGGACTATATCAAAGTAAAAAGCTTCTGCACAGCAAAGGAAACTGTCAACAAAATTTAAACAGCAACCTATTAAATGTAATACGATATTTGCAAATCATATATGCAATAAGGGGTTAAAATCCAAAATACATAAAGAACTCATACAAGTAAGTAACAAAAAAGATCTGATTAGATAATGGGCAGAGGATCTAAATAGATTTTTTTCCAAAGAAGACATATAGATGGCTAACAGACACGAAAAGATGTACAACACATCACTAATCATCAGGGAAATGCAAATCAAAACTACAATGAGATATCAATTCACACTACTCAGAATGGCTAAAATTAAAAAAAATATATAAATAACAAGAATTGGTGAAGATATGACGAAAAGGGAAACCTCATGGGGTAGGAATGGAAATTGGTGCAGATACTATGGAAAACAGCATGGGGTTCTCAAAATATTAAAAATAGAACTAGCATATGATCCAGCAATTCCACTTGTGGGTATTATCTGAAGAAAATGAAAATACTAATTCAAAAAGTTATATTAATCTCTAGGTTCACTGAAGCATTATTTGAAATAGGGAAAATATGGAAACAACCTAAATGTCCATTTATGGATGAATGGATAAAGATGTGGTGGTGTGTGCGTGTGTGTGTGTGTGTGTGTGTGTATGTACATACATACACACTATGAAATATGCCCAGTTATAAAAAATAAAATCTTGTTATTTGCAACATGGATGGGCCTTGAGAATATTATGCTAAGTAAAATAAGTCAGAGAAAGACAAATATGATTCCACTTGAATCTAGAATATGATTCCGCTTGAATCTAGAATCTAAAAAACAAAACAAAAAATGCAAGCATAGAACAGATTGGTAGTTGTCAGAGAGGAGGGGAATTGGGGTAGGGGTGGGTGAAAGGGTTGAGGGGTTCAAAAAGTAGTAACTTCCAGTTACAAAATAAGTCATGGGAATATGAGGTACAACATGAGATCTATAGTCTAATATGCCCTAATATTGTAGGGCAAAGTTGAAATTTCCTGAGAAAGTAAATCTTAAAAGTTCTCATCACAAGAAAAAACAAACAAACAAACAAACAAACAAACCTACACCTCATTGACCCAGCCTGTATAGGCACTCACTACCACCACCCCTTTCCAAACCTGGAGTGACCCACCATGAAGAAAGAATCTAAGACATGATGGGAAATGAATATAAATTGTTTATTATAAAATGCAATGACTTACAAATTTTACATCCTTTCCAAATTGCTTTCTTTTTTTTTTACTTAAGGATTTTTTTCTTTCATAGTTTAATATCAAGTTGGTTTCCATAGAACACCCAGTGCTCATCCCAACAAGTGCCCTCCTCCATGCCCATCACCCCCCTTCCCCTCTCCCCCACCCCATCAGCCCTCAGTTTGTTCTCAGTATTCAAGAGTCTCTCGTGGTTTGCCTCCCTCCCTTGCCCCAACTATATTTTCCCCTTCTCCTCCCCCATGGTCCTCTGTTAAGTTTCTCCTGATCCACTTATAAGTGAAAACACATGGTATCTGTCCTTCTCTGCCTAACTTATTTCACTCAGCATAACACCCTTGAGTTCCATCCATGTTGCTACAGATGGCCAGATTTCATTCTTTCTCATTGCCATGTAGTATTCCAAATTACTTTCAATTGAAAACTGCCTTTCTTGTTTTTTGAGTCTGTCATCTCTTGTCCATTACATAGAAACCATGGTTTTTAAATGGCTATCTTTCTATGTTCCCAACCCCCCAAATAAAATCCATTAATCAATCACTTAATGTGTTTTGAATGTCTACCTCGTATGCTTTCTGCTAATCACTGTAATTAGTAAAAATTCCATGAAAGCCAAGAAGAGTAAAGACAGAATATAAGAGTCAGCTATCATCTCTTCATTGGCAATTCCAGGGCTAATTTTTCAGTTCTCATACTTCTTGGACACTCTGCAGTATCTGAATATTCCTTAACTATTAAAATTTCATTCTCTGGCACTTTGGAATGAGCCCTTCATTATTCTCTTTCTATGTCTCTGACTGTTTATTCTGAGCCTCCTTTACTGGCTGCTATACTGTCTGCCTATCTAAGAAGCATAACTGACAATGAGGAGGTCAGTGGGGATGGAAAGGAAGTGTTGAATTCAGTACATATTTCTGATGGAACACAATGACTAGCTAGCTGTGTGAATACATATTAGAACTTCTGTGTTGCAAATAATGGAAACCTAAACTTTAAGCTGGCTTAAAAATCTATTTTCGAAAAAATGGATGGTATCAGATAATTGAGAAATGCAAAGGCAATGCAGGCTTCAGGTACTCTATGAGAAAAAGATTCAAAAAGAAAAAATAAAAGACTGATTTAAGGAAATCAATCAAAACACAGCACAGACATCTCAAGAGATAGAAAATATGAAAGACAGATTGAGATGTGGGAGATAGGATAATAAAGTCCAACACGTGCCTAATAGGAGTTTCTAAAGATGAGAATAGAGAATGGAGTATTTAAAAAGATAATAGATTTGCATTTTCCAGAAATAGTAAATATGTAAATCCTGGTGCTTGGGAAGTACAATAAATTCTGGGCAAGGAATATAAAAACAAAACTCATTCTCTAGGCGTAACATTGATATCAAGAGCACCAAAGACAAGATCTTAAAAGTAGCCGGTGGCTTAAAGAGCGTATTATTTTTTAAGAAATGATGGTTAGATTGACAGCATACTTCTCAATAATGACAATGAAAGCAAAAGATGATAGGATAGTATCTTTAAAACATTAAGAGAAATATATATCAACTTATAATTCTATACTTAGCTAAATATACCCTCTCAATAATTGAAAGATCAATTAGAAAAAATGAGGAAAAATATTGAGAATTTGAAATAATATGGTTTATCAGCTTAATCCAAAGAACACAAAAAATCTTACATCCACAAATAAGAAAGAAAATATACATTCCTCTAAAGCACATGTGGAAAATTGACAAAACCAAACATGTAGTAGGTCCCAAATCAGATCTCAACAAGTATAAAGATCTAATAATAGAAACCATGTTATTTGACCATAGTGCAATAAAATTAGAAAATAACAAAAAGACACCTTTAAAAAGTCCATATGTTTGAACAGTTATAGAACATTTCAAAATTACTTGTGGGTCAAAGAAAAACTAAAAAGGAAAGTAGACACTATTTATAACAATGTTAATGTTTTCATATCAACTCTTGTGGAATGCAGTGAAATCAGTAATTAGTGGCAATTCTATAGCTTAACAGTTATATTAGAAAATAAAGAGGACTACACTTGATCTTAGCCAAAAGGCCGAGGACCTTGAGGGTGTTATGCTGAGCGAAATAAGTCAGGCAGAGAAGGACAAATATCATATGTGTGCACGTATAGGAGGACTAGGAGGAACTTAACAGAGGACCAACCGGGAGAAGAAGGGGGGAAATGGTGGGGGAAAGGGAGAGAGGCAAACCATGAGAGACTCTTGAATGCTGACAAAAACTGAGGACTGATGGATGTGGGGGGGAGGGGGGATGGGCATGGAGGAGGGCACTTGTGGGGATGAGCACTGGGTGTTATGTGGAAACTAATTTGACAATAAACTATTTGTAAAAATAAAAAAAAAAAGAAAATAAAGAGGACTATAAGTTAATGAAATAAGCATATACTTTGAGAAGGTAGAGAAACAAAATTAGAATAAATCCCTTACAAGTAGAAAGGATACAATCTGTCTGCAGCTGCTTCTTCCTCACTTCACCCTTATAGAAAGTCCAAATTCTAGCCTTAATTCCAAGCAAACTTTACTCTAGCTACACAAAACTCTCAACAGTATCGAATTGCACTATGTCCTTTCATACTTTTGCCATACTACCTCCTCATTTTGGGAGGCCCATTCCCACATGGCAGACTCCAGCTCATTCTTTTAATTTCAGTTAAAGTGCTACCCCTTCTGGGAAACCTTTCATGACTCTTCCTGGCAGAATTAACTTTATTATTGCATTATTTCCCATTTACTTCAATATACAAAAAATTTCTGTTATATGAAAGTCAACATGTACACAGAGTAAGAGTGCTAAACTGGGTGATCAAAGACAAATTTTTGGAAGAGGTCAGCTTGAAGCTAGAATTTACTTAAAGCCTGGCTAGATCTTGTTTAAGGCCCAATTTAATAGAAATAGGAGTGACAGTAAATCATAGTTAAGATTTATTGAGCACTGCTCTGTGCCAGTTAACAGGTGAGATACAGGTATATTCTTCAGTGCAGATGATGCAGGCAGTATGAGTGAGGCCAATCCTACTGTTGGCTTAGCTAAAAACTATCCCCAGCTCTCCTAACTTCTGTCTTCCACTTGCTGTAGAAAAGCCCTACTCAATAAAAATATAATGCAAGTCATATATATAATTTTAAGTTTTCTAGTAGAAAATATGAAACAGGTGAAATTAATTTTAATAATAACAATTTTAACCCAATAGATTTAAAATATTATCACCTTAATATGTAATCAATATTTACAGAATTATCAAAATATTTTCCATTTGCTTTTTACATTAAATCTTTGTAATCCTTTGCATATTTTATAGCACAGACACTGAGTTCACACTGGAAACACCATCTATATTTATGTTTCATAAAGTTTCCAATTTGTTCCAAACAACCTTAAACATTTTTCAATAACTAAAGTGAGAGCTAAAGTATTGTCCTTTAATATTTGCATCCATATTGACAAAACTGGTCAAGGAAATGTTTATGTGTAATACTAGAAACAGTTTATGTGCCTGTTAACATGTGTACTACAATAAAATAATATCTTGTGTCATGCAATGATTAAAGTGATATATAATCCTACCCAAACAATAAAGCAGTATCTAATAGAAAAGTGTTTTTTACTGTGCCCATTGGATAGTTACACTAAATTAATTAAAATAAATAAAACTAGAAATTTAGAGCTGCACTTACCACATTTCAAGTACTCCATACTCACATGAGGTTAATGACTATGTTGGATAGTGCAGCTCTAGAGGCTGGAAAAGCTATATACCCATGTTCACAGCCTTCCTTGTATATTAGGGTGGCTGTGTGATATATTTTTGACCAAAGATAATGCGTGAGAAAGTTTTGAATGGTCTTCTGATCTTTGTTTTCTGACAAAGGGACAAACTCAAGAAGAGAATTTGCTAGCACTACTCCTTCCTCCTTCTTCTAGTTTTCAATGTGAACATTATGTGATTCCTGGGCTATAGAAGCCATTCTGTCACCATGAGGCAACCCACAAATATAAAAAAAATCAATACACTAAGAATGATGAAGCAATAACTTGAGAACCTAACGATAAACACTGAACTGCTGGACCTACTCTGAGATTCCCTACCATTTAATTTCTTCCTAAAAAACCATGTTTGTCCTTATAACTTAAGTCATTAATAATCAGATAATATGTCCACTGATGAATGGATAAAGAACATGTGGAATATACATACAATGGAATACTGCTCAGTGATGAAAAAGAATTAAATCTTGCCATCTGCAACAATGTGGATGGAACTAGAGGGTATTATGCTAAGTGAAATAAGTCAGAAAAAGACAGAGATCATATGATTTCACTCATATGTGGAATTTGAGAAACTCAACAGATGAACCTAGGGCAAGGGAAGGAAAAATAAGATAAAAACAGAGGGTGAGGCAACCATAAGAGCCTCTTAAATATAGAGTACACACTGTATCAGGGAAGGGAGGTGGGTGGGGGAGTGGGTTAAATGGGTGATGGGCATTAAGGGGGCACTTGTTTGGATAAGCACTGGGTGTTATATGTAAGCGATGAATCACTGGCTTCCACCCTTGAAACCAAGACTACATAGTATGTTAACTAACTTGAACTTAAATTTTAAAAAATAATCATAACTTGGCTATTGTTGAAAGTGCTGCTATAAACATTGCAGTACATGTGCCCCTATGCATCAGCACGCCTGTATCCCTTGGGTAAATTCCTAGCAGTGCTATTGCTGGGTCATAGGGTGGTTCTATTTTTAATTTTTTGAGGAACCTCCACACTGTTTTTCAGAGTGGCTGCACGAGTTTGCATTCCCACCAACAGTGCAAGAAGGTTCCTGTTTCTCCACATCCTCGCCAGTATCTGTAGTTTCCTGAGTTGTTCATTTTAGCCACCCTGACTGGTGTGAGGTGGTATCTCAGTGTGGCTTTGATTTGTATTTCCCTGATGATGACTGACGTTGAGCATCATTTCATATGTCCGTTGGTCATCTGGATGTCTTCTTTGGAAAAGGGTCTATTCATGTCTTCTGCCCATTTCTTCACTGGGTAATTATTTGTTTTTTGGTGTGGATCTGGTGAGTTCTTTATAGACTTTGGATATTAGCCCTTTATCCGATATGTCATTTCCAAATATCTTTTCCCATTCCGCCAGTTCCCTTTTAGTTTTGTTGATTGTCTCTTTTGCAGTGTAGGAGCTTTTTATTTTTATTAGGTCTCAATAGTTCATTTTTGCTTTTAATTCCCTTGCCTTTGGAGATGTGTCAAGTAAGAAATTGCTGCAGCTGGAAAGAGCCTAAATGTCCATCAACTGATGAATGGAGAAAGAAGACGTGGTTTATATATACAGTGGAATACTACTTGGCAATGAGAAACAATGAAGTCTTGCAATTTGCAGCAATGTGGATGGAACTGAAGGGTACTATGATTAAGTGAAATAAGTCAGTCAGAGAGAGATAGATACCATATGTTTCACTCATATGTGGATCTTGAGAAACTTAACAGACGACCATGGGGGAAGGGAAAGGGGAAAAATAGTTAAAAACAGAGAGGGAGCGACGCAAACTATAAAGACTCTTACGTACGGAGAACAAACTGAGGGTTGATAGAGGGTAGGAGAGAGGGGAAAGTGGGTGATGAGCATTGAGGAGGGCACTTGTTGGGAGGAGCACTGGGTGTTATATGGAAGCCAATTTGACAACAAATTATATTAAAAATAATAAAAATAATAAGATAATACTTGGGGCTGAAAGCATTCATACAATGTATGGTGGTGCACTGAGAAAAGAGACAATAGGCAGCATGAATAGAATAGAAGTGTATGTTGAAGAATACTGGTGTATGTTGACAATAAGAATAATAAGTTGGCAGAGATGGGGCAGAATCAGATCATGCAGGGCCCACAAGATATCTCAACTGAGAAGTCCAGAGTGACATCCCTGACATTTGGATCTTATCATATTCTGTCTTTTCTACAGTAGTTCATACACATGTCATTTTTTTGGTTACTAAATTATAAGGGCTGGGAACTTTTACAGAGAAAGTTCAGTAAACATTCATTAGCTGAATGATTAGCTATAGAGCTAGAGGTATCGAGGCTGAGTTTTCAGCATAGATCAAATGTTTAACATTAAAGAAAACCCAACAAACGAAAGCCCTCAGTGAGGAAACCTATTAAGGGTTCCTGTATTAAAATGTCAAATAGAAAGTCTTTGGTCCAACTTTTATGTCCCATAAACACCTAAAACAAAAAGGACCACATTAAATTGAATTTTGCCTAACCCTTTCTACTTTCAACTTAATTACTAGGCAGCACCTTTATTCTTCCTTTGACATTTGGCTTCTATTTTCATCTCTTTGAACAGGTAATGCTTAACCCCATGACATCCTTTCTGTTAGTACTCCTAACCGAGCTCCACTATTTTCTCACCTTTATCTCACTCCCATGATGTGAAACCAGGCCTCCAACTCACTGCTTGAATCCTGTGAAAACCTCTATTGCTAATCTGCCAGCAGCCTCATCAACCCCAATCTACAATCCAACCAAATTCTTCTGATGCTGTTTTTCAAATAACATGTCTTTTTCCCCCAGATTTTAAAATAATATATTCTCTGTAGAATATTTGGAATAAACTTTTAAAAAGAAAAGAAAAAATAAGATAGTAAGATGAAATAGTAATAAGACAGAGATGGTAACTATATTTTAGTGTGTCTTCCCCAATTTTTTTCTGTGCAGGTTTAGATCTATGTAACATAATTGAAATATTATAAGCAAAACTTTGCATTCACCCTTTTTATTTCTCATCATATCATAAAACATTTCTTGTGTTTAAAATTCTTCAAAAGCATTTAAAACATAACTGTATGATCCCATTAGATGGCTATTCTTGAACTTATTTAACCATATTTTTATATCATTACTTCTCTTTTCTGAGTCCCCATAGGGACTGACAACTGTCTTTTGTATTAAATAAAAACTCCAGCTCTCGGATTCTGTCAGGTGCTATCATTTTACATCTGCCTGCCTCTACCCTCCAGCTGGTGTTTCATGTTTTGGCCAAATAAATTGGCTCACTCCTTCCCATATACAACTTCCTTCTCTCCTTCTGAGCCATCATTCATTTTCTTCCTCTTACGTCTCTGGCAAATCACTGCTCTTCTTAAAATTTATTGTGGGTGTTGTTCCAAAATCTCCCACTTATCTCCTTCATTATATCTCACATATCCTGGTTTATCTAGTGCAACAGTGTGTTGCTTGTATTTATGTTTCTACCACAGGTGCGTGGGCTGGTAGTGTGGCAGAGACCTGCATGTTGGGCCAAGCACAGGAAGAGCTGGGCTAGGGGCTCTTCCATGTGGGCTAGCACAGGTCAGGGGCTACCTCTCCTTGACCTTGATGCACTTTACGAGTTTGGAAGGGAAGTATGAGGTAGGACTATTCTCATGCTCAGAGCTGAGCATCAGGGAGTGGTTAATGTTGGCCCGGCTTTGATTAACAAGATAGACTATCAGGCATTTGGAGACCATCTGCATTTCCAGGCTAAATGAAAACATATTTATTTTGGCCGCTGAGTATCTGGAGGATGAGGGAACCTCTGAGCATATGGGAGGCTTACCCTCCTTTTGGAAAAAATGATCTCAATTAAATTCAATATCTGCTTTAGATTAGCCAGTGTGTTAAGCATGAACTTGTGCACTAACTTAAGGGCCCCAGTGAAGTTTCCCTACTTGTGCATCTAATGTTTCTGTATCTTACACAGCTATCCTTTTATAATTGAAAATTGTGAGCATCTGGTTACAAGTTGAATCTGAAATACAAAGCAGTCACTAGCCTCCTCCACCTCCACCTCAGCCTCATCAGGCCATCATTTGGCAGCTTGCCTCAACAGCCTGAATGCCAGCAGGCTGAGGTGGCCAGGCCAGGCCAGGTGGAATGTTTATGAGCACCACTCAGTGGAGCAGAGCTTGTACTAACAAGACCCCAAAGGAGCTCACTGGTGTCCTGATTGTGGGCGATCATTATGGCTTGTTGAATTCAGTGCTGTGATACTCCTCCAATGGATTAAAGGCCTTTCAAAAAGTTTCCTGTAAGATTGGTCATTTTTTAAAATCCCTGTTAATGTACAACAAACTTTGGGTTACTAAAAGCATGACTATCCTAGTTTATGGCAAAAGAAAGCTACACACAAACCAGATTTTGTGCTTGTTAGCCACTTGCGCAAAAGGTTGGATGGGAGTTAGGAGCTCTAAGATATACCTGTAAACTTTAATTGGTCAGGACTTCTTTCTAGTAACTGACTACTCTAAATATATCTGGCATCACCAGATGGCAGTGTATTTCTCATTTCCAGAATAGGCTATGGGCTAATTCTGCTGCTTTCATAGGTGGGGAGGAATGTTATATCCTAGGTATGCATAAGCCTTGAAGAAAGCACCCCTATTATCTGGTTTCTGGCACCACTGGCCATGATGCTATGAAGGGAGGGCAAGAAAGAAGGTCAGATGTTACCATATAGCATGACATACACACTTCTTTGGCAAATGAAGAATTTTGGATATGTAACTCTCATCTCTCCAAAAACCAAAGCAATGATTTTGTCATCAAGAGGCAATAAATAGTAGGTAACAGAAACAGCCACCACATGTGAAACTTCTGAATCATCCTTGCCTCCTTCTTCCCTTATCATTGGCATTTAATTGGTTACAAAAACCTTTTGATTTCCTCTCATATGGGTCTCTCCTACTCATCTCTTCTTCATCCCTGATAACACTGTCTTGGTTTAAACTTTCATCATCTCATGCTTAAATGACTGCATCTCAGGTCTTCCACATTTTCTCTCTGACTCCATTCTCTGCCTCTCCTCATGCTTGTCAGGAGTATCCTTCTAAAATAAATCTGAGAGTTTCCCTCTGGTGCTTCATCACTTTCAAAGATTCCACGGTGTTTATGTTTATATCACCATTTCTAAGCCTTATGGATTTAGCAACTGGGCCCCCACCTAACCCTCTTCTTCAGCCATTCCCCCCATATGGTACATCTTGTATTCTGACTTGTGTTTCATCAAGTGCTTCAAGTCCTCTCAATGTTTCACATATCATGCTTTCTTATGCTTCTGTTCTTTTTGCTCACACTCTTCCCTGTTCCTCAAATGTTCTTCTCCACCACTTCTGTGGGATTTATTTCAAGAGGCAGTGAAGATATTGCCGTTCCTGAAGTCTGCCCTAATAACTGCAGGCAGAATGTCACTCCCTCCTCTCCATGGCATAGCATTCTACGTAGGCCTCACTCATCTCTGCCACATAGTAAGGGCTGGTAAGGGCTCCTTTACTTTTATCCACCTCTTTGGCTTCTCTGTGAGCTCCTTCACCTCAGGACTTTGTGCTCTAGGAACTAGCACATATGTATAGTGCTCATTCATGTTTGCTGGATACATAAATATGGTAGTGAGGAAAGTTATTATGATAAACAGTTTTGTGTGATAATAAGACCAGCTTGCTTGTTCCCTTCATTCCTACCAACAAACACTGGTACCAGAACTCTTTTGGGCTTTCTGGAAGAACACAGAGCAATAGTTCCTCAGTTAAAACTCAAAGAGTGTTGGTATATCCAAAATGGTGGTGTGAAGAGCTCAGAGAGTCCTCTCACCAGGAAAAGAACCATAGCTAGTGAAAATTATTTTAAAAGCCCCACACAACCATTTTAAGTCCCTGGAAATTATCCTAAGGGCACATGGAAAATGGAGAAGTATTTATTTAAAAATATCCACTAAGTCTTCATAAGAACAGCAAGAGTTTGTGGCATTTAAGCTATGACTCTCTTCCTCCTCACCCTCCTCCTCAGGGTGATGGAAATTCTACTCTGGATAAATGCAGAATAGAACATAGGGCTCTCTCTCCCAATAGCTCCCAGTCTAGTGTTATAGCTAGATAGCTCCCTATCTCTATAGGGGGAGCAGGCTATCATAATTTCTCAGCTCTGTGTTGCAGAAGCTTTATTCCAGGTAAGAGCAGATAGATGTTTGGGGCTCCCTTTCTCTACTCATCTCCCACTTGTAAGGCAGAAGCTCTACCCCAAGAGTAGTGGACCAAGAATACTGGTCCCTGATTGTCTGCCCCAGTTTGCTCATAAAATGATGGTTACATGCTGGAGGAGGCAAGGTGATGAGGCAAGAGGCAAGCTACTGCTCCTGGCCAGCACCTTTCTCATAAAACAAGAGTATTGCTTCAAGAGAAACCAGACCATTGCCCCCCTGCTTAGCTCCAGAGCAGGGGCTCAGAGGCGTGGCTCAGGGGAAGAGGCAGGTATAACAACAGAGAACTTCTCCCAAGGTACATGCCTTATTTAGAACAGAACGTATGGAGAAATTCAAGTCTAAGGATGCTATTGAAACAATGGAGATTTTGTTGGTAAGTAATGAAAAGGAGACTTGTAGCTCCATGAAGGCAACAAACTAAACAAGCTTAAGTTTAACAGAGATGAGACAGAAGTCTAACACAGAGAACCAGGGAAAGAGGCCATTCATAAGAACCCTCCAGGTGTTAGAACAAGCCTTGAAGACGGGCTTCAAACACTACTACAAAGGGCCCGGATTTAATTGCATAAAAATCTGGAGCAATTTATTCCAAGGTATCACTGAAAACAGTAGAGAAATCAGCTGTCTATTAGTGGAGGCTAACAGCTAGGTGTGATATCAACAGAGGCAGATTACTTAACAGAGAAATCAGGGCAAGAGGCCCCTAAAGAGAGACCTGCTAAAACTACCATCACCTCAGATGACTATGCATGTGCCAAGGATTGTACCCTCTGAGGAGCATCACTAGAGCTTGCACAATGCAGAGAAGACAGACTTCGCTGAGATAATCCAGCTGAATCATTCAACAAATAAACAAATGACAATATGCTTTGAGTGAGGGGCACAGATCACTATCTAGAGTTGCTACAATATATATTACCTAAAGTGTCCAATTTTCAACAAAGAATTATGAGAAATGCAAAGAAACAGGAAAGTGTGACCCATGCACAGGAAAAAAGTAAGCAACAGAAATTGCCTATTAGAGGGCACATATGTCAGCTTAGTAAATGAAGACTTCAAACCTGCTATTATAAAGAACCAAAGGAAACCATGCTTCACGATTTAAAGGAAGATATAATGCAATGCCTTATGAAACAGAGATAATCAATAATGAGATAGGCATTATTAAAAAAAAAAGAGCCAAGATGGAAAGTCTGAGTTTGAAAAGCACAAAAACCAAAAATGGAAAATTTATTAGATTATCTCAACAGTAAATCTGAACTGGCAGAAAAAAATAACTAACAGATTTGAGAAAAGATCACTGGAGAGGTTACAATCTGAAGAACAGAGGGAAAAAAAGAAAAAAAATAATAGAGCCTCCGAAAAATATGGACACTGTTAGCATGTCAATATACAATAACAGAAATACTAGGAGAGGAGAGGAGAGCAGAAAAAATATTAAATAAAATAATGCTGACAACTCCCCAAATTTGATTTAAAAATATTAACCTACATGTCAAGGAAGCTCAATGAATTCTAAGTGGGATAAATACAAAGAGATCCAAACCCAGCAACATCATAGTTAAAATGCTAAAAGCTAAAGACAGAGAACATTTTGAAAGCAGTAGGAGAAAAATGACTTGTCCTGGACAAGGGAACTCCAGCAAGATTAAGAACTGACTTCTCCTCAGAAATGATGGAGGCCAGAAGGCAGTGGGATGACATATTCAAAGTCCTGAAAGGGGGGTGGGGGGGAACAACCCTCAACCACCTGTTAACACAAACTTGTAGCTAACAAAACTATTTTTTAAAAATTAAGATGAAATAAAGACATTCTTAGATAAAAATGGAAAGAATTCATTGTTAGCAGATCTGCCTTACAAGAAATACTAGAGGAATTTCTTTAGGCTGAACACAAATGGCTCTAGACATTAATTTAAATCCGCAAGAGAAAATAAAGAGCATCAGGAAAGGTAATTATGTAGATGTTTATAAAAGACTGTATATCGCATATTTCTTCTTTTAACTGATTTTAAAAGCAATTGCATAAAACAATATGAATGTAATTGTATTGTATGGCTTATAACATATGGAAATTTAATATGATTGACAATAACAGCACAAAAGAGGTGGGTGGGAATAAAGCTGTATGGGAGGAAGGAAATACCAGGTTATATCAGATAGTAACTTGAATTCACAGGAATGAATTAAGAGAACCAGAAATGGTAAATCAGAAATATAAAGTAAAACTCTATAAAGATATAAGTTGCTCTCCTTTCTTTTCTCAGTTTCTTTAAAACAACAAATTGTATAAAGGAATAATTATAACAATTTATTATTGGTTTGTAATATATAAAGATGAAATATGTGTATTAATTGTAGCATAAAAAAGGAAAGATGGAATAGAGTTATATAGGATTAACATTTTTATATCTCACTGGAATTAAACAGTGTTAATCTGAAATAGATTCTGATAAAGTTAAAATGTTTGTGTGTGTGTATGTGTGTGTGTGTGTGTGTATCTTGTTGAAGTATAGTTGACAATGTTAATTAGCATCAGGTGTAAAACATAGCAATTCAATAACTCTATACCTTGTGTTATACTCACCAGAAGTATAGCTACCATCTGTCACAATACAACAGTATTACAATATCATCGACTATATTGCCTATGCTTTATCTTTCATCCTGGTGATTCAGTCATTCCATAACCAGAAACCTGTACCTCCCAGTCCTCTTTGCCCATTTTACCCATCTCCCATCACCCCATTACCACCAACTTGTTCTCTGTATTTATGGGTCCATTTCTGCTTTTGTTTGTTTGCCTGTTGGTCTCTTTTTTTTTTTTTAGATTCTGCATACAAATGAAATCATATGGTATTTGTCTTTCTCTGTCTGACTTATTTCACTTAGCACAATACCTTCTAGGTTCGCTGTGCTGTTGCAAATGGTGAAATCTCATTCTTTTTAAAAAACGGCTGAGTAAGAGTCCATTATATATGTCTTTATCCATTAATCTATAAATAGACATTTAGATTGCCGCCATACCTGGCTGTTGTAAATAATGCTGCAATAAACATAGGGGTACACATATATTTTTGAATTACTATTTTTGTTTTCTTTGGAATTATTGGATCATATGGTATTTTATTTTTACATTTCTGAAGTACTCCACACTATTTTCCACAGTGGCTGCACCAATTTACATTCCACCAGCAGTGCACAAGGGTTCCTTTTTTCTCCACATCCTCGCTAACACTTGTTATTTTTTGTCTTCTTTATTCTAACCACTCTGACAGGTGTTAGATGATACCTCATTGTGGTTTTGATCTGGATTTCCCTGATGATCAGTGATGTTGAGCAACTTTTCGTGTATCTGTTGGCCATCTGTATGTCTTCTTTACAAAAATGTCTGTTCAGGTCTTCTATTTTTAATCATATTATTATTAGTATTATTTTGGTGTTGAGCTATATAAGGTCTTTATACATTTTGGATATTAACCTCTTGTTAGATATGCCATTTGTAAATATTTTCTCCCATTCAGCAGGTTGCCTTTTTCATTTTGCTGATAATTTCCTTCATTGTGCAAAACCTTTTCAATTTGGCATAGTCTCAATAGTTTATTTTTGCTTTTTCTCCCCTTGCCTGAGGAAACATATGTAGAAAAATGTTGCCAAAGCTGATGTCAGAGTTTACTGCCCATGTTGTCTTCTAGGAATTTTTATGCTTACAGGTCTCACATTTAGGTCTTTAATCCATTTTGAGCTTATTTATGTAAGATGTGTATGTATGAATGTATGTATCTTTTTTTTTTTTTTAGTAAGCTCTAGGCCCAACGTGAGGCTCAAACTCATGACCTCAAGATCAAGAGTAGCATGCTCTTTCGACTGAGCCAAGCAGAAGCCCCAGTACAATGTAAATTTTAAACTTAAGCAACCACTGAGAAAATAATTCAAAAATAAATAATAATAAAATGATTAAAGGAACTAAGATGCAAAACTAGAAAATATTCACTTAATGCAAAATAAAATGGTTAAGGCAGAGGAGAGGAATGATGAAGACAGAAAACAAAGAATAAAATGGCAGATATAGATTCAACTATAACAAGAACAGCATTAAATGTGAATAAAAAAATCCAATGAAAAAGTGAAGACGATCAGGTGGATAAAAAAACATGATCCAACTATACTCTATAGGAGACACACTTCTAGGAGTTCTTGGGTGGCTCAGTCAGTTAAGTGTCTGATTCTGGATTTCAGCTCAGGTCATGATCTCATGGTTGTGAGACTGAGCCCCACATTGGGCTCCATGCTAAGCAGTGGAGCCTGCTTAAGATTCTCTTTCTCCCTGTCCATCTGCCCCTTCCCCCCAAAAGAAGACACATTTCATATGCAAAGATACAAATATGTTGAAAGCAAAAGGATGAAAAAGATCTATCACATAAACAGCAACCGTAAGAAAGTTAAAGAAGCTATACTAATGTGAGGTAAAATAGACCTTAAGATAAAAGAAAATATTACTAGAGATAAAGAGGAGCATTCTATAATGATAATAAGATTAATTAAACAAGAAGATATAATGATTATATGTATAAGCTAACACAGAGCCCCAAGAAAGATGAAGCAAACTGACAGAATTGAAGACAGCTACAGAAAATTTAACAAAAATATTTGAAGATTCCAGTACCCCACACTCAGAAATGTGTGGAACAAGTACAGAAAAGATTAACAAAGATGTAGAAGACTTGAACTACACTCTAAATCAACTAGACCTAATAGACATCTGTAGAATACTCTACCTGACAACAGCAAAATGCACATTCTTCTCAGGTGTACAGGCAGTATTCTCCACAATAGACCATAAAACAAGCATCAATAGATTTAAAAGGATTGAAATCACACCAAGTGTGTTCCCCAACCACAAACCAACAGCAGAGAAGGACAAAGGGGATCACAGAAGAGAGCATAGGCAAGGACCAGGAGTTGGCATAGCAGTGTCAGTAGAGGAGCAGGTAGCAGGCAGAGGAGGGAACTTCAGGGTTTGAGGTTCAGAGGCCTATGAGCAATGAGTAAGGCCATTGATCTCATGATCTATGAGAAAGATCAATGCAGTAACAGCATCTTGCAGTCTGACAAGTAGCTGAGCTCTACAATGTGGGTAAGTAAAGCCCAAACACCTGTCTGGTAGCTCCTCTACCAGGAGGTCACAGACTTCTCTGTAAGAACATCTGGATTGGTCACAGCAGAATATCCAGTGATATTCCCAATGAACTTGTCTCTAAGTACTGCAAACTGCAATCCACCAGATGACTGCTCTGGAGATTACCTAAGGATGATACCTGTGACACCAGGAGTATGGATAGGAGAAATCTCTTTTCATGCTCCCCAAGTAATGTGGAAGATGTTGCATGTTCACAGGGTTAGGTTTAGAAAACAACATATTTGGGGGAAGGAGAGAGGAGTAATGTGTCACTTTTTTTCACCTATATGGGTAACCATCTACTGACAGATGTTCACTATTCCTGTAAGTAAAACATTTGGAGGGAAGCATTAACTCTGTCCATAAGTACCTTTCCCAGCATGCAAAAGAGAACCACAGGCATTCACTGTCACATTCATTTATACACTACTTTTTTAACGTGGGCTCCTTTAAGATCATATTGCTTTAAGATGATCAGATTTTTCCTCTAATGGAACACCACAGAGTTCTTTTTCCCCTTGACCTTTTAATTCGTGTTGAATAATAAAGTCTAACATTGAGCTGTGATTTGACATTACAACGCCAGGGATGCCAAAGCTAAGGCCTTGGGTTTGCCAGGAGATTGTAATTCTAGGTCCCGCAAGATTTCAGGATGCAATCTGGAAGTGTTTTAAATGCCAAGAGAAACGTGACACCCCTCTCTTCCGTTTTCATTTCCTTTTCTCCTGTCCTTCTTTTCCCTTGGTATCTTTTATAGTCTCCATGTTTCCTCCTTGCAGCAGTCTCTCTAGCACATGGACCAACCTCTTCCCCAGGAAGGCTCTGCTGTGTGCAGAGCAGCTGAGTTTGCTGCTCATCTATTTTTGCTTCCTCCTCTAACTGCCAGAACTTTCTTTCCATTATGTCTTTGTGGGCCACACCCAGCCATCTTATTGCCTTCTTGCCTAGTGATGTGACTGGGCACTCCATGTCTTAGGTTTTACTTATCTGTGGTCATTCTTAGGTCCTCCATTCATGAAGTCACACATGTGCAGCAAATGTGTACCTGTGATGGCTTCAGGCTATCCAGAGGCCCTCAGGTATCTTGAGTCTGAATGTCTTCAGGAGAGGGTGAAAGTAGTAAACATCCTCTCCCAGCACATCTGGAGACCAGTGCAAGGCAGAAAAGGTTTCAGTAATTCAAATCATTCTGTTTCTCCGAATGGAATTACCTTATCTCTAGGAAAGGTAGTTTCTCCCTATATATGTACCTTGCTCTTGATAGAGCCATCTACTGAGCATCTAAATTGAAGGGATGCACATATGGCCTTTCCAAGCAATGAACAAACATAAAAGAATCATAGAAAGTGGAGCAAATTGTAAATACATTGCCTTGTACTTCACTTTTTAACAAAGCCATTGACATTGCTGACAAGCCAAGGACTTCCAACTGTATCATAAAACTGAAGCATCCTAGCACATATGGCACTTAAAATTTATTTCTGACAGCACTGTATCCTAATACAAGCAGCAATAAGTCCCTCCCTGGACCTTCTTCTGCAATCCTCTACTAACTTGTCTTCTTCCCCTTCACAAGCAAACTCCTGGAAGAGCTGTCAGTGTTCCTGGCTCCATTTCTTCAACTATTCACACCTCATTTCACTGCAGTCTGGTTTCTGTATTCGACACCTCATTGAAACTGCTCTTTCAAGGTCACCCACCACCTCCTCATTGCCACACCCAACAGACTTTTTTCTTCCTTAAATAGTTTATTGTCAAGTTGGTTTCCATATAACACCCAGTGCTCATCCCTAAAAGGGCCCTTCTCCATGCCTATCACCCCCCTAATCCTCTGCCCCACCCCCATCAGCCCTCAGTTTGTTCTCAGCATTCAAGAGTCTCTCATGCTTTGCCTCCCTCCCTCTTCCTCCTATTTCCCCTCTTCTTCTCCCCTATAGTCCTCTGTTAAGTTCCTCCTAATCCTCCTATATGTGCAAACATATGGTATTTGTCCTTCTCTGCCTGACTTATTTCGCTCAGCATAACCCCCTCAAGGTCCATCCATGTTGCTACACATGGCCAGATTTCATTGTTTCTCATTTCCATGTAGTATTCCATCGTATAGATAAACCACATCTTCTTGATCCATTCGTCCATTGATGGACACTTAGGCTCTTTCCATGTTTTGGCTGTTGTTGAGAGTGCTGCTATGAACATTGGGGTCCATGTGCTCCTATGCATCAGCACTTCTATATCCCTTGGGTAAATTCCTAGCAGTGCTATTGCTGGATCATAGGGGAGTTCTAGCGTTAACTTTTTGAGGAACCTCCACACTGTTTTCCAGAGGGGCTGCACCAGTTTACATTCCCACCAACAGTGTAGGAGGGTGCTCATTTCTCCACATCCTCGCCAGCATTTACCAACAGACATTTTTTTAAAATAGACTTATTTTTTAGAGTAGTTTTAACTTCACAGAAAAACTGAACAGAAGGTATACTATAGATATTTTCCAAATAGGCCCTGTGCCCACACATGCATAGCTTCCCTCACCAGATGGCACATTTGTTAACAATCGATGAACCTATCATCATATGGACATATCATGATCACACAAAGACCATTCGTTTACCTTGGGGTTTGCTCTTGGTGTTGTACATTATGGGTTTGGACAAATGTACAATGACATATATATGCTATTATGGTATCATACATAGTAATTTCATTATCCCTCATATCATCTGTGTTCTCCTTATTTATACCTCTTTCTATCCAACCTCTGGTAACCGCTGAGCTTTCACTGTCTCCATAATTTTGCCTTTTCCAGAATGTCATGTAGTTAGAATTGTACACTATGTAATCTTTTCAGATTGGCTTTCTCACTTAGGAATATGCATTTAAGTTTTGTCCATGTGTTTTCATAGCTTGATAGTTCATGTCATTTTAGCACTGCATAATATTTCATTGTCTGGATGTACCACAGCTTATTTACCCATTCCTCTTCTGAAGGGCATCTCAGTTGCTTCCAAATTTGGGAAAATTATAAATAAAGCTGCTATAAATATCCATTTGTATGTTTTTTGTGGGGACATAAATTTTCACCTCTTTTGGGTAAATACCAAGGAGCACCATTGGTGGGTTGCATGATAAGACAATATTTAGTTTTGTAAGAAACTGCTAAACTGTCTTCCTAAGTGGCTGTACCATTTTGCATCTCAGCACTTAGTGTTGTCAGTATTCTGTATTTTGATGATTCTAGTAGGTATACAGTGTTATCTCATTGTTTTAATTTGCATTTCCCTGATAACATATGATGTAGAGCATCTTCTCATATGCTTATTTGCAATCTGTACATCTTCTCTGATGAGGTGTTTATTAAAGGCTTAGGCTCATTTTTTAATTGGGTTGTTTTTTTCTTATTTAGTTTTAAGTGTTCTTTGTATATTTTGGATAATAGTCTTATACCAAATGTATTTTCTCCTGGTTTGGGGCTTTTTAAAAATTCTCTTGACAGTGTCTTTCTGGGAGCAGAAGTTTTAAATTTAAAAGCACAGTTTATTAATTCTACCTTCCATAGTTTATTCCTTTGATGTTATATCTAAAAATCATCACCAAAATCTAGTCATACAGGTTTCCTCCATGTTATCTTCTAGGAGTTTATAGTTTTTTATTTTACGTTTAAATCTGTGCTCCATCTTGAGTTATTTTCATGACAGATGTAAGGTCTGTGTCTAGATTCACTTTTTCACATGTGTACATTGTTCTAGCACCATGGCAGAAGCATATTGAAAAGACTATCTTTTCCCCCAACATAATGCCTTTGCTCCTTTGTCAAACATCAGTTGACTATATTTAAGTGGTTTTATTTCTGGGCTCTATTTTCTTTTCCAATTACATATCTATTATTTTGCTAATACTACACTGTCTTGATTACTGTAGATTTATAGTAAGTCTTGATGTTGGGTAGTGTCAGTCTTCTAACTTTGTTCTTATCCTTCAATATTATGTTGACTATTTCGAGTCTTTTAGACTTTAGAATTAGTTTTACCCCTCCATATGAACTTTAGAATTAAAATATGATTTTGGGATTTTTATTGAGATTGCATTCAATCTATAGTTCAGGTTTGGATAACTAATATCTGGACAATACTGAGTGTTCCTATCCATGAACATAGAATGTCTTTCCATTTATTTAGTTCATTGATTTCTCTCATTCCAACTTTATAGCTTTCTGTACATAGATCTTATACATATTTTATTAAATTTATAACTAAGTATATCTCTTTTTCGGATGCTAGCATAAGCGGTATTGTGTTTTTTTAATGTCAAATTCCACTTGTTCATTGATGATATATAGGAAAGTGATTGACATTTCTATGCTAATTTTGTATCTTGTAACAGTATTATAATCTATTATTAGTTTCAGGAGTTATTTTGTTGATTCTCTTAAAATTTTCTAAGTAGACAATCATGCCATCTGTGAACAAAGGGAGGTTTTTGTTTTAAACTTTTATTTATCCATTTTGAGAGAAAGAGAGAGAGAAAGAGGGAGAGAACACATACACAAACTGGGGAGGCATAGCGAGAGAGAGAGAGAGAGAGAGAGAGAGAGAGAGAGAATCCTAAGCAGGTTCCACACTGTCAGCACAGAGTCTGACATGGGGCTCTATCTCATGACTATAAGATCATGAACTTGCTGAAACCAAGAGTCAGCTACTTAACCAACTGAGCCACCCAGGTGACCCCAAAGAGAGTTCTATGTCTTTGTTCCCATTTTGAATACCTTTTACTTCCTTTTCTTATTGCATTAGCTAGGACTTTCTGCACAATACAGAAATAGATATCCTTGCCTTGTACCTGCCCTTAGTGGGAAAGCACTGATTTTATCACAATTAAATGTGATGCTGGCTAAAGATGTTTTGTTTGTTTTATTTTGTTTGCAGATATTCTTTACTAAGTTGAGGAAGTTTCCCTCTATTCCTAGTTTGCTGAGAGTTTTTTATCATGAATGGATATATTTTGTCAAATGCTTTTTCTACATCTATTAATATGATCATGTAATGATTTTTTGGCCTCCTGATGGACTACATTAGTTGGTTTTTGAATGTTGAACCAGCCTTGCATATGTGGGAAAAATTTTACTTGACTGTGATGTATTATTCATTTTATATATTGTTGGAAAAAATTTGCTAACATTTTGTTGAGGAATTTTTAGAAAAAATTTTCAACTTACTAAAGTATACTTATTATACAAAATATTGCACACATTTAATGTACATATTTTGATGAATCTGGACAGACACACACACCTGTGATACCATTAAAACAATCAGGGTAATAAACATAACCAATACTTCCAAAAGATTTCTTCTTGCTTTTTTTCTTTTTGTGGGAAGAGCAGTTAGCATGAAATATACTCTCTAAAGTTTTCAAATGTACACTATGCTTTCAGCTATAGGCACTATATTGTACAGATCTCTAGAACTTATTCATCTTATACAAATGTAACTAAAACCCAGTGAACAACAATTCCCCATTTCTCCCTCCCTACAGGCCCTGGAAACCACCACTCTAGTCTCTGCTTATATGAGTTTGACTATTTCAATACTTCATATAAATGAAATCATGGAGTGTGTGTCCTCCTGTGACTGACTTATTTCATTTAGTATAATGTTTCCCAAATCTATGTTGTTGAAAATAGGATTTCCTTCTTTTATAGACTGAATAATATTCCATTGTATTTATATGTCACATTTCCTTTATACGTTTTCTGTTAATAGAGATTTGGGTTATATCCATATCTTGGCTATTATGAATAATAAGCATGGGAGTAGATATACCTCTTTGAGATACTGATTTCAATTCTTTTGGATATATACTCAGAAGTGGCATTGATGAATAATATAGTTCTATTTTCAATTTTTTGAGAAACCTCCATACTGTTTTCCATAGTGGCTCATCATTTCACATTCCTACCAATAGTGTACAAAGGTTCCAATTTCTTACATCATTGCTAACATTTCTCATCTTTTTATCCTGAGAATAGTCATTCGAACAGATGTGAGATGATATCCCATTGTGGTTCTGATTTGTATTTCTATGATTAGTGATATTGAGTGCATCTTCATATATCTGTTGGCCATTTGTATGTCTTCCTTGGAGAAATGTCTATCCAAGTCTTCTGCCCACTTTAAAATCAGGTTATTTATTTATTGTTATTGACTTGCAGAAGCTCCTATATATTGTGGAAGTTACCCCTGCCCAGTGAAATACATAGTTTGCAAATATTTTCTCTCATTCCATAGGTTGCTTTTCTATTTGGCTGATTGTTTTCTGTTTACTGGATGTTTGATGAAAGGGAACACTTCCAAACTCATTTTATGAGACCAACAGTACTCTGACCAAAGCTAGTCAAAGACAGTACAAGAAAAGAAAATTATAGGCCAATATTCATGGTGAGCAAAAATCCTGAACAAGATTCCAGCAAATTAAATTCAACAGTACATTAAAATGATCGTACATCATGAACAAGTGATATTTATTTCTGGGATGCAAGGATGGTTCAACATATGCAAATAAATAAATATGATACACCACATTAACAGAATAAAGGATAAAAATAATATCATCACTTTGATAGAGAAAAAGCATTTGACAAAATTCAACATCTTTATATGGTACAAATGCTCAACAAATTCCATATAGAAGGAATGTCCTTCAGTATACTAAAGGTCATATATGACAAGTTCAGAGCTAACAACATATTTAATGGTGAAAAACTGAAATCCTCTCCTCTAAGATCAGGAACAAAATAAGGATGCCCACTCTTGCCACTTCTACTCAACACAGGCTGGAAATCATATCCAGAGCAATTAGGCAATAAAGAGAAGTAAAAAGATTCCAAATTAGAAAAAAGCTCAATTTTTCTCTGTTTGCAAGTCATATGATATAGAAAATCTTAAAGACTTCACACAAAAAAATCTCTTAAAATGAATAAACAAATTCAGTAAAGTTGTAGGGTAGAAAATCAAACTAGAGCAACTAATAACTAACTAAACAGAAAGGAAATGAAGAAAACAAGCCCATTTTCAACAATATTTAAAATAATGAAATACTAGAAATAAATTTCACCAAGGAGTTGAAATAGTTTTACACTGTAAATTACAACACATTGATAAAAAGAAAATGGAAAAAAAAAAAAAAAAAGAAAAGAAACAGAAAGACATCCTCTGTTCATGGATTGGAAGTCTTAATGTCATTCAAATGTCCATGGTATCCAAAGCTATCTACAGAATCATTGCAATCTCTATCAGAAACAATGGCATTTTTATAGAAATAGAAAAAAAAGTCCTAAAATTCATATGGAACCACAAAGGACCCCAAATAGTTAAAGCAATCCTGAGAAAGAGGAGTAAAGCTGGAGGCATTACACTTTCTTCTTTAAAAATATATTACAGAGATAGGGGGGCAATATGGCAGAGAAGTAAGGAGCTCTGTACTTGCACTCACACGGAAAAGATCTGAAGCCATCGGAAACCTTATGAAACCTGAGAGATCGGGAGAAAACGGACGCAGAATCCATTGAGAAAGCCTTCTAATGGCTACCTCAAGAAACAAGCCAGAGTACACAAGGTGGAGAGTCTCAAATATCACTATGAATAGGAAAATAAAATAACCAAGGTCCCAACAAGAGAGACCAAGAGATACCATTCAAAACACACTCTCTGAAAGGATAGGCCCTGGACAGTTCAAGAGTCTTCTTGGATATAGCAGCGCTCATAGGTGCAGAGAGCATAACAAGTCTTTAAAACTAACAAGAGCTAGAAAGCTAACCAAAATGACGAAACGAAAGAGCTCTCTTCCAAGAAAACTCCAAGAAGAAATGACAGCTAATGAACTGCTCAAAACAGATATCAGCAGCATCACTGAACAAGATTTTAGAATAATAATGGTAAAATTAATAGCTGGGTTTGAAAAAAGCATAGGGGACATCAAAGAAACTATGGCTACAGACAGAATGGAAAATAAAAATAGGCATGAAGAATTAAAAAATGCGATAAATGAGATACATAATAAATTAGAGGCCTACAATGCAAGGATGGAAGAGGCAGCAAGGAGAATAAGTGATTTAGA
>NW_024080729.1:0-51459 GCF_003009895.1 Hyaena hyaena | reverse complement strand
ATGTTTGCACGTATAGGAGGATTAGGAGGAACTTGACGGAGGAACAAGGGGGAGAAGAAGGGCGGAAATGGTGGGGGAAAGGGAGAGAGGCAAACCATGAGAGACTCTTGAATGCTGACAAAAACTGAGGACTGATGGATGTGGGGGGGAGGGGGGGATGGGCATGGAGGAGGACACTTGTGGGGATGAGCACTGAGTGTTATGTGGAAACTAATTTGACAATAAATTATTTGTATAAAAAAAAAAGAAAGAAAAATTAACTCAAAATGTAAAAACTTAAACATAAGATCTGAAACTATAAAACTCTTTGAGGAAAACAGGAGAAAACTTCATGACATTGATCTTGGCAATGATTTTATATATATGACACCAAAAGCACAAAAAAACAAAAACAAAAATAGACGAGTATCGAGGATTTTTGTATTGATGTTAATGAGACACTGTTTTGTATTTTCTTCCCATGGCTTCTTCTATTTGGTATTAGGGTAATGCTGGCCTCATAGAATCAGTTAAAAAGTATTCCCTCTTTTTCTACCTTCTTCAAGAGATTGTGAAAATTGATATAACTTCTTCCTAGCATGTTTGATGAAATTCCAGTGAACCCACCTGGGCCCATTGTTTTAGAAGGTAACTTTTCTGATTTCTTTAATACATTAGGCTTATTGAGATTGTCTATTACTTCTTCAGTGAGTTTTGGCAGAATATGTCTTTCAAGGAATCAATCCATTTATCTCATCTAGGTTATCAAATTCATGGGCATAGAGTTGTTCATACTACTTCTTTATTATCTTTTAATATTCATGGCCTGTAGGGAGGTCTCCTCTTTCATTTCTGATATTAGTAATTTGTGTCCTCTTTTTTTCTTAGTTAGCTGGGCTACAGGCCTATTGATTCTTTTTTTTTCTTTTCTTTTTTAGTTTAAATTTAAGTTACTTAAACATACATAGTCTTGGCTTCAGGAGTAGAACCTAGTGATTCATCTCTCACATATACACCTAGTGCTCACCCCAAAAAGTGCCTTCCTTAGTGCCCATCACCCATTTAACCCATAATCCCACCCATCTCCCCTCTGGCAACCCTCAATTTATTCTATTTAAGAGCCTCTTATGGTTTGCTCCTTCTTTGTTTCTATATTATTTTTTCCTTCCCTTCCCCCATGTTTATCTGTTGTGTTTCTCAAATTCCACATATGAGTGAAATATGATATCTGTCTTTCTCTGATTGACTTATTTCACTTAGCATAATACCCTCTAGTTCCATCCACCTTGTTGCAAATGGCAAGATATATGTATATATATAATATTTATATCTTATATATATAATATTTATATCTTATATATATTATATTTATATCTTCTATATATAAGATATAAATCTTCTTTATCCATTCATCAGTTGATGGACCTTTGGGCCCTCTCCATAATTTGACTATTGTTGATAGCACTGCTATAAACATTGGGGTGTATGTACCTCTTCAAATAAGCATTTTTGTATCTTTTGATTGAATTCCTGGTAGTGCAATTGCTGGGTCATAGGGTAGTTCTATTTTTAATATTTTGAGAAACTTCCATAGTGTTTTCTAGAGTGGATACACCAGTTTGCATTCCCACTCATAGTACAAGAGGGTTCCCCTTTCTCTGCATCCTCACCAACATCTGTTGTTTCCAGAGTTGTTGATTTTAGTCATTTTGACAGGTGTGAAGTGGTACCTTATTGTGGTTTTGATTTGTATTTCCCTGATAATGAGTGATGTTGAGCATCTTTTCCTACATCTATTAGCCATATGGATGTCTTCACTGGAAAAGTGTCTGTTCATGTCTTCTGTCCATTTTTTGCCACTGGATTATTTGTTTTGGGGTGTTGAGTTTGGCAAGTTCTTTATAGATTTTGGAGACTAATCCTTTATCGGATATGTCATTTGCAAATATCTTCTCCCATTCCATCAACTGCCATTTAGTTTTGTTGATTGTTTCCTTTGCCGTGCAGAAGCTTTTTATCGTAATGAGGTCCCAATAGTTAATTTTTGCTTTTATTTCCCTTGCCTCCAGAGACATATCAAGGAAGGAGTTGCTGTGATCCAGGTCAAAGCAGTTGCTGCCTGTCTTCTCCTCTATGATTTTGATGGTTTCCTGTCTCACATTTAGGCCTTTCATCCATTTTGAATTTATTTTTGTATTCATGTTAAGAAAGTGGTCCAGTTTCAAACACCAGGCTTATTGATTCTATTGATCTTCTCATAGAACCAGCTTTTGGTTTCATTAACTTTATTGAATTCCTATTTTCAATTTCATTGATTACTGCTCCAATTTTTATTATTTCTTTCCTTCTGCTTAGTTTGAATTTAATTTGCTCTTCCTTCTCTAGTTTCCTAACATAGA
The DNA here is from genome assembly GCF_003009895.1 of Hyaena hyaena. Taxonomy (NCBI): domain Eukaryota; kingdom Metazoa; phylum Chordata; class Mammalia; order Carnivora; family Hyaenidae; genus Hyaena; species Hyaena hyaena. Next base: position 49,081 of record NW_024080729.1, on the reverse strand, counting down.
AGCTTAGATGACTGATTTTAGATATTTCTTCTTTTCTAATATTGCATTCAATGCTATACATTTTCTTCTAAGCTCTGCTTTTGCTGCATCCCACACAATTTGATGTCATAGTTTCATTTCATTTAGTTCAAAGTATTGCTATATTTCTCTTAAGATTTCTTCTTTGACCCATGTATTATGTAGATGTGTATTGTTCAATCTCCAAGTTTTGGGGGGGATTTTCCAGTAATCTTTCTGTTACTGATTTCTAGTTTAATTTAATTGTGGTCTGAGAGTAGACACTATGTGATTTCTATTCCTTTAAATTTGTTAAAGTGTACTTTATAACCCAGAATGTATCTATCTTGGTGAATGTTCCATGTGGGCTCAAGAAGAATATGTATATTTCTGTTCTTAGATGAAGTGGATAGATGTCCAATATATCCAGTTGAATGAAGGTATCGTCGAGTTCAACTATGTCCTTACTGATTTTTCTGCCTGCTGGATTTGTCCATTTCTGACACAGAGATGTTGGAAGTCTCCAACTACAATAGTGGATTCATCTAGTTTTCCTTGCAGTTCTATCAAGTTTTGTCTCATGTATTTTGACACTCTGTTGTTATATGCATACACATTAAGGATTGTTATGTCTTCTTGGGGAATTGACCTCTTTATCATTATATGATGCTCTTCTTTATCCTTGATAACTACCCTTGCTATGAAGTCTGCTGTGTCTGAAATTCATATAGCTATTCCCACTTTATTTTGATTAGTGTTAGTATGGCATATCTTTCTCCATTCTTTTACTTTTAAAACTATATATGTCTTTATATTAATGTGAGTTTCTTATTGACAACAAATAAGTGGGTCTTGTTTTTTGAACCCACTGACAATGTCTTTCTTTATTTGGTGCATTTAAACAACATTCAAATTGATTATTGGTATAGTTGGATTAATATCTCTCATATTTGTTACTGTTTTTTGTTTGTTGCCTTTCTTCTTTGTATTTTTGTTTTCTACTTTTCTGCTTTTTGTAGTTTTAACTGAGCATTTTACATGATCCCATTTTCTCTCCTTTCCTAGTATATCAATTGTACTTCCTTTTTCACATTTTTGAGTAGTTGGCCTAGGTTTCCAATATACATTTACAGCTAACCCAAATCCACTTTCAAATAACAATGTACCATTTCATCAGTAGTGTAATTTACAGTAACAAAATAATCCTAATTCCTCCCTCCCCTCCGTCATTGCGGTCATTCTTTTCACTTACACATAAGTACATATATATGTATATATGTATACACATGCATACATGTATATACATGTATGCATGTGTATATATGTATGTACATACATATGTATGTATACAATACATATATACACATTCACTCACATGTACAAGCACATATATACATACATATGAATGAATATATATACATAATCATAATCAAATACATTGTTGTTATTATTTTGAATAAATTGTTATCTGTTAGATTAAGAGAAATGAAAGTTTCTCTTTTACCTTCATTAATTCCTTCTTCAATTGCTCTTCCTTTCTTTACGTACATCCAAATTTCTGACCTACATCACTTTCTTTCTTTCTAAAGAACTTCTTTTAACATTTCTTGCAAGGCACATCTACTGACAACAAATTCCCTTAATTTTTGTTTATCTAAGCAAGTCTTTATTTCTTTTTCAGTTTTAAAGGGTAGTTTTGCAAGGCATAGAATTCTAGGTTGGTGGCTTTTTCTCTCTCAAAGCTTTAAATGTGTCACTCCGCTCTCTTCTTGCTTGCATGTTTCTGAAGAAAAATGGGATGTAATTCTTCTCTTTGCTCCTTTGTAGGTAAGGTATTTTTCCCCCTCTAGATTCTTTCGGGATTTTCTTCTCTGTAGTTTGATTATGTGTAGTTTGAAAATGATATGCCTGGGTGTAGTTTTTCAGGCATTTTCCTACTTGGTATTCTCTAGGCTTCCTGGATTTGTGGTTTGGGGTTTGAAAGTAATTTTGGAGAAATTCTCAGTAATTATTGTTTCAAACACTTCTGTTCCTTTTATTCTACTTTTGTATACCCATTATACATATTGTGACATCCTTTGTAGCTGTCCCACAGTTCTTGAATATTTTGTTCTATTTTTTTTTAATTCTTTTTTCTTTTTAGCTTTAGAGGTTGTTGTTGAAATATCCTCAAGCTCAGAGATTCCTCAGTCATATATAGTCTCCTAATAAGCTTATCAAGGGCATTGTTCATTTCTGTTGTAGTGTTTTTGATCTCTAGCATTTTAAAAATTCTTAGAAATTCCATCAATCTGTTTACATTGCCCATCTTCTCTTGCATGTTGTCTACTTTATCCATTAAGATAAAGCCCTTAGGGTATTCATTATTGCTGTTTTAAAGTCCTGGTTTAATAATTCCTACACCCTTGCCATATTATGTCTAGTTTTAATGCTTGCTCTATGTTTCTGAATTGTTTTATGGTGTGGGGTTTTTTTTGGTTTGATTTTTGGTTTGGGGGATTCTGTATTGGTGGTTTCGTTTTTGTTGTTTGTTTGTTGTTGTGGTGGTTATTGTTTTGCCTTTTAGTATGTCTTGTAACTTTTTCTTGATAGCCAGACATGGTGTGTTGAGTAAAAGAAGCTGATGTAAATAAGCCTTTAGTAATGTGGTGGTAAGGTGGAAGGAAGAGGGGAGGCATTCTATATGAAAATGTTTAGGTCTCAGTCTTTTAACGAGCTATGCCCCTGGACCATGAGCTCCACACATGCTTCTCAGTCTTTCGCCCCCTGCACCCCGACTTAGGTGGGACAGGACTGCATAGGTAGGCTAGAGGTGGGTATTTGCTTTATCCGATGTAGAAAGCTAAAGGGGGCTGAGATTTGGCATTTACCTTCTCCCAGGTCAGTTAGGGTCTGATAAAACCCCAGCAGGTTAGACTCATGTTAAAGAGTTTCTTTCTGGGGCTCCTGGGTGGCTCAGTCAGTTGAGCATCTGACTCTTGATTTTGGCTCAGGTCATGATCCCAGGGTGTTGGGATTGAGCCCTGTGTAGGGCACAATGTTCAGTGTGGGGCCTGCTTAAGATTCTCTCTCTTTCTTCCTGTGTCCCTCCCTTGCTCTCTCTCTTTCAAAATGTACTCTTTTGAAAGAAGGAGAGGGAGAGAGAGAGAGAGAGAGAGAGAGAGAGAGAGAGAGTTTCTCCTAATGGCAGACTCTGCGAAGAACAGAGTTCTCTGGCATATTTCAAAATGTTCCTTTCCTCCTGCCTATGCCAAAAGCATTAGGATATTTTTCACCAATATTCACAGTAAGGATATGGTAGAGCTCTTGGAGGTAAAACTCACAAAAGTGTGGGGTTCTCCAACAATTTGGTAATTATAGTTCAGGTTCCCTACCTTATCACTGATTCCTGTAGAGATTTGTGCATATGGATCTCTGATTCAGTAAGTCATGGTTCTCTGCATTCACCTCTCTTTCCAATTTTGAAGAGCGAGGGTAATGTGACCTCATTTATTTTATGTATCTAAAAAGAATTGCTGATTTTTTTAAGTTTGTTCAGCTTTTTACTTGCCATTAAGAGAAAGTGATGACTTCCAAGCTTCTTACATGCTGGATCAGAACCCCCCCCAGTCTCTCTGCAGTCCTTATGTGATCTGGTTACATCAACTCAGCCTGATTCTGTTCTCTTTGTTCCCACGACTCCACAGTGGTGGCTTGTCCTCCCCTCTCCCTGCCTATGGCTGCTTAGTTTTCACAGCAGACTCCTGTTCGCCTTAAACACTGGTGTTCTTTCTTTCTTCCCCTCTAGCTAGAAACTTTCATGTCTTTGGGTGAAAATATAATTCAAAAATTGTTACTCTTAAAGTGACAAACAATGAATTAGATTAACCAAAAGATTAACTGCTGATGTTTTTGCCTGTACATTATTGGGGAACTAAACATAGCCCTGTATTAAAAAGAAGTGGTTGGTTTCAGTTGTAGTAAGAAATCTAACAGATTTCTAGGACTTTCCCGTAATGCAAAGTAAAAAATAAAACAGCTAATAACAACACTACACTACACACACACACACACACACACACACACACACACACACACACATATTCTAATGTGACACTCTAGTTTTTAAAATTTAGCTGCCTGGGCTTTCTTGGTCTTGCTGAAAAATCAAACAGTCTAGACTTTCTCTCCTACAGATGAGCCCTGGCCTGTGCGATTCACACTGTCTCTGATAAATCCATCACACTCTTCTTGTTTTAATGTAACTGCAGTGCCAATGCCACAAGATTCTCCAATAATAAAAATGTTTTACACTTTCTAATCACTTACTGAGCATAAAAATTTCTACTTTCTAGGAATTTACCTAAAAAGAAGGATACAAAATCAATTTATGTAGAAAAGATGTTAATGTTTCCATATGTGTGACAAAATCTGTTAAGAGTATCAAAGTTCACACTTTTTCCCTACACGTTCTCCAGTTTGACAGATGCACAGGAAGACTTGCTTCGTATTTATTTATTTGTCTTGAGTTCTCTAGACCCACCACTGCTTACTTGTGGATACTGAGTTTAAGAATATGTAGAGACTAAATGTTGTATGATATATTTCCCTTACGCTGACAGAACAATGCAATAGATTTTTAGGATATTTATCAAAATGTAAAATTGGTTAAAATGAAAGAGATAAGCTTCAGTTTTTTGCAAATTTCCCTTTTCTGACAAACTTTGTTTACCATCAATACAGAATAAATGACTTTACTTGATAGGTCAAAAACTAAACAGAAATCAGGGTTAAAACACAGGTATATTTATCTCTAACTTTGACTTTCAGCTTTATTTTCCCTTCTGCTGAAGAGTTTCACTGATTAATTTGGTAACTTGAGTATTGTAGAAAACTTGGGATACATCCTTTTCAATGAATAATTTTCTTTGTGGAAAATTCATTTGAGTTTTGATGCAGGACCATGATTCTAACCATGACAATGTTACCCACTTCTGTTCTTTATTTGGCCTTTGGAAAAACCAATCCTTGGAAATAACAGATGTGTACTTCCAAAGAGGTTTCATATTATTTCTGTGTGACTCTGTAGAAAAGCTTTTACTTGAAAACAGGTAATGACTGAGGGATACCTTTGATGAGGGAATGTTTAAAGAGGCAGTTATTTAAGAGTTTGGGATATTTATAAATCTTCGATTACATGGAATCTATGATGTGTGACTGAAACAGTAAGTAAAATAATTAATAAATATATTACCTATTTTGCAGTTAACCTATTTATTCTCAAAGCAAATTTCTTTCTTCATTAAGAGGTCTCTTTAATTGCAGGCATCTTGTAACTAAGGTAACTGGCACATAATAAGTGCTTAATAAATTGTTCTTTACTTCATGAATGACGTACATCTTACAAACGTTATATTTTATCGCAGAAAGCTAGACTCTTCATTATTTCCATATTCCCATGCGGATAATCACTGATCACAAAAACGTGCTAATAAATGGGCTGGAACTGATAAGTTGCTCCTCTGAAGATTCTGCTTGAAGAGATTGTGTGTTGTCATGTTGTGGATTATGCATTATCACTTAGCAAGTTTATCTCTTAGGTAAGTGGCATATCTTAAAGAGTAGCTCCAATTCTAATCTGTAGCTGGACAGCCTTGCGGTGGACCCATTGCCCTGTGGCATAATCACCAGGAAAATCATCCAGGGGCATTGATTACTCACTTATCCTTGTTTGGATACAGCACAGCTGCCATGGCTTCAGATCATCACTTTAGGATGGTTCTGTTGCTGAAAGTGAAGATAATGCTTCTTTTCTGGCACTTCCCAGTGCAGGATTTCTTTCCCTGCAACTAATTTTTGCAATAAGCTAAGAAACAAATCCTGGAAAGAGCTCCAGTTTGGGGTTCAGAAGACCTGAGTCAAAGCCTGGGCTCCTCTTTATGAAGTATGTGACCTTGAACAACCTCTTCTGGCTCCTCTTTGTCTACAAAATGAGTGAGTAGTAGAGATGGGAACAGCACACATGGCATTCGGAGGAGGAACTGACACAACAGACACAGATGTATTAAATAGATTACTAGATGTTGAGCATATGTTAAAGTCGTTTCTTCTTGATCTCCCATTTTAACACACACATACACACAGACACACACACACCTCAACAGTAACAACAGAACGGAAAAGAACTAAAAATAGAAAGGTTGCAAGTATCTTAAGTTTCCAAGTATCATTATTTTAAACAGCTAATCTCCATCAACAATCTTTTTAAAATATGGAGTCCCCACTCACATTATTTTCCTAGGTCCCTGAAAACATTCATTAGTTATTTTTATTTATAGAGGGTCTGGAATCAGGATTCTTTTTTCTTTCTTTTTTTTAAAAAAATTTTTAGTGTTTTTTAAATTTATTTCTGAGATAGAGACAGCATGAGCAGGGGAGGGTCAGAGAGAGAGGGAGACACAGAATCTGAAACAGGCTCCAGGCTCTGAGCTAGCTGTCAGCACAGAGCCCGACAAGGAGCTCGAACCCACAAACCATGAGATCATGACCTGAACCAAAGTTGGACGCTCAACCAAATGAGCCACACAGGCATCCCTGGAATCAGGATTCTAACCTGAATATTAGACCTATCTTTTCTTTCTTCTTTTCCTGTCCCCTTTTGACCTCCTTACTCTTTAGGTGGCTGTCACAGTTGACAATGCCCCTGGCTTGATGTAATCTTACATTCTGGACCATGACTGTGAAGGCAGCTCTCATTCTTTAAGGAGGAAGGGAGAGCCTTATAATCAAGAGGAGGCCTTCATTCTTTCCTTTAGGGGCCACGGTTCAGTTCAAGCACAGCTGTTAGATAAATCACTTCAGGTAAGAGTGCATCATGGGAATTCTGCTGTGTTCTTTCTGACAATTGCTCTCACTCTCCACCTGTGTAGCAGGGGCTTCTCTTTGACTGGAAATAGCATAAAACAGACAGTTGGCAAGTGTGCTGCCAGAGTATAGAATTCTGTACAATTCTTGAAACTAGCAAACAATCAAATATGCTGTGCTTGTGGCTCACAGTATTTTGATGTGAGAACATATAGGAATAACAGAGAAACAAAGACACTCAGGCTCCAAACTCCAGCCAATGACAGTTTACACTGCTATCAGATCTGAGTTCTGGGTGGATTCTGAGGAGAAATGAAGGTGGAAGGATCCTAAGGAACCCACATGCTGGGGCCTTATTTTGTCTGTCCTTCTGATTTGCTACTAGTTCTATGGAAACCACTTAATCATACCAGCTCCAAACCACTCTTTAAATGAACAAGAAATCATGGAAAAGAGCTATGGGATTCCTGTTTCCCTTTCTGGGGATAAACAAGGTATTTAATTTCTCCATTTTTCAGCCTAAGGCAAATAATTATTCACTCTTAGAACACGGCATGCAATCTTCGAACATATATATACATGTTGCTTTTATATCTGCCCTGTAAGCTTATACCATCTTATGCTACTTGAGGGAAGAATCATATCTAATTAAAGATTTATAGCTCCGACAGCGACCATGTATTCTGTGACTTACCTACTCATTCATGCAAACATTTCTTGGATTTACAAATCTTGACTGAAAACCTGCTCTGTAGCAAGGCATTTGGGGTGGCTTTGGGAGGAGTACAGAAATGATGAAGTCAGTCCCCTAAGAAGGAGCTTTTTAAAATCCACTGGGCCCATAAACATATGAAAAGATGCTCAACTTCACTCATAATAAGAGAAAAGCAAATTAGAGCTGCATGAAGATTTCATCTAACAGAGCCGAAAAGTCCCTAAAGTGATAACCCACTGTGTTCGCAAGGCTGTGGGAAAGCAGGCAATCCCAGATATTACTGACGAGAATACAAATTAGTACAACTCCCTCAAGAGGGCAATTTGCAAATCTCTATTAAAATTATAAATATATGTAGACTTTGATGCAATGAGCCCACTTGGGGAAATTTATTCTGTGGATATATACACATACACACACGCATACAAAATGGTATAAAGGCAAGTTATTTTTTGCAACACCATATATAATACCAGAAGACTGTTGGAGAACACATCCATTAATAAGGGTCTGGTTCTTCATATAATGTAATACTATGCAGCTGACAAGAAGAATGATGTGGAAAAATCTGCAAGATCTATTTTTAAGTGAGAAGAGCAAAATCCAAGGAAGTATAGCCCCTTATCTTTTGAGTAAGAAAAGAGGAAAGATGAGAACATACATTAACATTTGCTTGGGTTTGCATAAAGAAGCTCTGGAAGCACACATAAGGAAGCTATGAAAGTGGTTGGGAGTGGTGGTGTTGTGGGGGGTGGGGCAGGTGCCAGGTGGGAAGGAGACCAACTGGGACAGAGGTGAGAGCAAAACTCTTCACTGTACACCTCTTTATATTGCTTGGATCGAAGACCCATATGGATATATGACTTCTTCAAAAAATAAATTAAGTATGTTTTTACAATGTTTTAAGGAAGACACACACATGTTCTAAGAACATGTATAATACACACTACTGCCTTATTTTTAAATTAAATTTAAAACTCCCTGAGGGATGAATCACATAAGAGCCTTTTAAGCTAATCTCTCAAACAGTTTCTCCCTCTCCAATTTCTGTTATAAACCCCTGCCAGATTAATCTTCCCAAATATCCCTTTAGACAGATTTCCAGAAATGCTTCCTTATGGTCTCTGCATCAAATTCAAATGTCTCTGTTTCACTTCTAAGGTTCTCCACCAACCTACCCACCCAACTGATGCAATCTAATGCCCACTGTTAAGACTGCCAAGAACCTTGTGCCCCCATCAGGCTCAGTTTACCATCAGCCAACATCAAAATACTTGAATGTTTTCATCCCTGTGCCTTTGTTTGAGCTGTTTCTGTCTGGGCTTGCCTTCCACTCTTTCATCTGTTTTCCTCAGCCTCAGTGTCTCCTAAGGCCCCTCACTTCCCTAAAGCCTGTGCTTTGAACCCATACTTATCTATCTCTATGTAACTTCCATGATACCATCAGTAAGTAACTCTAATTCTATGGTGAGATTGTTAGGTCCTTAAAGCCAATGGGACCCACACACACATATACACACACACTCCCTGGGACCCTTGGTAGGCAACAATGTCAACCACACACATCTCCAGTTTTCTAGGTCCTACCAAGAAGATGTTGTCCAGGGCACAGCTGTAAGAACTGGCTAGACCACAACCCAATCCCCACTTGCTGCTTCAGATGGGGGCTTAGGGACCCTAAGCCAAATTCTCTAGGTTCCTGTTAACTGTTACTTGCATTAATAGGCACCCTAGCTTGGGACCAAACTGAAACTCAAACATTACTGGTTGTGTCTACTGAACTGGAGGGTGGTCCCATGTGGAGATTGTTTGCTTGTGGGCTCCCTCACCACTACCACCATCCCCACCAGATGAAGGAAAGGGGAGGAGGCATATGAGGTAAGAAAGAAGAGGGTAGAGCCTCTGTTCCCAATCCCTTTGAGCCCATGTCTGAACACCACTGAGTGAGAAACAGAAGGTGTGACCCAAAGGGTCCATTTCCATGAGGAATGCCAGGAACCACAATGTACAACTCTGAGCCTGCAAGGGAGCCATCCATTCATGCCAGTGTGGCTCTGGGACAGTGAGAAATGGGGAGAATGTAAGGTAGCTTTTTTTTTTTTTTTTTTTTTTTGAGTTTTTACAGCTTTGAGGAGCACTAGAAGTGAGAGTCTGAGCAAGGTAACCTGGTGAGGGCAGGACAACAAGTGACTTCTTAAGCCATGGATGTCGGGGGCAGGGGGGGACAACTATGGACCACTATGGGAGAAAACAGCAGTTCTTTCTTTTTTTTTATTATTATTATTATTATTTTTTTACAAATAGTTTATTGCCACATTAGTTTCCACACAACACCCAGTGCTCATCCCCACGAGTGCCCTCCTCCATGCCCATCCCCCCACCCCCCTACATCCATCAGTCCTCAGTTTTTGTCAGCATTCAAGAGTCTCTTATGGGAAAAAAGCAGTTCTTGAGTAACGTAAGATAATCACAGAGGCTGTCAGAAATCCCTGGGTGGTGAGGGGATTCTGGATGGAAGTGGGTAGTGGCAAGAGCCAGAAACATCTGAGTTAGTTTCGCTGCTGTTATCTCATCCACACCCCAAGTAGATGACACCTTGAGAACTTCAGCTTATACTTGATATTCATCAACTAGCTCTTCCCATTAACCATGATCTCACTGACAATGAACACATTGTCTGAGTGACAGAATTTTAGAGCTAGTGTTAGGAATGGCCAGTAGGTTTCATCCTGAGTGCTGAGTGCTGGCTGCTTCCCATCACTGGTAGTGGCAGCTTGGAGTCTTGCTGAGAAGGATTTTGAAGCCCAGTCTGGCTATTTGGGAGAGACTATCATACTCCATCAGATATCTGCCTTGGGCTCAAGTGGGAGGGCATTTTTTTTGTGTGTGTGGATTTGTCATCCTTGATCCTATATTACAGATGGGGAAATCAAGCCCTAGAGAAGATAAGTGGCTTGTTCAAGGTCTCCTTACCAAGTTAGAACAACAACCCAGGTCCCTTCTTTCCCTATCTTACCTTCTCCATTACCTTGTAAGGTTTTCTTTTGTTGTTCTGGTTTGGTCCTTCCTTCCTTCCTTCCTTCCTTCCTTCCTTCCTTCCTTCCTTCCTTCCTTCCTTCCTTCCTTCCTTCCTTCCTTCCTTCCTTCCTTCCTTCTTCTTTTCTCCTTTCTGCCTGGCTCTCTGCCTACCCTTCAGGGGGAAAAACTAAATGGAAGCGAATAGGCAAAATATAGGCAGTCTGAAGGAGAGACAAGTAGGAAAAAATTTGGCTAGTATGCAGGCTGAGTGAATGACCTAGAGTCAATGGTACCCACAAGCCTTTCTTGTGTGTACCAAGGTCCTTTCTCCGCACAACTGCTATTTTCCTGAAGCTCCTTCCTCCATCTCTGCCATGCACAGCCCCCACCCAGCTCCACATCTGATTTCTGCAGCTGAGTTTATGAGGAAACAGTGATTTTTTAAAGATTTCCCACCTGCCATATCACATTATGAGTCATCACACTGGGGTGTACCTTTGGCTGATGTGCCAAGTTTTCTCTGCTAGCATTTTAAAAGGCAGTCTTTCACTCATGATAACAATTTGAAATCCACTGATATAGAGCAGATTTTAAACTTGTGCATTTCCAGCATCTGAAAGAGATCTAAGGTTTGACCCTAACATTAAGGGCACAGGCACTTAAATGTTTCGCTGCTCTTCCAGGCCTTTATCCAAGATTCAAAGGAAAAACTTGAGCACTGTTACTATAATATCCAGGATATTAGCCCTAAGAGAAAAAGGAAGTGGAAAAAAAGCCTACCGGCATTTCAGGATCAATAAATGATATGAGACAGGCTCTGACGGAAGACAAGGTATTTAAAAGTGACATTTCTTGGTGACTAGCTGCTCTATTCATTCCAAAAACATTTACTGAGTTCTGATTGAGGGCCAGGAACCAAGGATAAAAAAATGAATCAGTCATATCCCATGCTCTTCAATTCATTGTGTGGGGGAGGCCCACACGCATGTAAACAGGTGATTTCAGCACAGTGTGACAAATGGTAACGAAGATGAGGGCATGGAGCTATGGGAATGCTTTCAAAAGTGACTTAACAAGACTTACTGCTGCTACCATTTATTTTGTGCTTATTATACACCCCTCTACGTGCGCACCTGTGCATTTCTACTTCATCTCCCTATTATGTTGTAGGGACCACACTTTCAACTTGCTCATTTTGTTTGCAGGGTTTGCTCTACAGCAGATGCTTAATAATTATTTAATTAGATCTGTAATTATTTATTGAGCAGCTGGAACCTGGTGTAAGACAAGAAGTAGGGGAGGCTTACTATGATGAACACATGCATTCCCACAGGCAGTGAAAATGGGAAATATTATGGCATAATGAGGGTCATAAAAGCAACACAAACGGAAGGGCTATGGGAATGCAGGGCTGGAGGCGATCGTCCGCTGTGATGAACAGGAAGGCAAGAGGTTCAGAAATGGACAAGAGCCACCAGAAAGAAAGTGGTGGGAGATAGAGTGGCAGAAGAAGTGGCAAAGACAGACAGGCTGATGCCATGTGGAGGACCTTGAACTTTATTTTCCAGGCAACACAAAGTCTATGGTTGATTGGTGATGGAAGTGATTAATTTCTGGAGTCCCATAGATGTGTGCCAATCTGGCAGGATTACTGGAGTTACTGTGGACCATGGTGGGACTGTTCCATGCATTAAGTAACATATCCCCTATGCTTCTGGACTGGGCCTTTAAATATAAACGTAATGCTGTTCCCTCATTCACAGGCCAGGCCACAGGACAGTCAAGTGGCTCAGGCAGTCAGCCTGCCACTGTGACTGTCATCATTTCTGCCTCTCCTCAATCTGGTGTCTGTCTTGCCCAGGGAAGCCTCTCTTACTAAGTCCACACAACCTGTGCCTTGGGCCCCTTTCTCTGGCCTCTTCTCTCCACTCTGACCACATCCTTTATCAGCTTCCTTCTTCCTCGGCAATTCACTGTCACCGCTCACTCCCAGGGCTCTACCCTTGGCCTGAAGATTTCTCCATTTTGCAGACAAGGAAATTAAAACTTTGTGAGGTTAACTGACTTGCCCACTGTCACACTGTTAGTTAAGTATAATTAGTACAAAAGGACTTGCAGTCGTGTCCCCAGGGCTGGGACACCCGGCCATTTTCCAGCAGTGACCCTAATACAGTCTCCACATAGTGGGCGAGATTAACCACCTACAGAGCTGCTACTTCAAAGATAGGATGTCTCAAAAAATTAAGGAGGAAAGGAAAGCTCTAGAAACTTAATCAAGTTGAGATGAAATGTGAAAATGCTTATATGTCTCCTTATCAAAGAGATCACCCCTGACACTTTATCTAAAATCAGCACCCCATCCTCCTCAACTCTTAGTGCTTCTACTATGTTTGGTTCTTTTCAGAGTGCCCATGACATCTTGGCTTACCCGATTGTAACGGTTGCACTCAGTTCAATAGGAGTCCCTTGCAGACTGGGACCTTGTGTCTTAACCAGTCAAATCCCCAGCACTCCGAACAGGGCTTGGCACACAATATGTGATGGGTTAATACAACCTATAATTTCGCGATTCTCCAGGGAAGAACTTGAAAAGGCACCACCCACACTGCCACCTCCCAGTAGGAGATTCTGATCTCATCTGTCCCATTGATAATCAGCACGTAGAGAGCAACTGTCACGAAAGGAGTGGGCGGGTCCCTCAGGTGTGTCAGAGCATGACAAAGGGGCATGCCACTGCTATCTAGCTTGAACAAGGGAAGGATATGGAAACATTTTTACAAAGAACGTGCCAACACAGGGAAGAATGGTAAAAGAAGGAGTTGACACTTATATATAGCTCCTTTCACCCTGCCTCACCATTGCCTGATGAACAGCTGCTGTTCACGCTTCAGGACTTAACAGAGATGCCCCTTCTCCCAAAAGCCTTCCTTGACTCTCTGGGGCTGAGTTAGGTCTTCTCTCTGTGTATCTTAAGCTGACGACTACCCCTGCCTGTTTACTAAGGGGTCGACTCTAAGAGCTTAGGGACTATATCCAGTCCCTACATCTCATATTAACATCTTACTTAGCTATGACTCCCTAAAACCTGGCATAGGGCTTGGAACTGAGTAGGCATTTTGTAAATATCTGTTGAATAAGCAAGTATCTGTTTAATTATGTACATATTCCTACTAGAGAGAGATTGTCCTGACTGGCTATTTCTTTACCAGACACTAGAATTCTGTCTTGCTTGGCAAACCTAAACAATATTGTAAATTCTTGTCAATTGACATTTTGTAATTGATAGTTCTATCTCTCTGGTTTAGTTTACATGAGTCAGTCCTCATTAATTTCAAAAACTCTAGGAGGAATCACAGGTTAAGTTTCTAGAACGGGAGAGCTAACTACCAGACCTTTATGATTTCACCAAATTAATGTCATATTCTAAAGTCTTGATAGCAGCCATCTGATGTCTGACTCTGATAGTTTTACCTTGCTCCCTGACATCAATTGTAAGTGCATGGCCAACATCTGAAATCTGAGGCTCTTGGCCTTTAATTATTTGAATTCTTTTGTAGGATTTATTTTCCCTTTTTGTTGTCATTGTTGTTTTTCCTAAGGAAGGCTATTAAAAATTTTCCAAATTGTTTTTGCCCTAAATTACATAAACTGCTGCTTGCTGAATACATCTGTTAGTTTAAAAATCAGGGGTGGTCATCACAGTACACTTGAGAGAAATCTTATCTGGAACTGAGGTCTGCACGACTTATGTACTTAATATTATCATTAAAAATAACCTTAGATTGTTTCCTGTTGCCAGGATAGAAAATGAACGACACTAACATCTGAGCAAATATCTCCTAAAGGAAATGTGAAGAACAGAAAGGGACGAGGGCGCCTGAGTGGCTCTGTCCGTTAGCCGTCCAGCTTTGGCTCAGGTCATGATCTCATGGGTTCATGAGTTCAAGCCCTGCGTCGGGCTCTGTGCTGACCGCTCAGAGCCTGGAGCCTGCTTCGGATTCTGTGTCCCCTCTCTCTCTGCCCCTGCCTTGCTCGCACTCTTCTCTCTCTCTCAAAAATAAGTAAACATTTTAAAAAACTGGGAATAAAAAGAAATGATAAATGTGACAAGGGCAGTAGTATTTCAGTGCCTTCAAGTAGTGACACTGTTTTGGGATGGAGAATTTCCCCCCGTGGCTGGCTTAATAGAACCAAAAAAAAAAAAAAAAAAAATAGCTGCCAGGGAGAGCCAATATGAGAAGGGGATGGAAGGGTAAAGGTCTTACAAATGAGCAAACCAAACCTTACAAAACTACTTAATATGAACCTAGAGGCACTGCGACTTTATATTGTTATCAGTCATTTCCAAAGGAAAAATTAAGGTCTTCTTTAGCACAGGACATGGAGTCCAGGGACGATGTAGAAAGCAGAAGGCAGAAAATACATTCAGAAATGAACTACTGGTGGTGTATGTGACCCATGACATTTTTGTTCTTTTTATCCTCTGGCCAAATTTCACTCTGGGATATATGTAAAAGTTCTTCCTAAATTGAATAGAAGTTAAATGTGCATGCTCAAAGGACAAATTTGGCCCGAAGTATCTTTCCAAAGATATTAGTAAAGCAGGAAAAGAGAACATGAATGTTGGGCCACCAGAGTTCTTGCTTTGGATGAGAAATGCCAGCACGGGGAGGAAGTGTGACATTATGTTTTCCCCTGGAGAGTCTCTATCTCTGCATTCCCTGATGTCAATGTGTTCTCACCAATACTTGAATGTGTCCACAGGAGCACTGTGGGTGCCAAGTAAACCTTCTGATCCCCTGCAGCAGAAGGCTTCTAGACCATGTGAAAGCAGGAAGGTTGTAAAGATATTCAGGTAGGGAAAATGTAAGTTTTTTCTCAAAGGAGGAGAAGTGAGTCATCATACCTTTCTTGATGAGAGAAGTGGGAATGTTACAGGGGGTGGGGAGTATGGGCTTAAGGATATAAACAAGTGGTTTTTGAGTCTGGTGTCTGTTCCCAATAACTTGCCTGACTTTGAGTGTGCAGGAAGTGACTTTGCTGTGCTAAGCTTTGGGTTTCTCATTTGTAACATAAAATGGTTGCTTGAAAGGGTAAATAAGATATCTGTAGCTCTAATATTCTGTGATTTTATGAGATATAAAATTACCTATAAAAGTGTTCTACTGGCAGTTAAAGGCAATGATTAAAGTTATAAAGGGGGAAGAAAGGAAGTTAAAACAATACTTCATCTGAGAAGATTCTCACAACACTCAGGAAAAACACCGTACTGAATAACAAAAGTAATAATAAGAGTAATAAGAGTAATATGAGAGTAAAATTGGCGTGAGAAATAATAACAATAACTTATTTAGCAGCCACCTGGCTGTGTGGCAGGCACTTTGCATTTGCCATCCCCAAACCTCACTGCAGTCTGTACACCAGGCGTGGTAGATTGTATTTTCCAAATATGGCCACAGTGCTATCTTCCATCCCACATGGAATTTTGTCCCTTCGCCATCAAAAGGGACAGTCTAATTTGCTTGTCCTTGAATCTGGATGGACTTGTGACTCATTTGTAACCAACAGAGTGAGGAGAATTAATTCTGGATGGTTCCTGGGGCTAGATCATACAAGGCAATGCAGCTTCTGACTTGTTAGCTGGAATTCTCACCCTTGAAGACCCTAGTTGCCAAATAAGCAATCTGGCTACTTATATGTTGGGGGCTCCAATGTTGTGAGAAATCCCACCCAGAGACCACATGGGAGAGGTCCTGAGACAATATGAAGAGAGGCCTGGAGAGCTCCAAACTTCTCCAGCATCTTTTATTCCCACTGTTCCAGTTCCTCTTACCATCTGACTGCAACCTAATAAGAAGCCCTATACTAGGACTACCCAGTCAGGCCCTTACCAAGTTCTGAATCAGAGAAACCGTGAGCGCTAATAAAATAATTGTCACATTAAGCGACTAAGCTTGGAGTGGCAGCTACCGCCAGCAACAGCTAACCAGCAAGTTTTGGGAATGTTGGTACCTTAAATTGGGGTATTGCTATAAACAAAAACCTATAACACAAGGCACTGGCTTTGGGTCCAGAGAGCAGTAGGAAGCCAGAAAGGACTTGAGGAGTCTGCTAGTGAAGGTGTAAAGAGTTTAAAGAGAGGGTTAGCAGAAGCCTTGAGGAAGTTATGGGTAAGGGCTCCCTGGAAAGTGAGAGGGATACTATTTGAGCAGGAGGAAAAGAGACTCATGTAGTGGGGGGAAGTTTTGCAAAATTGTCAACAGCCATAACGTGGTAAACAGAGATTATACCTAATGAATTCAATGGTTTAGCTAGGGAGATTTCTAGGAAGAGTGGTAAGGGCGCTGCCTGTTTTCTTCTAGCTGCCCATATTAAAATGAGAAAGTAGAAGAACTAAATAAGGAGCAAGCTATTCAGGTTTTGAGTAAAAGTTGGAAGAATTTTAAAGACTCCAAAAGAGTCTTTTCACCCATTAAAGGGTTCTTAGGGAATGACTTCCTGGAAAAGATGACACTCAGGTTGGAATGGTAAGATTCTTTGTTAAAGCCTCACAAAGATCTAGTAAGGTCTCTCTTTGACACTATTAGACAGACAAAAGACCTAAGGATATATTTTTTAGTGTTTATTTATTTTTGAGAGGCAGAGACAGAGTGTGAGAGGTGGAGGGGTAGGGAGAGAGGGAAACATAGAACTCAAAGCAGGCTCCAGGGTCCGCATGGTTGGAGCCTCTGCGTGGTCAGCACAGAGACCAATGCAAGGCTCTAACTCATGAACCATGAGATCATGACTGAGCTGAAGTCGGACACTTAACTGACTGAGCCACCCCGGCATCCCTCTCCTAAGGATTTTAAGAGCATGTATTACAGATTCTTATAGTTAAATAATAGGGCTTCTAATGACTTTTAGGGCATTGCCCCATAATAGTCTCATAGGAGCCCAAAGTAGAGAGGGGCTCATCTTGAAGAGAATCATGGTTTGGGTTTTGTTTAACAGAGTGGATTATAAATTGAAATGCAAGCAGGCCATAAAGGTTTTGAGAAAATTGTATCAGTTGGGCTAAAGAGCACAGAGGTAGCACAAAGTATAAAGAAGGCTTTGGATTCTCAACATTTTGTGTATAGGAAGAAAGCTGAGAAGTTGCTCGATTGCAAATACTGTCTCCTACTCTGGGGGAAAAAAGGATGATCTGGAGATTGGAACCAAGGACAGAGCCAAAAGCCATGGAACACAACTACCAGGCAGTCAAATTTAGGTTCTTATGAGGGACCTGAAACTAGGTGCCTTGATAGATTTCATAAAGGGGAGGGGAACTTTTTTTTTTTTTTGGTTTGTTTTTAAGGCATGTCTATTGCACTTATCTGGATTTAACACTAAGTTTGGTATATCCATTGTATATTTTATGTGTGGGGACCAGGCAACTTGTCTCTACTGTTCCTCTGCTGGATAAGAATGGCACTCACAGAGAACTACCCAAGGAAGCACACCCTAGATTTAGAGCCCAGACCTTGAGCCTAATGCTTTCTTTAGGCTCTTGATTTTTATAGAAAAATTATAGCTCAAAGCATAGAAACTTAATACTTATTGTCTAGATTTCCTTTTATCCTTGACATATAAACTATTAACTTATCTAAACTATTAACTATGACTGCTTCCTAACTGAAAATAAGCTCCTTTGGAACAGGAATGAAGCTTAAATTCACCTAGCATGAAGCTCAGGGTCTTAGACTTATTAGGCATTTATTAAATGCTTGATGATAATAGAAATGGTGAGTAAAGTCTTGTGCCCTTCCTTCTCCTTCTATAGAACCTGGGGGGATATACTTCCATTTGCTGCAGAACTCTTTTCAATCTTGGATGACTCAGAAACTATTTATGCCAGATAATTTTTGTATATTCTGGAATTTTAGAACTGGAAGGAACCTGGGGCGCCTGGGTGGCTTAGTCGGTTAAGCGTCCGACTTTTCGCTTAGGTCATGATCTCGCGGTTCGTGGGTTCGAGCCCCGCGTCAGGCTCTTTGCTGACTGCCAGCTCGGAGCCTGGAGCCTGTTTCGGAGTCTGTGACTCTCTCTCTCTCTCTCTGACCCTTCCCTGCTCACACTGTCTCTCTCTCTCTCTCCTAGACATAAATAAAGCATTAAAAAAAATTTATTAAAAAAAAAAAAGAACTGGAAGGAACCTGAGAGATCCAAGAGTTCAACCCCTTCATTTTACAGATGAGGACACTGAGGTTTTATTGGTCAGTGGGATGATTCACCATAATGTGGTTAAGAGACCTCCTGAAGGTCAAGTAATTAATGACAGAGCCTAGACTAGAAATTTCTCTTGTCATTCCATTCCTGTATTCAACAAGCTTTTCTGAGAACTAGCTATTTGTAAGGCATGTGTTAGATTCTTTCCTTCTGTTTCCCTTTGATATGCACTAGATGATGTTAAACAGAATCAGGAAGTAGAGGCATTTAAGCCAGTCTCCTGAATCCTCTTTTAGTTCTAGAAAAACTTCCAATGGGTGGGGATGTTAAAACATGTCTTTTGCATACTATTGCCTGTGATTTTTGATTATTTAAGCCAGAGAGTTTGTGTAACACATTACCACAGATAATCAAAACCCAAGTAAATTGGTTATTTTCCAAATAGGATGAATATTTTTCTTGCTCAGGTGGTCAACTTCAAGTTGTACAAACTCCATTAATTCAAAGTTTTACAGCAACCTTTTTTTTATCAGTGCTTTGGCCTATTCCCTAGCCTCTACCCAAACTGATCACTGCCCCTCAGCAAGATGAAGTTCAATTTAGAGCTCCTCCTGGTTTGCAGAAACTTCTTTTGATCTTTTTCTACATTCAGCTTGGTAAGGTCTTGGCATATTTTATCAAAATTTTCTCCACCCCTGGCACCAAACATCTTATTGCACAACTCCCTACATGAGGAATAATCTCTGTTTCCAAGAACACTAAGAACTTTCTTGATATTCTTAGGAAAGTCTCACTAAAGAAGCCACTATCTGTTTAATCCTTTAGGATTTTTAAGCGTGGAATGTGGATTCTTCGATTCTCCACTTTCTTTCTTGTGCAGAGTTTATTCCTGACTTGATACATAGCTTAGAAGGTAAGAGTGATTATCTGGTGAGTGACTCTGGGTAGTCCCTGGTTTATCATCATGCATTCAAGAGAACTGAATATTACTTTTAGTATGAGAGTGTACACTCATTCAATTGACTAAGTTCTGGGAACATTGCTTGGTTTTATCACTTCAATATTTATATATTAAGAAGTAGATACAGCTTCTTCCTTAAGAATTTTCTAAAAGAAAAGTTTATAGTAAAATAAGTGACAAACTAACAAATCTCAATACCAAATAAGAAAACACTGTGGGTTGTTTTTTTTTTTAAGGTTAGATAATCATAGGCATTTGGGGACTACTACAGAAGGGGCAGACATTTGAAATAGTATTTTTGTAAAAGAAAAATGGAGAACTATATCATTCAAACAAAAGCATATGGTAAACTTGATAACAAATTGATGTTTTTATGATTTGAATTTTTTTCCTTAAATAGTTTATTGTCAAATTGGTTTCCATATAACACCCAGTGCTCATCCCCACAAGTGCTCTCCTCCATGCCCATCACCTCCCTTCCCCTCTCCCCCCACCCCCATCAGCCCTCAGTTTGTTCTCAGCATTCAAGAGTCTCTCATGGTTTGCCTCCCTCCCTCTCCCCAACTATTTTTCCCCTTCTTCTCCCCCATGGTCCTTTGTTAGCTTCCTCCTAATCCACCTATATGTGCAAACATATGGTATCTGTCCTTCTCTGCCTGACTTATTTCGCTCAGCATAACACCCTCAAGATCCATCCATGTTGCTACACATGGCCAGATTTCATTCTTTCTCATTGCCATGTAGTATTCCATGGTATAGATAAACCACATCTTCTTGATCCATTCATCCGTCGATGGACACTTAGGCTCTTTCCATGTTTTGGCTATTGTTGAGTGTGCTGCTATGAACATTGGGGTACATGTGCCCCTATGCATCAGCACTCCTGTATATGATTCTGAATTTTTGAAACAAAGTCTAATATTCAGATGTAAAGTAATGGGGTATTTTATTCACAGGCAGAGAATCTATGGTGATATTTTTTTGTTCTTAATTCTTGTCCATTTTGTAGGAAAAAATTTCAAGGTCAACAGTGAGTTACCCAAAAGCAAATAGTTAAAATCTATAAGAAATGCCTCTTTTGACTTTATAGACAAAAAAGGATACTACTACATGAACATTAGTTGCCAGGATCTTTTTTAGCCAGCTTCCAAACATAGTTTTTGCATCAGGGGAAGTTTCTCAGAGGAAGTAGAGATGGG
The DNA here is from genome assembly GCF_003009895.1 of Hyaena hyaena. Classification (NCBI taxonomy): domain Eukaryota; kingdom Metazoa; phylum Chordata; class Mammalia; order Carnivora; family Hyaenidae; genus Hyaena; species Hyaena hyaena. Next base: position 28,158 of record NW_024080729.1, on the reverse strand, counting down.
GACACCAGAGGCCTCAGAACTGACAAATTTATTTAAGGAAAGGAAATAAAGGTGGAAGCAATGTATATCTACAGCCCCTACACCCCATGTTGGTGGTCACTTCCAACTAAATAGTCACCAATGACATTTTCTGTAGATGAAACAGCTGCGTTTTCAAGCAGCCACAAAATGGACCTGTTCCTTTAACCAGTCATAGTGTCCTGGTTCTTTTAAGACCCTAGTGAAGTGGTGACTGCAAGACTCTGTCTGGGCTCTGCTCCCCATGTCTCTACACTTAAGTGAAGTGTAGTGTACTTCAAGAAGGCAAGACACAAGAGGTTTAGCAATTTGCAGCAGAAGGACGGAGCAACAACCTCTAGGTCAAGTGGACAAGAAAATGCTTAGTACAAAAAGGGAAGCAGGAGTGGGCTCACTGGATGATAAGCAGCATCCTGTACCTCCAGCCCTAACTTAGACTGAGATGTAAGCTTCCTGACAGCAGGCGAAGCTGTCATAATCTCCATAATCTCCATACTTTGTATCTCTTTATTCAGTGGCCACCTTGGTGCCTTATACCAGTATTCACTGCAGTATACTTCAAGGAACAGTGAATCTCTGCTATGTTAAAGGCTTTATGCATATAAAAGGGGTGGGGCAGTATAGTGATCAAGCCTGAAAAATGATGGATTAAACAAAACAGTTGTATGGGTAGATTCCTCAGAGAGACCTTGAGTAAACTGATGTACACCATGAGTCTTTTAAAGGTGAGGGTAGACTATTTAGCATCTCTCAAGCCTTCTGATCAGAGAACCCTTGTTCATGGATTTTTCCCAGGACTATGCTTTATGGAAGGCTGTCTTCTATGTGGTACATGCTCCACATTTTTTGAACTGAACTGACATAGGATAAGTTTTACCCTTTTCATTTGTTATTCCTCCACATATGAAGACATATGTGAAGTGAAGACAGCATATTTCACTTTGGCTTTTCATTTCCATTTAACTACTCTCTTTAGACATTCTTCCCCTATAACTGTCACTATCCTTTCTTATCATTACTTTATTAAGTCTTTCTGCTTTCCACACTGTAAGACATAGGAACCCAAGTTTGCTACTTATCCCCATGAGCTCCTTCTTTGGGTCATGTTCATTAACAACCTCCAAGAATGGGGTGTCCAATGCTAGTCAGAGTGGCTAAAATGAGCAAATCAAAGGACTCTAGATGCTGGCAAGGACGTGGAGAAATGGGCACCCTGCTACACTGTTGGTGGGAATGTAAACTGGTGCAGCCCCTCTGGAAAACAGTGTGGAGATTCCTCAAAAAATTAACACTAGAACTCCCCTATGACCCAGCAACAGCACTGCTAGGAATCTACCCAAGGGATGCAGGAGTGCTGATGCATAGGGGCACATGTACCCCAATGTTCATAGCAGCACACTCAACAATAGCCAAAACATGGAAAGAGCCTAAGTGTCCATCAACGGATGAATGGATCAAGAAGATGTGGTTTATCTATACCATGGAATACTACATGGCAATGAGAAAGAATGAAATCTGGCCATGTGTAGCAACATGGATGGAACTTGAGGGTGTTATGCTGAGCAAAATAAGTCAGGCAGAGAAGGACAGATACCATATGTTTGCACATATAGGAGGATTAGGAAGAACTTAACAGAGGACTATGGGGGAGAAGAAGGGGAAAAATAGTTGAGGAGAGGGAGGGAGGCAAACCATGAGAGACTCTTGAATGCTGAGAACTGAGGGCAGATGAGGTGAGGGGGGAGGGAAAGCGGGGTGATGGGCATGCAGGAGGGCACTTGTGGGGATGAGCACTGGGTGTTATATGGAAACCAACTTGACAATAAACTATTAAAAAACAAAACAATGGGGTTTCCAAGCCAAGAAACAGACTCTTAATTATTGAGAACAAACTGATGGTTACCAGAGGGGAGGTGGGTTGGGGAATGGGTGAAATAGGTGATGATAATTAAGGACAGCACCTGTGGTGCTGAGCACCAGGTGATGTATGGAAGTGTTAAATCACTATATTGTATACCTGAACCTAATATAACACTGTATGTTAACCATACTGGAATTAAAAAAAATGAGGTGTCTAGAATAAATCTGCTATGTCAGAGGCAATTCAACCAAGGCAATCCAATGGGTGAAAATGTCACTATTGCTGTGTTTTAGACACTGACTCTCTCTATCTGCCCAGGATCACATTGGCTTTGCTGGCAGCCATCACATGATGCTGCTAACTTGCACAAAGCTAGCAGCCAATTGAGATCCCTGACCCTTCTACATAAAGAGCTGCTTCTCCTGATATGCTACTTTTGCCATTTTCTTTTTATTTGCTTGTGCATTTATTTAAAACATCTCTATTGAGATGTAATTCACATAGGATTAAATTCACCCACTTAAAGTGTATAATCCAGGGGTTTTTGGTATATTCATAGTTGTGCAACTATTGCCACAATTAATTTTAGAACATTTCCATCATGCTAAAAAAGAAACATGCACTGTACCCTTTAGTTATTACCTTCTGGTCCCCCCCAACCCCTCTGGACCGAGGCAACCACTAATCTACTTTCTGTCTTTATAGATTTGCCTATTTTGGACATGTCATATAAACAGAATCATATGTGGTCTTTTGTGACTGACATCTTTTACTGATGTGAAAGTTTTCTAGGCTCATCCATGTTGTAGCATGTATCACTAATTCTTGCCTTTTTGAAGCTGAATAATATTCCGTTACATAGATAGAACACAATTTTTCTATGTGTTCATCAATTGATGGATATTTGGGTTGTTTCCACTTTTCAACTATTACGAAGAATGGTGCTATGAACATTTGTGTACAACCTTTTGTGTGAACATGTTTGTTTTTTTTTAATATTTTTATTTATTTCTAGGAGAGAGAGACAGCGTGAGCAGGGGAGGGTCAGAGAGAGAAGGAGTCACAGACTCTGAAATAGGCTCCAGGCTCTGAGCTGGCAGTCAGCACAGAGCCCGACGCGGGGCTCGAACCCACGAACCGCGAGATCATGACCTAAGCAAAAGTCGGACACTTAACCGACTAAGCCACCCAGGCACCCCTATGTGAACATGGTTTTAATTCCCTTGGGTATATACCTAGAAAGGAAATTTTTGGGTCATGTGGTCAATCTATGTTTAATTTTTTGAATAATTGCTAGACTGTTTTCCAAGTGACTGTCCCATATTACATTCCCTCCAGCAGTGTCCCAGGGTTCCAATTCCTCTACATCCTCTTCAACACTTGACTTTTTGAAGAAAAGCTGTTGAAGGGGGTATGGTGTGGTAAGAAATTGTACTTTTGATTTGCTTTTCCCTGATGACTAATGATGTTGAGTATCTTTTCACCTACCTACTGGCCCTTTGTATATCTTCTTTGATATAGGAATGTCTATTCAAATCCATTGCGCAGTTGTTAATTGGGTTATTTGCCTTTTAACTGTTGAGGTAAAGTATTCTTTATATATTCTGGATACCAGATCCTTATCAGATAGATTATTTGCAAATATTTTCTCTTATTTTGTACATTGTATTTTCACTTTCTTGATGATCTCCTTTAAAGCACAAAAGTTCTGAATGCCAGTGAAGACTGATATACCTATTTTACCTTTTGTTGCTTACGTTTCTGGTGTTGTATCCAGAAAGCCACTGTCAAATCCAAGGTCACAGAGATTTACATCTATGTTTTCTCCTAAGCATTTTATAATTTTAGCTCCTTGATTCATTTTGAGCTAATTTTTGCATATTGTGTGAGACAGGGGTTCAATTTCATTCTTTTGAATATGGATATCCCTTGTCCCAGTGTCATTTGTTGAAAAGACTTTTCCCCAATGAGTGGCTTTGGCATCCTTGCTAAAAAATTAATTGACCCTAGATATGTGGATTTATTTCTGGACTTTCAATTCTATTCCGTTGGTCTATATGTCTATATTTATACCAATACCATTCTGTCTTGATAACTATTGCTTTGTAGTAAGTTTTGAATTTGGGAAGTGGTGACTCCTAAAACTTTGTGTATTTTTTTTCAAGAAAATTTTGACTATCCTGGGTTATTGAATTTCCATATGAATTTGAGGATGAGCTTTTAATTTCTACAGATAGCTAGCTGAGATTCTGATAGAAATTGCATGACCTCTGTAGATCTGTTCAGGGAGCATTACCACCTTAACAATATTAAGTCTTCTGATCCATTAACATGGGCTAACTTTCCATTTATTTAAATCTTTTTTAATTTATTTCAACAATGTTTTATAATCTTCAGAATATAAGTTTTATACTTCCCTTATTAAATTTGTTCCTAAATATTTTATTGTCATTGACACTATTGCAAATGGAATTGTTTTCTTAATTCTATTTTCAGACTGTTCATTGCAAAAGTGTGTAAAAATACAATAGCTTTTCATATGTTAATCTTGTACCTTTTAATAATGCTGAACTCTTTTATTAGTTCTAATGATTTTTTAGTGTATTCTTTAGAATTGTTTATACACATGATCATGTTTATCTGAATGGAAGTAGTTTTACTTCTTCCTTTCCAAAATAAATGCCTTTCTAATGTTGACATTTTAGTACAAGAGCAGAACTTTACATTTATTTCTACCCCATTTAATTTTGTTTGTTTTAATCCATAGTTCAGTTTTTTAAATTTGGATAGTCTTCTAGAGAATTTTGTTTGAAATTCATCTTTTAATCTCCAGCAGTTGGCACAGTGGTGTTTTGCATTCAATAAATATTTATATAAATTATGATTATGGTATGAATCTGTAATTTTGGCAAGCTAGTTATGTTACATGTCTTTCAGTAATAAAAATGTTAAACAACATGGGTGCCAATAAAATTTCTAGAGCCCCAGGATATCAATATGATGGCAGTGGCACCCAGAACCTAACCTTTCACAGTACCCAGGGGCAGGAGATGCAGCCTGAAAAAGCAACTATGTACAGCCATTATGTAAAAAGAAAAAAAGATGAAAATTCTCAAAAGAAGGTAAAAATAGAACCATATAAAATCTAGCAATCTGAATGAGAAGTTAAGATGGAGGAGTAGTAGAGGGACCCTATGCTTGCCTTATCCCTTGAACATAGACAGATAAATATCAAATCATTTTGAACACCCACAAAATTGATCTGAGGACTGAGAGAACAAACTGCACATCTAGAGGGAGAAAAACGGCCACATCATGGAAGATAGGAGATGAAGATAGTTTATTTGGGGGAGAAAAGAATCGAAGGTGCTGTGGAAGGGAAGAAGCCCTGATACTGAAGAGAAGCGAGAGAAAGAGAGAGAGCAAGTGCAGGGGTTTGCATAAGAAAAATTCTTTCCCAAAACTATTGACTGGGTAAAGGACAGGGGCTAATGACTACAAGCTTTTATAAGTAGCAGACAGAGCTCATAGTCTGAAGTTTTAGGAGTCCATGCCACAACTGGAGCCATACCTGGTAGGTTTAGCAGCGTTCCTGTGGGGAAGGAGAGTGGAGGCTTGGGAGCAGAGAGGGAGATCTGAGGATCCCCTGGGTCACACGGAGAAACAGTTCCCCTTCTTGAGTGCATTTGGAAAGAGGTGGCATGGCCTCCCTGGGGACAAAAGAGCTGGCAGACACCAACATGTTGCCTTATTCATTAGCATAGAAACAGAGACATCTGCTGAGGGCAGCAATCCTTAGTGCTAGCTTTTTGCTGTGCATTAATAAAAGAAAGGATAAGACCATATGATACTATCAATAGATGAATAAAAAACATTTGACAAAATATAGCATCTATTCTTGATAAAAACCCTTAACTAAGAAGGGAGAGATGGAACTTACTTCAACATCATAAAGGTCATATATGAAAGACCTACGGCTAGTATCATCCTCAATGGAGAAACACTGAAAGCTTTTCCTCTATAGTCAGGAACAAAATAGGGATGTCTACTCTCACCATTGTTATTTAACACAGTACTGGAAGCCTTAGCCTTCATAATCAGGAAAGAGAAATAAAAAGCATCTAAATTGGCAAGAAATAAGTAAAACTTTCACTATTTGCAGATCACATGATACTCTATGTAGACAACCTGAAAGACTCCACCAAAAAATTGCTAGAACTAATACATGAATTCAGCAAAGTTGCTGGATATATAATCAGCATACAGAAATCTGTTCCATTTCTATACACCAATAAAGAAGCAGCAGCAGAAGAAATCAAGGCATCTATCCCAATTATAATTGCACCGAAACCATAAGATACTTCGCAATAAACCTAACCAAAGAGGTATAAGATCTGTGCTCTGTAAACTGTAGAACACTTAATCATAGAAATTGAAGAGGACTTAAAGAAATGTAAAAACATTCCATGCTCATGGACTGGAAGAACAACATTGTTTAAATGTCGATACTCCCCAAAGCAATTTAAACATTTAATGTAATATGTATCAAAATACCACCAGCATTTTCCACAGAGCTAGAATAAACAATATAAAATTTGTATGGAGCCACAAAAGACTCAGAATAGCCAAAACAATCCTGAAAAAAAAAAAAAAAAACCAAAGCTGGAAGCATCACAATCCCGGACTTCAAACTATATTACAAAGTTGTAGTCATCAAGACATTATGGTACTGGCATAAAAACAGACACATCAATCAATTTAACAGAATAGAAAACCCAGAAATGGACCCACAGCTATATGGTCAACTAATATTTGACAAAGCAGGAAAGAATATCCAAATGGAGGGGGTGCCTGGGTAGCTCAATCGGTTAAGCATCCACTCTTGAATTCGGCTCAGGTCATGATCTCATGGTTTATTAGACTGAGCCCTGCACTGGCTGACAGCACAAAGCCTGCTTGGGATTCTCTCCCTCTCTCTCTCTCTGCCCCTCCCCAACTTGTGCACACATGTACATGCTCTCCCTCTCTCTCTTAAAATAAATAAATAAACCTAAAAAAATCCAATGTTGAAAAGAGGGTCTTCTTCAATAAATGGTATTGGGAAAACTGGACAGCAACATACAGAAGAATGAAACTGGACTACTTTCTTATGTCACACACAAAAATAAATTCAAAATGGATGAAATATGAGACAGGAAACCACCAAAATCCTAGAGGAGAACACAGGCAGCAACCTCTTTGACCTAGGTGGAGCAACTTTTATTAGACATGTCGCCAAAGGCAAGGGAAACCAAAGCAAACATGAGCTATTGGGACTTCATCAAGATATAAAGTTTCTGCACAGCAAAGGAAACAATCAACAAAACTAAAAGGCAGCCTATAGAATGAGAGATGATAAAAGGTTAGTATATAAAATCTATAAGGAACTTATCAAACTCAATACCAAAAAAAAAACAAACCAAATAATCCAAATAAGAATGGGTAGAAGACATGAATAGCTATTTTTCTAAAGAAGACATCCAGATGGCTAACAGACACATGAAAAGATGCTAAACATCACTCATAATCAGGGAAATGCAAATCAAAATCAAATTGAGACACCACCTCACACCTGTCAGAATGACCAAATTAACAACATGGGAAACAACAGATGTTGGTGAGGTGGAGAAAGGGGGACCCTTTTACTCTCTTGGTTAGAATGCAAACTGGTGCAGCCATTCTGGAGAACTGCATGGAGGTACCTCAAAAGTTAAAAATAGTACTACCCTATGACCCAGCAATTGCACTTTTAGGTATTTACCCAAAGGATACAAAAAATACAGACTCAAAGGTGCAGATTCAATATGCACCCTGATATTTATAGCAGCATTATCCACAATAGCCAAACTATGGAAAGAGCCCAAATGTCCATCAAGATGAACAGATAAAGGATTGTGGTATATACATTCAATGGAATATTACTCAGCAATCAAAAAGAATGAAATCTTGCCATTTGCAATGACATGAATGGAGCTAGGTTATATTATGCTAAGTGAAATAAGTCAGTCAGAGAAAGACCAATACCATATGATTTCACTCTTACATGGAATTTAAAAAGAAAACAGAGGAACATAGGGAAAGGAAAAAAAAAAGAGAGAGGGAAGCAAAAGGAAGACTCTTAATTGATTCTTAATTATAGAGAACAAACTGAGGGTTGATAGAGGGAGGTGGGTGGGGGAATGGGTTAGATGGGTGATGGATATTAAGGAGAACACATGTTATGATGAGCACTGTGTAGTTACATGTAAGTGATGCATCACTAAATTTTACTTCTGAAACCAATATTACACTATATATAAACAAACTAGAATTTAAATAAAAATTTGAAACAAACAAAATAAAATCCAGCAAACCTATTCTTGGATATATATCCAAAGAAATGAAATCAGTATTTCAAAGAGATATCTGCACTCCTACACTCAGTGCAGCATTATTCACAATAGCTAAGATATGGAAACAACCCAAATGTCCACCCATAGATGAATGGATAAAGAAAATGAACACATATATAGAGATACACATATACACACACTGAAATATTATTTAGTCTTAAAAAAGAAGGAAATCCATCATCACCACAACAATTGATGAACCTGGAGGGCATTACACTAATAATGTGAAATAATGCAGGAACAGAAAGAGAAATATATCATGATCTTACTTACGTGAGGAATCTAAAAGAGTCAAACTCTTAGAAGAAGAAAGTAGAATGGCAGTTTCCAGGGGTTAGGGAGCTGGAGGGACATTAGGCAAAGGGTTAAAAATTTCAATTATGCATAATGAGTAAGTTCTGGAGATCTAATGTACAGCATGGTGACTGTAGTTAATAATACTCTTTTGCATTCTTGACATTTGCTAAGAGAGTAGATCTTAAATGGTTTCACCACACACATTAAAAAGGTAGCTATGTGAAGTGATGGATATGTCAATTTGTTTTATTGTGGTAATCACTTCACAATGTATGCAAAAAGAAAAACTTCATGTTGTATACCTTAAACATATGCAGTTTTTGTTTGTCAATTATACCTCAGTAAAGCTGAAAAAAAATTTTAAATGAAAAAAGAGAAGCAATGAGATCACTACTGGAGCAGACATTGGCACTGGCCTTGTGGACACAAACACCAGAGGATTAAAATGAGGCATCCTCACATGGCCTGGGTAGCAGATGGCACCAAAGACTCTAGAGCAGGAGAGGAAGAAAACAGCTGCCATGATATGGGCAGGGTCTGGGAGGAGAGACTTCAGTCATGTGCAAATGTGAATGCTCTCCATGGACTCTTACAAGTAATGGAGGGGAACACTCTCAGGGAGCTGAGGACCCCCAGAATAAGGAGTAAATCATTTCATCTCAGGCTGCTGTCATGTGGGAAAACTTGAGCTACGCATGCAAAGTTCTCTATCACAAATTCTTTTTTTGATTCTACCTTCCCTTCAAGGTGCCAATCCATTTTTCTTCTTTCCCTTAATTGTAAACCCATAAGCTCCCTGCTCTGCTTCTTCAAATCCCATACAACCCATAGCCCATTAAATTTTGGCTTCAATATTCACCATCTACTGAAAGAAATCTACCTAAATTCCCTCAGATCTTGCTGTCACATCACACTTCATTTGTCACATGACCAAAGGATGGACAGAAGTCATAAGGAGAGGCAGAGTCTTCCAAATCTGGACTGTGTGATCAAATGGCTTAACTGCCTCCCATAATAACAGTGATGGTATTGCCTAATTTCTTAAGTGCATACTCTGCTCAGTCATGATTTTAAACATTATATATATGTACACACACACACATATATAGGTATAAGATATATAGATATAGATATATAGATATAAGAGTCACAGTAATCCAGTAATCCACTGAAGGTTAATAAACTTCCTTTTTCCTCATAAATGGCAGAGCTCACTCTCCTACACCATTCCTCCTGTTCACACTTGAGATAATGAAGTTTAGATAAAAGTGCCCCACCCCTGCCATTTTCAAGCCTGACATGCTAATAATGTAACCATCTATTGCTGTGTGAAAATCTTGTTTATGGAGAAACTACACTCAATGCCTAATATCAACAAAAGCAACTTAACAGTGGTAAATTATTAACATTTTACATTGAGCCCATAGTGATGAGTATACATTCAGTTACTACATGACTAAAATGAGCCAGAGCTTGGGTTAATATAGTCTATGTTTTAGGAACTCAGCTTTTTCGAGATCCTTCAGAAAGTTAGCAAATTGAAGAATTCTACTTTGACTTCCAGTACTTAATAAAAGCTGCTTAAAAAGTCTAACTCTTGTAACAAATTTGCAAAACCGTCATCATACTAAAGTAACTGCTAGGGTCACAAAATGAAGATTGTAAACTAGAATTCTAAGTGCCTCCTCCGCAGGGCAGCAGCTGGACTACACTACACATGAAAACTGCTCATTCTACATCAACTCCCTTTTGCAATCTCAGTAAGTTCCTCAGTGACAGGGGCCAGGCTGCCAAAAGTCAGCATCAGGATCTGGTCCAACACAAACACCCGGCATTGTGTGGCTAATGCACTGAATTAGAGTTATGCTGCCACCCCACCACTCCTTACTCAGAGACGACTTTCCAGATCCAAGAAAAACAGATCTGTCAGCATGAAAATTGGTATAGTAGTCAAATAGAGAAGTCAATGCCATTCAAGTCCATTGTCATCAGCCAAGTCTGAGGAAGACCTGAAGAACTGCAGGCTCATTGCTGGGCTCCCCCAACCTTATCTTTCACCTCACCTTATCTCAGGCAGATGGGTCTATATGGAGAGGAAGGGATTATTTGATCTGTTTACTAGTCAATTCCAGCACAAAGCACAGTGTTCAGGGAGCTTGTCCATGAGCCTAAGGCAGGCTAGAACCAAACTCTGTTCTATACATTAAAAAGTAAGAAATTTCAACCATAGTGACAGCTTCTGAGTGGCCCTATCGGACCAGAGCTCCAGAGAGAGCCATACTGATGTCACTTTTGACAACTGTTCATTCTCCTGTCATTCCCCTCCTTGTCTCAAACTCATATTTCCTAACTTTTCTTTAATGTTCATACAGACTCTTTCTCCCTGCTCTCTATACTAGGTGGCCCACTCCTTATTCTGTTCCTCTCCACATTTCTGTAAGTGAATATCTAACAGACTGTAAATGATTGTGGTCTAGAGAGTCAACCTAATTATTTTGGAAACTCATTCTTGGTTGTTCATCTTTAAAGGAAGCTTCTATCCTATAACTAGGAATCTAGTGTGTCTTACAGAGAGGAGAATTCTGTGATTCTCAAACTTCAGGCTGCACTGGAATCAATGATACAAGAAACTTGTAAAAATGCAGTTTGCCTATGGCAGGGCCCATATTCACCAAATGCCTACATGGAGCTCAGGATTTGGATCTGGTACTTTAACAAACCCTGGCCTAGACAGAGTCTAAGATTTTCTCTCCCTCTCAATTCCTGGGCCCTGCAGAGTCTACACTTTCCAAAGCTCCTCAAATGATTCTGATGCAGCTGAGCCACAGACCTCACTTAGAAAACACTGGCCCACACAGTTCCCTCATCTTCCTCCAAGATATCTTGATAATTCCAAAGCCCATCAGGGCACACATTCCTTTCTTCCTTAGTGGATGCAAAGTTGAGGGTGGGGAGATATGGCTGTTTGGAAGGTGAAGAAAGGGACAGAATGATGAGTGCTTGAGCAATTGAGGCTATAAAAGAAAAGAGAAAGTTGGATGACCACAGACAAACTTTGACTCCTTAACACATTTTTTTTAGAGCAAGGGTCAGCAAATTTCTTCTAGTAAAGGCAAGATTTTCCTTTGTGGACTATATGGTCTCTGTTACATATACTCAATCTGTCGTTATAGTATGAAAGGGGGCACAAACAACATGGCAAACATATAAACATGACTGTCCTCCAGTAAAACTTTATTTATAAAAATGAGGGGTTGGCCATGGGATGTGAACCATTGTTTATTGATGCCAGGTTTAGAGTCAATATTATAAATGAACTATTGGGACTTCATCAAGATAGCTTCTGCACAGCAAAGGAAACAATCAACAGAACTAAAAAGCAGCCTATAGAGTAGAAGAAGATATTTGCAAATGACATATCTGATGAAGGGTTAGTATCCAAAATCTATAAGGAACTTACCAATCTCAACACCCCCAAAACAAATAGTCCAGTTAAGAAATGGGCAGAAGATATGATTAGACATTTTTCCAAAGAAGACATATAGATGGCTAGCAGACACATGAAAAGGTACTAAACATCACTCATCATCAGAGAAATACAAATGAAAACCAGGACGCAATACCACCTCACACCTGTCAGAATAGCTAAACTTAACAAGTGTTGGTGAGGATGAAGAAAAAGAGGAACCTTCTAACACTGTTGGTGAGAATGCAAACTGATGTAGTGATTCTGGAAAACAGTATGGAGGATCCTCAAAAGGTTAAAAATAGTACTATCTTATGACCTAGCAATTGCACTGCTAAGCATTTACCCAAAGGATACAAAAAAATACAGATTCGAAGGGGCACATGCACCCTGATATTTTTAGCAGTATTAACAATAGCTAAACTATGGAAAGAGCCCAAGTGTCCATTGAGTGATAAATGGATATCTATCTATCTATCTATCTATCTATCTATATTCAAAGGACTATACTCAGCTATCAAAAAGAAGGAGATCTTTCCATTTGCAATGATGTGAATGGAGCTAGAGTGTATTATGCTAAGTGATATAAGTCAGTCAGAGAAAGACAAATGCCATATGATTACATTTCTATGTAGAATTTAAGAAACAAAACAGAGGAACATAGGGAAAGAGGGGAAAACGGAGAGACAGAAGCAAACCATAAGAGACTCTTTTTTTTTTTTCCTGAAATGGTTTATTGTCAAGTTGGTTTACATATAACACCCAGTGCTCCTTTAAGTGCCCTCTTCCATGCCCGTCACCCCCCTTCCCCTCTCCCCCACCCCTTCAGCCCTCAGTTAAACCATAAGACACTCTTAACTACAGAAAACAAACTAAGCATTGATGGATGGGAGGTAGGGAGAGGATAGGTTAGATGGATGATGGGCATTAAGGAGGGCACTTGTTGGGATGAGCACTGGGTGTTATATGTAAGTGATGAATCACTAAATTCTACTCTTGAAACCAATAATACACTATATATTAAACATATTAGAATTTAAGAAAAAATCTGAAAAAAATAATAAAAAGGAAATGAAAAAAATTCTAGGAGAAAAGATGTTAGGTGTTGAGTTCTAACTGCATTTTTGAAAAGTATTTTAAAAACAATGGAAAAGAGAAAAGCTGACTGGCACCCTTGCTGAAAGTGGACTTCTCTACAGATAAGGGTTACTGGCATATTCAAGCCCTCTGGTCTCTCCTGTGATCACAAAGAAGAAATAAAGAGAAAGGGAGAAAAAAATACTCATAAAACAATAAATAGTTGATAAATGCTCTGGAAATAATGAGCAATCACTTACCATTATAGAGACTGTGATATAGAGAAGCTATAGAAAGAACAAAGAATTTGGGGCTAAAAGAACTTTATTCAATTCAGCCAAGTGTGCTGGGTACTGATTGTGGCTGAGACTCTGCCCTTGGAGAGACTGAGGTTCCTAACCAGATGGTTGGAACTGCAGGTATAAAAGTAGTGGAGACCCAGGAGAGGAAGTGCCAGCTGGTCACAGTTCCCCAATAGCCCAACAGCCCCTTTTGGTCCCTCCCCTGTACACACCTCTATAAATAGTCCCTGGAGGTTCAGGAGGGCTTACTGGAGGGGGTGACACAAACAGAATCTTGAAAATTAGAGAGAAGTTGTTCGATTTTTTAAAATAAAAGGGAAAAAGAAAGGGTATTACAAGAAGAGGCAAAAACATGAGCAAAAGCATGCAGATGAGAAATGGCAAAATGGTGATCCCAAGCCTGGGAAGAGAGCAGGCTCAGGTCATGGGGGTTGTGTCCCACTTCAGGAGCCTGGCATATCTGGTTTATTGCCAGCTGGGCCACTGTTTCCCAATAGCCCAACAGCCCCTGTTGGTCTCCCCCCTGTACACACCTCTATAAATAGTCCCTTCCCTTAACAACCTCTGCAAATTTCCCAGCTGAGGGTGTCATCTCTGATTCTTGCTGGGACTGAAAAGTTTGGATGGAGAAGATGGGTAAGCATCGCCCCCGCCCCTGCTTGGGCCAGCAGTAGGCAAATCAGTTTTTCTCAAAGGAAATCCCCACTGCTAGCCTCTTCAGCATCCTTAAATAGCTGCAAAGTGGGTGGTAATAAGCCCCAAATAGCAAAATTTGTTTTGGCTTTTCCAGAAAGTGCTCATGATTCAGTTTGGGAACTAGACATGTGGATTAATTCTCACAAGAAAGGATGAGGAATTGCTTGTTAGAGGTACAGGCAGTGCACCATGGATTCATGAGGGAGACATTGGTGAACATTGGCTGGTGATGTCCCACCCCCCACCTAGGGAGCGGTGGCTGATGTGTGGATTCATGTTTGGGACAGGGCATGATATCTAGGGTGACTTCAGTCATGGAAAGGCAGAGTGTGGCACACATGAAAAATGAGGCTAGAAAGTGAGGTTGGGGCTGCACTGTGCTCAAAGTATGGGCTCTAATGAGTTGGGGACGGGGAGACAGTTGAAGGTAGCTAAGCAGGTGAGGGACATCCAGGCCGTCCTATGGAAGGTTCACCCGGTAGTGTCATGAAAGTGATTGGAAACCATATGAATGGAGACAAAGAAGCCAGACACAATTATACAGGTGAGGAGATGAGGAAATGGGAAAGAAGGTGCAGTCTCCAGAATTCAGAGGCAGAACTAGTCAGATAGAATAAATAACCAGTTTGGTTGTGGGGAACTAGGGGATGAAAGAATAAATAAAATTAAATGAAGCTTTCCCGTCATAACAACCAATGATGTCATTAATGTAGAAATAGTAGAAAAATACAGGAGGGGGAGCTAGGGAATTATAATTACTTAAACTGGGGCACATTTCCCTACTGGTGTGAACTGAGGCACCCTGGGGGTTTTGGCTTCATACTCATCAGCATTATGATTTGAGGCAAGTTACTTAACCTTTCCCCTCCTCTGTTCTGTCATTTATGAAATGGGCAACATTACTTACTTCATGGGGTTCTATGAGAATTAAATGATAAGGCAAGCAAAGAGTTAGCAAAGAGCCTGGTACATAAAAGTGCTTGACAAATGTCATTGTTATTGTGACAGGTTCATTTCAACAGAGATGGGAGTGTGGAGTTGAAGAGAGGAGCAGAGCCAGAGGTAGAGATCTGGAAATTGTCTCCATAGAGAAGGTAGTTGGGATCTGAGAGGGGCTGAAATCCATTTGGGAGAAGAGTAGAAAGAAATGGACAAAGATGTGGGAGCCAACGATTTGTGAATTTGTTATAAGCAGATCCAGAAGAGGCTTTTCTTCCCTCAATGAGGCCAAACCCTACCATTGGACTCTTCAATTTCTTTATAAAAGTTGTTATGCTTTTTGGTTGTGCATCCAGGTGCTGTGAAAATCCTCACGTTTTTGACAAAGATATTTTAGTTATCTTCTCCAGGTATGACATACCCTTGGTCTAACAACTTAGTTCTAAGAGCCTGAGCTTGGAGACGATAAGAAACAGAACTCTGGAATGACGTCAAGGATTGGGGTCAGGAGAGTTCTAGTACAGGCTGGAGCAGTCTTGCAAAATATGGGCCATGGGTTAGCAAGGCAGGTTCCCAGGGCCCAGCCACAAAGATCCAACAAGTGGTTCCTATGTGCAAGAAAGTTTGATAACCAGTGGACTGAAGGGATGGGTTCCAGATGCTACAAGCACTAACAGAGAAGCTAGTATAGAGAATTAGAAATAAAAGAACCTTTCTTCTCCACAGAGAGATAAAAGGCGGTTAGAAACAATATTATTTTTTAAAGAATATTTTTTGTCATCCTAGGATTTGTTGTAGTTGTTGTGTAATACAGGATTTTGTGGATGTTTTAATTGCTGTCCTTTGTTCATGTCCTTGTGATGCTGGTGGGACATGAAGAAGCAAGGTTTTCTGAAAGTTCACTCCTTTCTAGCCCTCTAGGGTCTGGGGCTCTGTGGCCTCGCACCTGCAGTCCACAACTGTCCTGGCTTTGGCAGGGTGCACATTAGAAGCCTCAGTCACTGAGTTCTGACGAGTCTCATTACCCTATGTCAGTGTTCTAACATTCCTGGTGGTGAGACTGGGCACTCTTTCCTTTCCTCCCTCCATGTGGACACAGGTTACGTGAAAGCATTTTGCCTCAGCTTCTTTATTTCTACTTCAGTTCCATCCTGAGCTTCCTTCACCTTGGCTCGGACCCTGATGTCCATTTCCACCCACTGCAGATCCTTCCAACCTAAAGGACCAGCTTCTATTTCTTATACCTCTCACCACAGGCTAGGATCTGATTACAAATTGACTGCTGATGAAGATCGACAGGAACATTTCTGACCTGACTTTGAGTTTTGCTTGCCTCTAAGAAAAAAGTCCACTAAAATTTGGTATATGAACCAGGTATATCTATATGTTTTTGTTTTCATTTCCCAATTAGTTCTTTGACAACCCAACAAAAAGTAGGTATCATCCTCAATTTTATATGTATGAATAGGTGTGTAATATATAATATATTATATATATATAATTTATTTAAAAGTTATTTATTTTGAGAGAAAGAGAGTCAGAGTGAGATCACGTGCAGAAGCAGGGGATGGAAGGAGAGTGAAACCCAAGCAGGCTCCATGCTGTCAGCACAGAGCCCAACTCTAGCTTTGATCTCACAAAACTGTGAGATCATGACCTGAGCTGAAATCAAGAGTCGAAGGCTTAACCAACTGAGCCACCCAGATGCCCCAGTATCATCCTTGGTTTTATATAGATAAGGGAAGTAGGGGGTCAGAGAGGTTAAGGAACTTGTCCACAGTGACCTAGCTACTAAGTGTGTACACATGAAGATTCGAGTCCCAATCTTTATGACTCCAGAACTCGTGTTCTTTCTTCCACACTGCAAGGGGAGGTCTCCTCCTGGTGTTCTCATCTGAGGTTACCATGACACTTGGGCTCCCACAGCAAGTGATCTAGCACCTTTTTTTTGGGTCAGCCAACCTGCAGCTAGGTTTGTTTCCCCCAGTGCCTGCAGCATCTGCATTGGGTTTGCTCCTCTTCCTCCCTACAAGACTCATGGGTGCTTAAGCCTGTCCAAGTCTTGAGAGCAGCAGGCACTGGCAGGCTGACTGACTGCTTTATCTTCCCAGTCCCTCCCCACCATGATCCAAAATATGCTGCCACATCATTGCCATGAAGCTGAGGGAGCTCAAGTTTTAGGAACCTCACTTGCACGAGCCCCTGAGAAGATCTTGGTAGTATGGGCACGTGGCCATGGGGTGTTAGTACTTTTCAAAAGTAGATATTTTAATTGCAATCAGTCAAGACCACTGGATTTTCCCACTTGGACTTCCTCTCCCTTACACTTCCCATTTGGTCTGGGAGTGTGGAACAGTGGAATGACCATTGGTACTTTAGGGTCTGATGAAGAAGAACATTTTATCCGGTTTTAGAGCAATATAGCTGCATGGTTCTTAGCTGCTTCTGTTTATGCTTAAGGTATTGCTAGTGGCCCTGGTGTGAGAATGTTTCCAGCAATACTGGTCCACTCATTGTACCAATACACCCAGCACTTGGCATGAAGATATGGCTCTGGGGATTATTCTATTATATGAACATGCTCTGGGGCACCCAGCACTAGAAGATTTGGGCATTGGAAAAGAAACAAGTTTAAATGTAGGAACACAGGGATGGGTCTGCACAGGTAGACACACCTCCTCCAAATCTGACAGCTCACATATGAAAGAAACATGATGGAGTTTTCCCATATTTGAAAATTCTAACAATTTACATGACATTAAGAATGACAAGTTGCAAAGATGGAAGAATCTTTTCTAAACTGCCAAAAATAGAAATAAGTTTCAGCAAACCATGTTGAGAAGAGAAGTTGAGTAATCTTTCTAGTCTCTCTATAGAAAATAATATAACAAAATGATTACGTGAAGTAGCAATCAAAGATTATGGAGCAAAAAAATGTAGAGAAGAAGTATCATAGAAGTGTGTCAAGCAGTTAATTAAATTACCAGAGTTTTATGGATTTTGTTATTTGTTAGCCTTTTAAAATTTGTAATGTGCTATGATGCAGCTCTTTTCTCATTACTTCATAAATATTCAATTTCGTATCGATTCTTGAATAATTAATTTTGAAGTTTTAAAATTAACTCTTCCTTCTCCACCCCCCACACGCCCACTCATAAGCTTCGGGTCCCAGGAAACCTAGATCCTTCTCTGATAGTGGAATTTACAAAAGGGCTATCCAGATCTAGGGATACAACATGAAAAAGTCAGCAGGCCTCGGTCTTTTTAAAAATGTTGTTTTCTTTTTCCTTTGGGATGTTAAGTGGCTCAAATGAGGAGCAAATCTCTGTCCTTTGCCTTCCTTATACAACTGTGAACTAGCATCTTCACCCAGGCATTAGCATGTAGGCAGAGAGAATGCCATGGGCGATTGAAAGGGTCAGAAAACCCTCTTTCATGTAGGGCACAAAGTTGGAAAAGGATGCAAATTTGTTCACTAAATGTCTATTAATTAGATGTATACATAAATATAAAATGTGTGACATATTATTTTTGCATTCCTTAGGATAACGCTGGAATACAAAGAAGTGAAACCATTCAAACTTCAATTAAGTCCACCAATATTTGCCTTGCTAATAAACAAATAGAGAAGCTACATGTCATAGTCACATAGAAAAAGATGTCATGAAATGCATTTGATTATCTCAACTACTTGGATGAAGTTTCCAAAAATAATCATTCAAACTCAAGACCTTATCTGGAGGTAATTTCCCCTACTATTTGGCTTAACTATTTTCAGGCTAAATGAACGGATAGACAAATGAAAAGTAACAACCCTAATTTGAATATCAAAACTTGACTACTGATAGAAAAATCAGCATTGTTTTCATGGATGATTAAATTGAACAAACCAAAGAAAAGCTTAAATCATGTTTTTATGTTACATTGTGATAAAGCAGATCTATCATAAAATAAATGCTGTGAAGCCTCAACTGTAAAGAGGAAACTATGAAATCTACTAATTTTTTTTTTTTACTGTAGGAAAAAGTTTTCCCATTTTATGCACATTAAACTCATGTGGATAAGAATGAGGTAAGGAAAATATTTCATTTACGAGAACTATATTTCATTCTATACTCGAGCTCTTCTTATAAGCCTCATTCTGTTTGTTCAGACACAAGGGCTTTTTCACATCTTTATCAAACCTGAATGTCTAGAAGCAGGAATGCAGGCTTTCATGGTTCAGGGGGATTTAAGAGAACCTATGTGATGTCATGATTAAGAACCATATTGGAAGATGAAAAATAGGAACTGAACACCAACACAGGACTTCTCCATATTTGTTGTGGACTCAGATAAAGCTGGCCCACTCCCCTTTCTTCTGAGGATCATGGTCACCTGCCGCTACGGTCCAGGCCCATCCACTGGGTCCTTCCACAGTCATCCTTCACGAGTGGCTTCCTGTCCTCAGGTCTTCCATATCCACTCTCCTGGTCACCCCCCACCCCACCCCACTTTGATTCCTGTCGTTAAAACTTTGATACATTATCCCAAGGAGAAAAAGAGATTTTCCCTCACCAACTCTCTCAAATATTTCTCTTGCACCATACCTCTGGTCCGACAGCCCAGGATGCAACTGACGAAATCATCATCACAAAGTGATGTAGGAGCTGCAGCTCCTTTATCTCTTCCACCAGAGACAGGGAAGGAAAAGCTGAAAGGGGGCTCTTTCCACTGCAGATGACTATAAATAAGTTTCTAGCAGAGCAGATTGCTAGGTCAAGATTTCACAACAATGATTCCACCAATATGGGAGTGTCAGTCACCTGTGACATTGACAAAGACCACATTTTATGCATCATTTAAAATGACTGAGGTGGATCTACATGTATGAAAATGAATAAACTGCCATGACATATTATTAAGTGAAAAAAGACATTTCAGAATGATGGCATTTACTACGATATAAGTTTCATGAGGGCAATGATCATTGTTTTATTTCAGACTCAATTGCCAGTGCCCAGAACAGCTCCAGTACACAGAAGCCACTTAACATTTGAAGGACTATTCATGGAGCAACATACAAATATATTCACATAAAATAACATTATAGGTTCTCTATGGATTTACTATGTATATACATAAAAATATGCATTTATATATAGTGACTAGAAATATATTTATATTATTTATGTTTTAAATAATACATAAAAATATTATATAGGTAAAATTTTGTATTATTTATATATTTTAAGTATATATAAATTAATATATATAAATAATAACATATATAAGTAAAAATTTATATTATGTATATATTTTAGACTATGTATGATCCCTATATGAATATATACAGATATGTAAGTATATGCACATATACATATATAGAAAAAGGAAAATTATATACACAACTATATATAATATTATATATATAAAGAAAAAGTTAAAAAATTATCTCATACACACAATTTTTTTTTATTGGTTGACATGAAAAGATGTTGATCGTATAATTTCCTGGAAAAAAATAAGTTCTAAAGTATCCCGGCAGTGCAAAATTATTTTTAAATTATAATATCAAAAATATTAAAAAGTCTGAAAGCATATACACCATGTCAATGGCATACACACAATTTTAACTGGGGAAGTAGGGATTGAGAGATTGGAGTGGGTTGTCAAAGGGAAGTTAGTGCTATTTGTAAGGTTTTAATTATATTAAAGGAAAACACATATAAGTATTACTTGTAAAATTAAAAATGAAAAGTGCTGTGGCATAATTCTGGCCAAGCTACGTGGCTATTATAGCCACATGCAACACAGAATAAACTTAGAAAATTCCTTTACAGGCTGCACACAGCAAATTTTGGGTCTGTTTTGGTAATACACTTCCCAGATTTCTGCACCTGTTATCAGGTAGCCAGCTGTGGTTGGTTCTCCAATCCCTTTCCCGCTCTTTCCTGATGTGGAGTGAGCACTGGGAGGAGGGAAGGGAGGAACAGCCACATTTCAGAGTGGTACATACACTTCATTCTCCTTTCTCTCTCACTGTGCCCCTATCCTCCCACTGGCCAAAATACTGCTCTCCAGTTTTCTGGAAAATGGTCCTTCACTGCTGCAGTACCATGCCCATGTGGGCCATGTCCCCAGATACCTCCATTTATCTTACCTAAGAAAAGAGTTGACCAAATGAAACACACTAGATATTTCTAGCTTAGACAGATATTTCTAGCTTAACCTTCTTAAGGTTGTTATCCCATTTATCCAAACTAAACAAACTGAGGGGGATTTCAAACTTAGTAAAGAAGGAGGATATTTGGGGCAGAGCATGCCTAGCCCCCATCAGAGGTATCTACTGTTAGGGACCTGGAAGGGGTGGAAAGGAGAGAGTTCTATTGAGAATCAAGGCTGCAGCAGGACAGGCTGACCATCCAGCATGTTAACCTTTGGCAGATTTGGTGTGTGACAGTGAATGACACAGAATGATGTGCGTTCCTTTCTGTGGACACGTTGCATACCATCTATGGCACTGTTACCTACTGCACTTGGTAAAAAATGGGGTTTTTAAACTCTGGAGTCAATCTTCTGTCAAACAAAACTATTCCAGAAAAATGGCTGATTGAACATGGAAGCAATGAGTCTGGGGATAATAAGGTCCTGTGGGCTCTGTTTGCTAATGGCAAAAACCAATTATTTCACACAGCATATGTAATTAAAATGGAAGGGGTAATGAGCAATAGAGTTAGAAATGAATATGCTAACCAATTAGGTTTTCACTTCCACTTAATTTTTTTTTTTTTAAAGAGCCCATCTATTGTATATCCAAGCTAACATAATCAGCTTAACAAAGCTTAATGAGTTCGGAGAGAGCAATAGACCACTAAATCCTATCTATCTCCCTGCAGGGCATTATCAAAAAACCATCTTGGGCCTTGGTGAGAAAAATCACACACACACACACACACACACACACACACACCACATTAGGCAGAGATCACTTTTCCATGATCTCATACATATCAAATGCTGATCCTGCTTGTGTTCACAGAATACAGTGGGTCACAGACGTTCATGGAGATCATAAGGGCCGGATAAATGCTAGAGAACAGCAACTCAGGAGCTGCCAGACTTAATGGAGTGGCACAAAATAGAAATTTAACCTATTAGTCAGTAAATCAACCATTTACATAGTTCTGGACCAGTATGTATGGTGGGAACGTTGTTTAATGTAGTACAGACTAAAAAGACTAGAACAGGACAGGATATACTAGAAAAGCATCAAAGGTGAAAGGGTTGGTGTGCACACATGTGTTTCATGTGTTAGTGTGGAGTGTGCATGCACATGCACAGGGTGTTGCGTGATTATGTGTGTGTTCATGCATGGAAGTATATTTGTGCACACATATATTGGCACAGCTCTGACTGACAGAAATGATTCAGTCACCCAGTGTTATCTGAGTTAAGTGATGAGCATTGCAGACTAATGGTTTAAAAGGCTCAATTGCTCTCTCTCATATCAGTGGACTGTAAAATTCTAAGGTGACATATCTCACTGTTTCACTGTAATATGGGAGAATGAGCAACATAGGACTTGAAATATGAGGCACTATTCTACAGTCTTGTAAAAAGAATATGCCAGGCGTTTGCTCGTGATCACTAATATAAATTTCTAGTGAAAGAAAAAGATACCGTGCATACATTCAATACCCAGATGGTGCTTATCCTCAATTCAGTCACATTTACTAATGAGCCCTAAAGGGCCAGCCCACTGCTACATGGCACTTCTTGGAACAGCCATTGCCTGATTCCCATTAAACTCTAGTGGGTGAAGCCATTCATATGCTACAAAGTTTCAATGAAGCCATCCAAATGGTAAATGTTGAATTTCTAGAGAAATAGAACTAAAAAGAGATTTGTAAACATGTCTCAACAGCACAGCTGGAGAGGGGAACCCCACCATCTAAAAACTCAGGGTAGCATTGAGTTGACTTTCATCATGCAGTGAAGATGGGAAAACTATAGAGTTGAACGTTAATATCCCTTGTTTTATCTGTCAACTTCACAAAGGCATATGACATCACACACAGAACTGAGCTCCGGAAGCTTCTAAGTCTGGCTGCCTTG
This sequence comes from Hyaena hyaena, assembly GCF_003009895.1. Classification (NCBI taxonomy): domain Eukaryota; kingdom Metazoa; phylum Chordata; class Mammalia; order Carnivora; family Hyaenidae; genus Hyaena; species Hyaena hyaena. The sequence continues at coordinate 4,974 of NW_024080729.1, read as the reverse complement.
AGAGGTTCATAAATGTCCATAGGCTATCCTGAATGTATAATTGGTCAAGTTAGACTAGGGAGTACTTCAGTGGAAGAATGTATTATATATAATAGCTCTACTTTGGTCTGTCAGCTTGAGGAAACCGGGTTCAGAGTATTCCTGGGCATCTGAAAAACCTCCCAATAGAAAGAGCTACATTATTAATGAAAGTATTGGTTACGAAACTTATTTCCAAAAATAACTATATACAAATGACTGGGCTCTAGGAACACACAACAAGATGCAGTTCATAAGCCATGGTTTGAGACAGTACCGATCGCTGACAATAAAGCCGACGAATAAATAGCTGAATATTGTAGCACTGAGTAAACCCTATATGCAGCAGAAAATGTTCATGGGGATACTGCACAGCAGGTTTTCCCAGTGTTCTATAGAGCACAAGGATCCTCTGAGATACTGACAGGCATTCTAAGGCAAAAGTTTGAGAAATGCTGTGCACTGTAACCCTCCTGTCCCTCTTCTAGGATCAGAAACTTGGAATTCCACCAGTCTAGAAAGAGACAAGATGTAGGACAAAGAATAAAACAACTGCAGTGTTTGGTGCTAGGGTGAAGATCAACTCCACCTCCCTGCCCCCTGCCACCATACCCCACCAATACAAGAGCCTTGCAGCAGCCCTGCCTGCTAATGAACCCACACAGACCCCACTATTCCTCTTCTGGAGCAGTTCCTTAAAGGCTATCTGGGAACCCTCACACCAGGAAACCATCACAACAAAGAAAAGGGCCAGGGGTAGTGTCGTCAGATAAAATATAAGATTTCCCAGTGAAATTTGAATTTAAGGTAAATAACAAACTTTATTTTCTAGAATAAGTGGCTCCTGTTCGATATTTGGGACCCAGTTATACTAAAGAGTTATGTGTGATTTATCTTCTGTTTTTATTTTCTACATCTGGTAATCCCAGCCATGAGGCACACCTCTTCTATCAGTTTTGGAACAGTGCTCAACTCAGCACAAGTTTATGAGGCTCAAAATATTCAGAGAATATTTTCTCTGCTGTAGCATCCCCAAGAAATTTCTGTTCATCAAAATGAAGTAGAATAACCCAAAACAAAGAACTGAACAGATTCACAGAAGCAGAACTAGAAATTAAGGGAACCAGAAGATGATGAGAGAGATCTACCTGAAATGCAGCTAGAGGGAGTGAAATAGTATTTGTGAGCAAAGCTTTCTGGCTGTGGGAGGTTAAGAGGCAGAGTGATAGGTGGCACAAAGCTTTTCAAACAACGATGGAGGGTCTAATTGAAAGACAAACTTGACATGTGTTTGACATGTGTATAGTGGAGAAAGGCTTATTATTTCCCAGGTGGCCTTTTACAGTCACATCCACTCCACCCCTCAACATATATACTGATTATAGTAATTTCAGTGACATAACCAGCTGAACTTAACTGTAGTAGGAGCAGGTAATTTCTGGCTTGGATTGTCACAGCAACTGATAGATGTTGTGCAAAGATCATGTCTTATGCTACAAATAAAGTCAGGGTTCATCTATCATCTTTCCAAAATACATTCCCTATTGAACATAGTGACAGAAGCTATTTCATCTTTGTTGGAATAAATCCCAGAACATCATATTTGAAAAAGGAAGTGCTGATGGATTCCCAAACTCTAGGGTGAAGGCAAATGCTGTAACACAGTGCAATCATTGTCTCTCATCGCAGAGTGAAATCTGATTATATGATGGCTAGGGGGAAATGACAGAGTTAAACTTGTCAGATAGGAGGTTTAAAGATTCTCCGCTCTGTGCTTGACCCAAATCAAAAAGAACAGAAAAAGAATCTCCTTGATTCAATTCTATTTCTCTTGCTTTAGTGTCTCTATATTACCTCCAGAGGGGGCTCTGAGGAGGCCTCTGAACACTGAAGACTTATTTAGGAGCTTACAATTTAGGAAACACAATACCAAAATTCTAAGTATCTGACTTAGGAATGACCCATATCTACAAAGCCACAAAACTACTACCACCGTCATAAGCATCCCCATCACTAGGAGAGCAGTTGCTACTGTTTGAATCACAGGACTCCTTCAAGAGACGAGCATGTGGGAGACATACAAACTGCTCTCCACAATGTGAGGAAAACTCTGTCCAAGAATTTCCAGCACTCTTTTTGAGCTTTTCCATGCTGCACCTTTGTCCCAAGCTCACAGAGTACTGTGACTTCACTGGAACTGGAACATTCCAGAAGCCGGCTGACCTTTCCCCCCAGTCTCATTCCAAAACGTGATCCAGGGAGAGTTCATGTCAAAGGAAATCATCAGAAGCATATCATTTAAAAGCCAGTAAGAGACTGAATCTGCCACACTTACCAGGCCTGTAGCCTCAAGGATAATCAATCCTACCATGACGTCTATCCCTATCATCTTTAGCCACCCACAAAATGCAAGCCCCTGCAGGCAACTGTCATCTCACATATTATTCTTTACTTCTTCACCCTACTGCCATGTCGTCCCACCCACTCCCCCTTCCCCTGCTGCCCTCCTTGAGAACCTGTCCTACTCTGCTCTCCCCACATTCACTGTTAATTAAGCTTTCCCACATCCTCAACTGTTTTATGAAACACCCCCTTCAGCTTTCTCTTCACTGAAATCTGACTTTCCCCTCAAGGACATTGACTTATCTGGAGCCCTCTCAAGTGGAGGATGTTCCTTCTCCTCTATGTAATTACTAGAAGGGCCAGGGTCGGTGTGGCCTTTTTCTAAGTCACCAGTACCATTTCAATATCACCGTTTTTAACACTAAGGCCCAAACCTTTCCTCCTTTGAGATCTGTGCCCTTTGGTCCCGCTACCCCTCTCTCTGATGCTCTAACTTAAAGTATATTTTGGTTCAAGGAGTGAACAAACCACCCAGTTACCTAAGCAGATTTGGGCTCCTGGCGCACCGTTTTCCTTTCTGCCCCATTTCCTGTCAATATCCTAATGACTTCAACACCCACAAAGAAACTCCATTTAACAACGCTTGCCTCAAAATTCTTTAACCTCCCATGATCTCTGTGACTATTTCTGCCTCACTTCCTCTCCTCCCACTCTTCAATCTGGTACAGTGAGCTTTCTGCTCCCTCACTCTTTGAAATTGCTTTGGCAAAAGTCACTGTTCACTTCCCATCCAAATCCAATAGACTGCAGTTCTCACCTAACCTGACCACTCTGCAACATCCAGTGCTGTTAATCACATCTATCTCCTTGAAACACAACTTCCAGAGGGGCTTCTTGACACTTTCTTGTCTTTCAGTTCTGCTTTCCTGGCTCTTCTGCCCCAGATCACCCCCACTAATATTGGGGAGCCTAAGCGTCTGCCTCTGGTCCTTTTTCCCTCTTTTTCCTTGCTACCCATTTCATTGGACCACCTAATCCATTCCCATGGCTACAAGTCAGTGATCCATTTCCCTCATTAACCCCTTGCCTTGAGCACTAAAGATATGTGTTTACTAGCTTAGACACTCCAATATCGTATTCATTCTCAATATATCTATAATTAAATAAATACACTCTCCTTCCCAATCTGCTTCTCTTCATGGATTCACATGATGGGCAGCAGAGGGGCACCTGGGTGGCTCAGTCGGTTGAACATCCGACTTCGGCTCAGGTCATGATCTCACAGTTCATGGGTTCAAGCCCTGTCTTGGGCTCTGTGCTAACAGCTAAGAGCCTGGAGCCTGCTTTGGATTCTGTGTTTCCTTCTCTCTCTGCCCCTCCCCCACTCACACATTGTCTTTCTCTGTCTTTCAAAAAAGTAGATAAATGTTAAAAACTTTTAAAAAAATAATGGGTAGAAGATCTGAATATATATATATATATATATATATATATATCCAAAGAAGACACACAGAGGGCCAACAGGCACATGAAAAGATTCTCAACATCTTTAATCATTAGGAAATGCAAATCAAAAGCACAATGAAATACCCCCCTACATTTGTGACAATGGCTATAAAAAAGACAATAACAAGTGTTGGCAAGAACATGGAGAAAAGGAACCCCTTGTGCACTGCTGGTATCAATGTAAATTGGTATAGCGACTGTGGAAAACAGTATAGAAGTTCCTAAAAAAAACTAAAAATAGAACTACCATAGGGTCAATTCTACTTCTAGGTATTGATCCAAAGAAAAGGAAAACACTAACTTGAAAAGCATCCCCATGTTCATTGAAGCATTATTTACAATATCAATATATGGAAATGACCTACTGTCCACTGATGATGAATGGATAAAGAAAATGTGATATCTTTATAGATAAAGACACAGATACAGATATATAAACATTGACATAGATATAGATGTAGATAATGGGATATTATTCAGTCATAAAAAAATTAAATCTTTCCACTTGTGATAACATGAATGGACTTCAAGGGCATTATGCTTAATGACATAATTCAGCAGAGAAAGACAAATACTATAGGATCGTTCTGATATATGGGATCTGGAAAAAAAAAAGCTCATGGATACAGAGAATAGATTGATGGCTACCAGCAGTAGGAGATGGGGGGGTGAGAAAAATAAAATTTTGGGTTAAAAAGATGAATGAAGGACTTATTCCTCCAGCTGTTAAGAGTACATCAGCATCGGGGCGCCTGGGTGGCTCAATCGGTTAAGCGTCCGACTTTGGCTCAGGTCATGATCTCACGGTTCGTGGGTTGGAGCCCCGTGTTGGGCTCTGTGCTGACAGCTAGCTCAGAGCTTGGAGCCTACTTCGGATTCTGTATCTCCCTCTCTCTCTGACCCTCCCCTGCTCAGCTTGTGCTCTCTCTCTCTCTCTCTCTCTCTCAAAAATAAATAAAACATTGGTGGAAGGGGGCAAGATGGCGGAGAAGTAAGGAGCTCCGTACTTGCACTCGCGCCCATACATCACACAGAAAAGATCTGAAGCCATTGGAAACCTTACAAAACCTGAGAGATTGGGAGAAAAAGGACGCAGAATCCACTGAG
>NW_024080728.1:3837318-3912875 GCF_003009895.1 Hyaena hyaena | reverse complement strand
TGAATGAATGAATGAATGAATGAATGAATAAATCCCCACACACATTTTGTTTAGAATCACCCCAATCGATTTGGGATTCAGAGTCAGGCAAAATCACATATGAGACTTTGCCCCTATAAGATTAGTAAGGATACAAGGGATAGAGTGACCTTGACATAGGGCTTTTTTCTCTCTCATTTCATTTCTCTCTTCTAGAGAGAGCAACATGTCCACTGGTGATTGTCATGTTGTTCTTCATGGAATTGCAAGTGGACATTTGCCACCCTGCTTTATATCCCATGAGATTCTCCCCCCTAACCTTTAAGATTTTTCTTCCTATTACCTGACAATAGTATTTTTCTTCCTCTCTCTGTACTTTCTCTTCACCCATGACTAAATGTCCAGCGATCTCCACCCATTAAAACTCACTCTCTTGAAAGAACCTGGTATGTGTATGTAAACTTATGTTATAGTCAACACATTTCAAGTGATAATTAATTCAGTAATTGGATACTAGATTTAAAATATAAGGAATTCAATTCCTGTGCCCTACCGATGCTGGTATTCTAGGGCCTAGCAGGATGTAGGGAAGTTGCCTACGTTCTTTCTCCATGTAAAACTGGTCCTGAGTTTGTCATCATAGTAACCTCAAATGCTGGTGTCCTATTTTACGGTTTTAAAAGAGCTTGACAACCATTATTGCATTTAGTTCTCATTTGACCATCTGTGCGTGTTAGCATCCCAGTGTGACCTCAGATGGGGAGTCTGAGCTCTATCTCAGACAAAGAAGCTCTGGTGGATACAACTCATGGTCACTTGGCAGGCAGTGAGCTAAGAGCAGAACTGCCAACTGCCACCTTCTCTTCAAATAGAGCCACACCCCAGTGAACCAAACTGTGGTTCCTCACAGTAGGCCTTAATGAAGGACCGATGTTCTCTAAAGTGGATCTGAATTCATGGAGGGAAACACTTGGCCTAGCCATATCTGAACACAGAAAGAAGATGATATAGGACATTTTTGAGAGTGTAAATGTCTTGAAGCTTTTCAAAGAAAGAACAGTTTGTGATATCTTAGAAAACTTTCACTTCTTATGACTTAGCTATTAATGGATTTTTTATTTTTCCAGCAGATTCTAGAAAAAGAGGTCTTTGTCTGGGACCTGGAAGCTAAGTCCCAATGGCCCATTGGAGATGCAAGTTCTTTGAGCTGTCTCACTAACAACCCTTACGCCCTTGGGTAGTAGTGTTAAAGTGTTTTCTCTGAAATGACCTTCTTGGTTCCTTATGGTGGCTTCCCCAAACTTGTATGTGCCGGTAGAGCTGGAAAGAGGACTGGAATGGTTCTCTCCTGGCTTCCCATTATTATATGTCCTCACATTTTCATGTTCCTTCTTCTTGAGCTGAGAAATGATTCAGTGGCTGATCAGAGGGAGGCCCTGGTCCTGCTAGGCCAGCTCTATCAGGCCTGATTCTCCAGATCACAGAGGATTTGCCAGTAGACTTCTGGCCAATAATGCTGGCATTTTCCACCAGACTTGAATGTCCCTCATATGAAGGACAGAGTTGCCAGGGGAACTCTGGGGAAATTTCCTCTCTTCATTTCATGTACACACACATCTGTCCCAGCCTTTGGTATATCCCTCCATGCTCCCTGCTCCACAATTGGGGAAGATATGGTGGCCAATAAAAGGAGGCCATATGGAAACCTGAGAAATGAAACCAACTTGACTTTCCTGTGTAATAACATGTAAAATCTATCTAAGGAATGCAAACCAGATGGGGACATGGGGGGCCCAAGGCCCAAAAGCCTAAACTTCATACCTGCAGAAACTTGGCACATGGGGATATGAGAGACTCTGTGGAAAAGGTTTGTTTGTCTCTTTGTTTGTTTGTTTGAAGGTGCCATGAAGGTTATGTGTCCTTCAAAGCTCCTTTCACACTCGATGATTTACTTGTTCATTATTTAGATTTCATTTCTCCACATCCTCCTCAGATGATGTGAATGCAAATGAGAATTTCTCCACTGAGACTGATGTGTTCTCTCTGTGTCTGTATTCTCTATGGCCTTTGGAAGCCAGTGAAGAGCAGGGAGAAAAATAGGGTAAAGGGCAAGGCTACTCACTGGAATCAAGCCTATGAGAGAATGTCTCTGATACTCAGCTTGACAGAAATTACCATCCACTATGGCCCACACACCAGACTTTTTAAACCATGCTCTCATGAGGGAGGATACAGTCCTCTCTTCCAGGAGTCACTTCTGGCTTAGGACTTGTGAGACAGTCACAGGACTTTGCTAGAAGGAATTTCACAAGAGTGGTCTTTCTGAAAGCAGAGCAAAGAGCCATTGGACTTGCTCTTTGTTTCCACAATGGTGTCTTTCATCTCCTCTAGTAGTACAACTATAGTGTGTTGTCCTGACAGTGAAGGGAAATCTTCGGGGTACTCTGTATTTGCTACTCCATGGAGAGAAATAGTCATTTCAGGGCCACAAAGTCTTGGCATCAGCAGGTACCTAGCAGGGTTCTGTGCTTCAACCTCCCATCCAAAACAAGATGTCTTTCCATTGTGACTTGGAAAAACACTTACTGAGTTTTGGGGACAAAGACCTTACATTTTTGGAGGTAGCTTTCTCCATTTATTAGACATATTACATCCTTAGAAAGTTCCTTTATAAAACAAGCCAAAAATCTTCTTTCTTATAATATACACCAGTCAGTCCTAATTCTGGCCCCTGGAGGAAGCAAGACAAGCCTAATCCCTCTTTGGCATGGCAACACCTGTGGTATTCGGAGGCAACCATCTCGTCTCTGTGAAGGCATGGCCCTTCCTCAGGCCAAACACTGCTGGCTGTCTTAACTGTTCCTCCAAAAGTGTTTTCCAGAACCCCCACCTCTCCTTGTGCTTGTCATTTTTCTCTGGAAGTTATTCAGTTTATCCATTTCCCACCTTAAATCTGACGGTTACAACTGGATCAAGTACTCTGGAATAGCCTGACCAGTTCACAACAGAATGAAACATTCATTTCCCTTGATCTGGAGACCATTTCTAACAAGCAATCATTGGCCTTCTCTGTAATCTGTCACATGGTTGGCCTCTTTTTTGGTTTTTGTGTTTTTTCTTCTTTCCCCTCAACTCTGCTGCCAAGTTAGGTCTTCTCATTTTGAATTTATTCTTTTTTTTTTTTTTTTTTTTTTTAACCTAAATGCTGTACTTGACATTAAAGACCTTTAAAATCTTTTCTGGTTGGTTTTCTGCCCATTTTTCCAACCCTGGAGAACTTTTTGAATCTTGATTCTTTCAACCAACATATCATCTCTGACTCTGTACTTCGTGCCACTTAAAACTAATTGGATGAGCGTGCACCCGGGTCCTTATCTCAGGGTGTGACCTAACTGTTGAGTAGGATCAGTCCATCTGCAAGAGATTGTGATATGTCTACACTGTGAGTTGCCTGATGATTTAGGTCAGTGCTTCTCCAAGTGTGGTCCCCAGATCAGCAGCTCAGTGGCACCTCTAACTTATTAGACATGCAAATTCTCCACCCTCACCCTGTACCTTACTGGCTCAGAAACTCTGGAGGAGGGGCCACCAATATGTGTCTCAACCCTCTGGGTGATTCCGATGCCCACTCACACTTGGGAGCCATTGATCTGGAGTATTGGGACTGCAGACAAAAAAAGAATCTAAAATGCACAGGCATCTGACAGTCTGAGTCTATCTGAGAAGCCAATTTACGAACAATCTAGCCAGACATCTTAGTAGCATGGGCTGATGTGTCTGTCACAAGAGGAAATTCCCTCTGGACTCTGTTTGGCTACGTGACAAACCCGAGGGGGAGACCTGGGTTTGGGAGGTGCAGAAGCAGTGATCTGAAGAGAATACTGAAGACTGAAGTCTCCCGAATGGGAGAGTCAAATAAAACACCAAACACCAGACTCAGGCAAGGGAAAGAAAGGATGAATCTGAATGCCTTCTGAGCAGTTGGGCCATGCTGCATTTCCCAGAGGAGCTTTTCAACAATTGAATGTTTAGGAATGAAAGGTCTCATACCTTGCTTTTGCTTACACAGGCCCATCTGCTAAACATCCCAAGCTGGAACTGGAAAGAGGGGGATGATGCAATCTGCCTCGCAGAGCTGAAGCTGGGGTTCATAGCCCAGAGCTGCCTGGCTCAAGGCCTCTCCACCATGCTCGCCAACCTCTTCTCCATGAGGTCATTCATAAAGGTAACGTCTTGTCCTATTAGAGCACATTAGCCCCAGATTCAGTTTGTCGTGGGGTTGAGTAGAGAGCACAGCTTAAACTCAAAACAGATCGACTGGCTTTAACCACTTTGGTTAAAGAGAAATTCCTTGTTACAGAATTGGGCACAAGGCCAACTTCTTTCAAAATTATGTTTTTATTTTTATTTGGCACATCCATGGCCATTAAATGATTGTTCAAAGCACAATCCTCTCTTTTTTTTAGATAAACCACATGTTTATCTATCAACAAAGCCTCCGCTGTTAAAACAAAAATATGATTTATATACATTCCATATGGCACCAGAGCGCCTAAAGAAAAGAATTATCATTTTGCTCTTTTACATCAAGTGGCTGGTGGACCTCTCACTGTGCGGATAAATGCAGACCATGTGTTTGTGCTGAAGCCCAAACCTCAACAACATAATTCATTTATTTATTTCTGCACAATCAAGGAGGCCAGCAGGGCTGACATGCCATGGTTATTTGAATGGAGAGTGAATCTATGAATTGAACCCTCAGCGGCGGTGCCCTGTACCCCATGACATGAGCGGTCTGGGTATGCTCCTTGTCAGCTGGCTCACCCCACAGAGCTGACTGGGCAGCCACCTCAGAGCCTCCAAAGTGGACCTCGCATGTTGGACCAGCACGAGCAATGGAAGACCCAACTCTGTCCTCATAGGCCAGGCCAGGAAGACCCAACTCTGTCCTCATAGGCCAGGCCAGGCCAGTTTCTAGGACATTGCGTTGGGGGCCCAGGCCCCTACTAAGTGAGTTTAGGGAATGTGGGATAATGATAACCAGTTCTTATCCTTGGATTGTTCCTGGCCTAGACTGTCAAAGAGGCCGACCAGTGTGGTAAAATCTGCCTAGCTTGGGCCTTTCTGACATGGCATTGGTGGCTAGTAGCTCAGCATCTGGGCTTACCTTTGTAGTGACTGGGGTGGGAAATTAATGAGTTACCAGGAGATCTGACAAAGAAGGCTAGAAGCTGTGCAGTCAAAGGTGTGAGACCTCCGGCCCTTTGCCGCCATTACTGCTGTTCTTGGCACCAGTGGTTAGTCATGCGAGGCAGCTGAGGGAAAGGCCCTGGATGCAGTGAGAGAGATGAGTGGGAAGGGTGGGGCTGGAAGTGACGGACCAACTCAACGTGCATGCTCACCCTGGGCATCCACAGCTATGTGATTAGAGCAAGGCTTTTTTTCTAAGTCCTTACCCTCTGTACCCACCCAATGTACATCATTTAGCCAGTTTATAGATAATAATACTTTACATAAAAGAACAAATTGTTTTGGAATCCCTTCAATCACTTTAGCAATGGATGCCTTGATCAAAAAATTCCTGCAACTCACTATGGGCCCAAAGATCTCATCAACTCCACAGAACTCCAGGCTCAGACCCAGCTCACAAATAAGGACATTGCATTTTTTTTAAATGGCTTCTTTAATCCAGGCTGCTGTTCCCCTTCCTGACTGAAACTGAATGCAGGCAAAATGGAGTTGGCAGGGGAGTTGTGTGTGGCTGGACGTAGAGGCATGCCCCGAAGCCAGATGTAGCCTTGTGTCTCCCGCTGCTCTTGTATTCAACACAAGGAACCCAGACCCCAGGATAAAGGACTGTCACCAGGAGAGCTCTCCTGGCTCATTCAACCAAGTTCTGGTGGTTTCCTCCAGCAGGGAATTACCCACAGGCCCAGGCACAAGGTCTGAGACCTGGGCTCTGCTTCCTTATGTTGATGTAACATGGTCTTGGCAGGGCCCTACCGCACATGGGGCACTTGACATGCGTATGTTTTGATTTTGTGGTGCCTGCATGGAAACTAGAGCTGCCTGTCAAGAAAATTAATAAAATGGATGTGACGCTGATTCTTCAGTGTTATTACCAGCAGAGAGAAAGAACTTCTGTCCAACTTTCCTCAAGACCCTGAAGGGCCTCACCTCTGGAGCCAAGGACGTCCCCTCCAGCCCAGCTAATACCACTGCCAAGTTCCTATTTAGGAAGAGCCTGTGGGAGAGGCCCGGCTGGGCCCCGGAGTAACTGAAAACACATTTCCCTCCTAGGGTTATGTTACCGTGTTATTTCTGCCCCGGGCCAACTCCTCTGTGTTTAGAGGTAGCTCCCTGAACGTGGCCTCTTGACATTCAGGTGGTCTTTGTGTTGGAATTTCCTAAGGCACATGACCTGGAAATAACAAGGTTTACCTTCATATACTTTTTTTTTTATTTAAAAGAAGGACAGTGTTAAGCATGTGTTCCCATTCTGTCATCATAGTGTACTTACCCTCCAAACCCCCAGTCATTGTCTCTTTGAGGTCATAATAAACACCATGGTGATGTTCTCCTCGGCATGTTTTATATATTATCTCTCATTCCAGAGGTCACAAAGCCTTCACTTATTTTTATTTGGTGGTGGGAAGATTGAAGAGAGAATCTATAAATGGCTGAGTGTTTACAGAAATGTGCTTCCTTCCCCAATGTCCCCCATGTCCTATAGCAGAGAATTCATTAGCACTTCCACAGAGACAGGCAGGCCTTGAGGATGGAGAGAGGTGGGACAAGGCTTTGGCTCATTTGATCCTTTAAGAACACTTAGCGTTTCTGGAAGCCAGAGGTGGAGTGTGAGCTCAGCCTGTCCCTTGCCCTGGGCATGTACAGTGTCTGTTTCTTGGTTCTGCAGAATGCGTTTTACTCTGCCCCAGCTGAGCAGAGAGGAAAGAGGAATAAGACTGAAATTATGATATATCAGAGGCAGAATCACAGTGGCTGCCCACTGGGCTTTTCACGTCCATGAGACCAAAAGCCAAGGCTGGAAGTAAGGACAACAAAGTTCAACAAAAGAGAGACGGGGTACTGGTATGCAGAGGTTATAAAAGACACCCAGCCCAGAGGTACCAGGAAATTATGGGGAACACTTGTTTATACCCCCGAACACTGTTGCTTGCAAAGTTCCTTCCCCTGGGGCCTCATTGTCCCTGAAAGCCCAGCCCCCATTTTGGATATGTCATCTCATAATTGATCTAAGCTTTTGAGGAGTCTATATTTTTAGCCCACATCCTTGGGGGTAATGCATTCAAGTGCACTAACTACTGTTAAACACTTTTTCTGGTTATTTGTATTTAATTTGCTCCATTTAACCTTCAAGGCATGCCCTCTACAGTTTCTGGTGTGCTGGGGTTTATTTAACAAATTCGTGCTAACCTTATAGCCAATACTTTCACACAAAAAAAGCACAGGTTGGGCAGTCAAGGGTCCTCTGATCCAGCAGCCTGTTAATGAGAGGCTAAGCATTTTTGCCAGCAGCACCCAGATTTTGCCGAGTTCCTTTAAGGAGTGAACGTGATCATCTGGTTACATCTACATGTTAACCAGGTGATCCCCTACCACCGACCTATCAGGTTCAAGTGAGAATCTTCCTAAAGTCTTCTGTCAAGGCCAAGACCATGAACCTATTTAGCCTATCTGCCATTGCCTCATAACTGACCACACTTACCCTCTACTTGGCTTCTTCCCTTGGATGTATTTTAAGATCCATTGATTTTTTTTTTTTCTTTTTCTTTTGGTTTTAAAGTTCTAGCATGTAATACTTAAGTTTCTCTTCAGCATATGTGGTTTCAAGTTGGGGCTTGACCTGCCATCTCTGTGAATTGTGCTGTTATTCTTACTAGGATTAGCTGTCCTTGGACATGATAAATTGTGTGGTGGGTGTTGTGTATAATTTAGAGAGTGATTAACTCTTAACATTTCTTTTCAGTCTACACTGAATCTTCAAATTTAGCACATTTAAATCATTCTCGGGATTGCCAACTATTTTAACTCTGCTAAGCTACCATTTATGCACATGCACACACACAGACACATCCTGGAACATGGCATGCACTCCATAATTATTTCTTGGTTGAATGAATCAATTATGAAATCGGAGAAAGTATGTGATGTCCTTCTTGTATTTCTTCCCCCTGTTTTACAAGATTTGGGATTTGTGGGTGAAATGTTACTTAACATTGATCACAACATGGTCTCCTCTATCACATTTTCTGTTTCTGAGTGAGGAAGCCATAGGATAATCAGGTCCACATTATTCAAACTATATCCTGGCTGAGGTGGACTTTGCTGGACATGAAAAACATTTAGTCATTATTGATATTACTATATTAAGATAAACACTCAGCAATTCATAGTCTTGGTGCTACTTGCAGCCAAAAGAATCATTTTAGTACCTTTATTTTGGGTTATGTTGAGGCACAGGTGTGTTTCTTATATGCATGTGTGAATACATTATGGTTTAGGAGCTGGAACTATAAATCAAGACTCTAATAATAGCTGAACCATAGTGAGTTCTGTGTGCTCACTCCTAGGCCAATTGCTTTATATACATCAGACATTTACTTCTCACAGTGACCAAACCTAAAACTGGCACTATTATCACTGCCACTTTCCAGTGGCAGACACTGTGGGTTATGAGAAGTTCAGCAGCCTGTATGAAGGCAGAAAGCTTAGAATTGACAAATTCATGTGTCAGACCAAGCAAACTGGTTCCAGGTACTTGGGTACACAAAGAGGAAATACAGTAAATGGTAAGGGGACCTTCGCTAGTGCCAGCATCTTAGCTTTCTGTAGTTTATGGAAACGGTTGCTTTGGTAGAGATTCCCTGGGTACCTCCTGTATTCCAGACAGGGTGCTAATCTCACTGTCCTCTTCATGGCTAGGAGGCACTCCTAAGCTTCAGGAAGCTTCTGTTATGACTGGGATGTGTGGGCCCACATTTGCAAGCCCCATTCTCTGGGGCTTGTTGGCCTTTCTCTCTGGTCAGCTCTATAAGGGCAGAAGTCACTGCATCAAGACATGTGAACCTGGGCTGGGATGAGTCAGGCTGGGGAGATGCCCCAGGTTTTCCAGAAAGAAGTGACGTCACTCACTGCTGTATTCAGAGGGTAAAACTAATTGGCTTCAGTCAGTGCTTTCTGGAGAAAACAAACAGTTCTTATTGGCTGGTGGGTACAAACTCTGCAGCATGGAGGTGTTCACCCAGGTGATGGGCTCAACCCTATGTGGACGGGAGAGAGGTGGGTGACAGGATCTCTGAAAGGGGGCCATGGCTGCAATTGATAAGGCTGAGGTCAAGGTCACTTTCTACTTCCAGGAGGGGATGCTAGTGGTGTCAGAGTAGAGGGTTTTTCTGCAAAGTAAATCCACGTAGTGTAAGTTAGATAGTGAGAGGCAGACTGTTGCCTATTTCATATCCATGGGTGTCATCTTAAGCACAAAGGGTGTCATGACAGTAGACTTCTATGGTTACCCTCACCAGTGGAGAGAGCAGCCCCCAGTACAAATAACTCACATGTTTGTTCTCATAAATCCTAGATATATAGAGGATTCCACTTTTTAATGTTTATTTATTTGTTTTTGAGAGAGATAGAGAGGAAAGACAGAGAGAGAGAGAGGGAGAGAGACAGTCCCAAGAAGGCTCAGTGCTGTTAGCATAGAGCTCCATGCAGGACTCAAGCCCACGAACTGTGAGATCATGACCAGAGCCTAAATCAAGAGTCAGATGCTTTACTGACTGAACCACCTAGGTACCTCAAGGATTCCCAAATTGATTTCTCCATCCAGAACCTCTCCCTGAACCCAATATCATCTATCTAACTGACACTCAGTGTCTCTATTTGAATGCTTTATCTTACCTGAGACCTAACGTGTCTGGAATTGAATTCCAGTTCCTTGTCCAGAAACCTCGTCTCCTCCCACTATACTATGGGTGATGCCGTTACTTCCCATTGCTCAGATGGAAATATTTGGAGTCATCCCTAGCTTCTTTCTTTTTCTCACTCACCACATTCAATCCAGCAGGAAATCCTCTCTGTTTGACTTTCCAAATATGCCCAGGATCTGAGCGCTTCTCACCACTGCCCCTCTTCCTGACAGATCTACACCACCATCATCGATCTCCTCCAGCTTTATACCAGTCTCCTAACATCCTTCCTGCTCTGCTTTTATCCCTTCCCCCACTCCAGTCTATCTGCAGTAAAGCATCCAGAACAATCCTTTGCAGACGTGAGCCAGATCTTGTCACCCCTCTGCATAAAATCTTACCATGGCATCTCATCTCACCAAGATAAAGTCTATGCAAAGGTCTAAAGGTCCTAAGCAATCTTCACTGGCCTCATCTTGTTAGTGCTCTTTTGCTTCTTACTGTCAGCCACACGCACGTTGGGTGGTCTGAGCATTTAGTACCTGCTATTCCTCTGGCCGAAACACTCTTCTTTTGAGCAGCATCATGGCTTCCCTCCATCAGATCCTTCATGTCTTTGCTTTTAGTGTTTATTTCTCAGTGAGCCTTTTCTCTAAAACATCAGAAGTGCATTTTTAAAAGGGCTTGAAAACAAATTTTTAATTGAAATATAATATACAGCCATAAAAATGTGCATCTAATAAATGGACAGCTTATTAAATATTCACAGACTCAGAACTCTCATGTAACCAAGACCTGGATTAAGAAGCCATACGTTATCAGAACCTCAGGAGCTTTTTTTTTTTTAAAATACCAGCATATGTGTGGGTCTCTTTCTGGGCTCCCCTGGGGAGAATTGACATCTCCACAATGTAGAGTTCTCCAGTCTAATATGGCATATCTCTAATAAAGAGATGCTTTGCAGTTCAACAGTTTTCCTGTCAAATGCAGGAGAATCAAGAAGAAAGTGACTGAGCTCATAAATTTCTCTGGGGCTTTGGAGGGTCCCTATAGGGAATAGATGTCCCACTTCACCATTCTCCAGGAAGGATTTAGAGGTTCTCCTTGGCTTTGTGAGGTGAGTAAAGTTTCCATAGTAAAACTATCAGAATAGCATTTTCAAGATTTACATCACTGTCCCCTCCAGAACCCCGTACATCCATGGCCTTATCTACGCTCCTGGCTTTGTTTTCCTCCATAGTATTGTTTATTGCCTCTTTTCTCTGAGACAGTGTAAACACAGTGAAGCCTAGGGCTACTCACTGAATCCCCAGTGCCTGGAACAGTGTCTGATGCCCAGTAGGTACTCAGTAAATGCGTGTTGAATAAAGAAATGAATAAATTGGCCTCAGCCTTGCCTGGCCAGCCTTTATGCAGACAGCTGGGTGGGGCCAGGACCACAATTACAATTTGGGGTAATTTTGGTGCTGAAAACTTCTTCCATTGCTACTGTGTAGGTAGTTCCCTTGCCAAATTAAAGAGCTTGGACTCCATGTAGAAACTTGAAATACAAAGCTTGGCGAGGAGGCACGAGGCTGGTTACGTTTGGTTACAAAGCCTATCGGACTGCCAGAAAATCCAGTCCGTGTGTTGTTTAAATTCACAAATCAAAATAAACACCCATGCACTGAAATGAATTTGCTGAACCTCCGTAACCCAGCTGGGGCAGCATCCTCTTTTTCCCTCCTCAACTCTCGTCAGCTCAGCGGCTCAGCCTGCCTCTCCCAATGCCACTCACTGTGCTCAAGATGACTAACACCCACCTGAAAACAGAGCAGCTTTCCTGCAAATGATTTCAAATAAAGAGAGAATTAATCCATGAACTATTAACAGGGATTTCGTTCCCCCCTGGCCCTGGTAATTTCTAGAACATTGAATTAAAGAGTTCTTAGACCTTTACAAATTCTCAAGGCAAACATTATTAGCAAAGAGAAGCCCATACAGCATGTTAGAAGATTGCCAGAAAATGTCAATGGAATTTCTGAATAAAATAAAAAAGGCTTATGCTTCCCTCCCAATTTTCTCTCCTTCCTCCTCCCTCCCTCCCCCTAACGTGATTAGAAAGTCATTTCATGTGTCTTATATGTTTGGTCAATCAAAGGAAAATGTACATGATTGATGATGACAGGGAACACATTTAACTCATTACTCTTTACTTTGCAGCAAAATGATTTGTGTAAACTGTCTGCCTAGCATTAAAGGTAAAACAAACTTAGAAACCCCAAAATGTTAAATTTTTGTCTAATATTTTCCTTTTGGTTTTAGAGCCGTAATCACATATGGATTCTTTTATTTGGCTCTTGGCACAGACTGAAGCAAAGGGGAAGGCAGCACAGAAAACTTACATAACGTGCAGACAGAGCCCCGTGCCCAGTGAGGACAGAGCCACAGGAGGTGAGGTGGCCAGGACTCACCGTGAAAACCAGGAGAGGCTGCCACTCAGCCTGGCCTTTATCAGCCGCCAGTGTATTGTCAATAATGTGAAATAAGGCCCTCTTGACCAAGCCACAAATATCAATACGATCCACTTTGGAGATTATCAGCCTTTAATTAACTGCGTGCATTCACAGGCTGCGTCCTCCTGGCCTCCCCCACTTGGAATTTTCTAACTAGGTTTTATGGATGCCACATACCATTGGTGATTTTTCAAGCAAAAGTCTCAAAATGCTATTAAACCATGAGGCATAAAATCGCAAAGTCCTTTAGTAAATCTACTGGTTATCATTGCCCTAGGGCGATACCGAGTATAAATCTATGCCCAGAACAAGGGTGAGGACCCTAGCATTTTGAGGCTACTACTCTACCTATCTAGGGGGTGCAAATTAAAGAACCACCAGTGATTTGATGCAGTGGGTACTTTGGGTCAACTTTAAAATTATAATAGTATCCTGAGTTTGCAAAGCACCTTACAGTCTATAACATATACATTTTTACTTAAATTATTTTTTTATTTGACCAGATACACAAGCATTTTATTTAATCCTATTTGGGAAATGTGCCTAATGCAAAGGAGCCAGCATTAATGACCCTTCCTCATGTGTAGAGTAGGAAGACAGGAAAAGAGGAAACAGGATGGCTGACTTCTAGTTGCACAGCCGGATGGAAAATGGTAGAGCAGGGATCAGAATTCCACCAGACCCCTGGGTGCTCAGCTCAGTGCTTTCCCCGTTATTACATGTTGCTTCCCTGAGAGAAACGTCCTGATATAGACACCGCTTGGTTTTGTATTCAAATCAATGGCTTCTAAGAGTAGAAATCACTTTGCAATATTCGTGAAAGTGGTATCGTTAGTTTTCCTCAACCGTGCCAAACTAAGTAACATGAAAATTCAGATATTTTTCAAAGGTAGGCAATACCTATATCTGCCCCTTTCTCTCCATGGTGCCTTGGTCTGAAAAAGGCACTATCATCCCTAGACCCTAATGCCTTGGCATGTGGGAGACTTTGTTGCCCAAGTCAAGTGCTGTGGCTGCGCAGGGGAGGGAGAGGATGACCAGCTGGTTGAGGGAGAAACCAGTGGGTCAAAGTGCACTGTGGTAACACGGAGGTAGTATCAGTAAAGAGGGTGTGAGGTCCAGGCTCCTTCTGATCGAAGTACAAATATTTAAGTAACTCAAACCATTCGGCCACAGTGGTAGGGCTCTGAGTTTATGTCTTTGAGATTGGGACATAAATCCAGCCACATTTACCTAGCATTTCTTCTGGCCATTTTCCATTACAGGAAAATGCTTAAGTATGTGGTCCCACTAAGATTCAGAAGCAATTTAAATTGCCCAGCTACCTTGTTCTTTAATTTTAGTCTTAAAATTAACTTCCAGTAAAACTGATGTGTGTGTACGTGTGTGCACACAGTCCTGTGCATTTTAACGCATATGTAGAATCGTGCCACCACTACCAGAATCAGGATACAGAACAGTTGCAACACCCCCGAAAAAAACTCATGTCCTCACTGTGCATTCATATGCTGCCCAGCCCCCTAGCCCCGAACAACCAGTGATTTGTTCTCTGTCACTATCATTATGTGATTTTGAGAACGTCTTGTGAATAGAATCATACAGGATGTAACCGCTTGAGACTGACTTTTCTCTTTCAGTATAATTCCCTTGAGATTCACCCAGGTTATTTTATCAGCATTTCATTCTTTCCTTTGTCTGAATAGCATGGCGTTTTGTGGATATGCCACAGCTTGTTTGTCCATTCATTCCTTTGATGGCATTTTAGGTTGTTTCCAGTCCAGAGAGATGATGAATGGAGCTGATATAAGCATTTGTGTAGAAGTGTGTGTGGACATGAAGTTTTAGTTTCTCTAGAGGAAATACCTAGAAACAGGATTGTTGGATTAGAGGGTAAACGTGTGTTTACCTTTAAAAGAAATCACCAACGTGTTTTTCCAGAATGGCTGTACCATTTGTCATGCCCACCAGGCATGTGTGAGAGTTCTTCTTGTTCTGCATTCTTGTCTGCACTTGGAATTGTCAGGGTTTTTTGTTTTTTTATTTCAGCCATTCTAATGCATGTGTAGAGTATCTCATTGCGGTTTTAATACGTATTTCCCTAATGACTAATGATGTTGAACATCTCTTCATCTGCTACTCTGTCATCTGTCTGTCCTTTTTGGTGTTTGGCCCATTTTTAAAAATAGGCTTATTCTAGGTTTATAGGAAGATTGCGTGGATGTACAGAGATTTCCCAAATACCCTTTGCCCCACACATGCATAGCTTCCCCCATTACTGACAGTGGTACATTTGTCACAACTGATGAACCTTCCTCCTCACTAATCCTTGGCTAACAATGATGTTTTAAACATCTCCTTAGTTTTTCCATTTCCAGAATGTTACATAGTTGGAATCACAGTATGTAGCCTTTTCAGATAGGCTTCTTTCACTTAATAATATTCTTTTGCATTCTTATATGCCTTTGCATGGCTTACGTGCTCATTTCTTTTTAGTGCTAAATCATATTCCAGATGTCCATTGTCTGGAGGTACCACAGTACATTTATCCATTCAACTAAAGACATTTTGGGTGCTTCCAAGTTTTGGCAATTATGAATAATGCTGCTGTAAACATCCATGTACAGGTTTTTGTATGGACATAAATTTTCAATTCTTTTGGGTAAATATCAAGGAAAGCAATTGGTACAGCAAAAATATGTTTAATTTTGTAAGAATCCACCAAAGTGTCTTCCAAAGTACTATATTACATTCCTACTTGCAATGAAAAAGAGTTTCTCTTGCTCCACATCCTTGCCAGCATTGGGCATTATTAGTGTTTGCCCCCCTCCTTTTTTAATTTGGTTGTTTGCTTTATACTGTTGAATTTAAGAGCTCTTTCTATATTCTGGATACTTTGATGGATTTGTAAATATTTTCTCCCAGTCTGTACCTTGAGTTTGCATTTTCTTAACACTGTCTTTCCTGGATAAAAGGAAATATTCTTTAATTTGGAAGATTTTAGGGGTTTTCTCTAAATGTTAAATATGGAGTTTCCAAATGGCCAAAAATTCCACTTCTAGGTGTCTATCTAAGAGAAATGAAACCATGTGTATTAATTTTCCACGGCTGCTATAATAAATTACCAAAAAATTGGTTGCTTAAAACAACACAAATGTTTTTCTCTTCCCTTTCTGGAGGCCAGAAATCTGAAATTAGTTTCATTGGACTAAAGTCAAAGTGTTGGCAAGGCTGGTTCCTTCTGGAGACTCTAGAGGAGCATCTGTTTCCTTGCATTTTCTAGTTTATGGAGGCTGCCTGCATTTCTTGGCTTGTGACTCCTTCTTCATATCCCTCAAGCATTTGCTTCCAATATCCCACTTCCTACTTCCTCTTCTTTAATCAAATCCCCATCTGCCTCCTTTTTTATAAGAACACTTGAGATTATAATTAAGGCCATCTTGGACAAAATAGAATAACCTCACATCCCAAGATCTTAATTCTATCTGCAAAGTCCTTTCTCCCATGCAAGATAACATTCCCACGTTCCAGGTATATTGGGGGCGGGGGACATTATTCAGTCCACCACAGTCTGCCCTTTGGCTTCAAAGTTCTATATCCATCGCACATGCAAGCCCATCCTAATATTTTAAAAAGTCCCAATTCAAGTTCAGAACCCCATATAAATATCAACTCTCAAGTCCCAAATTTTATCATCAAAATTAGTATGGGTAAGACTCTGGGGCAAAATTCCGTTCCATCAGCAGATCTGTAAAACTAGAAGATAAGTGTTTTGTCTCCAAAAAATAATGATAGGATAACCATTGGATAACAATTATAGGCATTCCCTTTCTAAAGGGAAGAATATGGAAGGAAGAAAGGCTCTACCAGCCACAATTAGCTTCAGAATCCAATCAGAAAAATTCCATTAGGTTTCATGTCTGGGAATAATCCTCTGTGGCTTAAAATTGGCCTTAACTAATGTGACTCCTTCAAATGTATCCCTTTTCAAATTACGTTGGCTCTTCTAGTGTTTTTGCCTTTTCATATAAATTTTAGGATTAGATTATCTATCTACAAAAAAAAAATCCTACTGCTTTTTTTGTCAAATCTATAGACCATTTTGGGGGAGAATTGGCATCCACAAATATTGTCTCCCTATTATCAGGTAATCTTTAACTTCTTTCATCAGCGTTTGTAGTTTTTAGCAAACAGGCTCTGTACGATTTTATAGATATACACATAATTATTGCAATTTTTGGAGCTACTGTAAATGACATCTTAAAAAATTCAGTTTACAATTATTCAATGGTGGTATGTAGAAATACATGTTATTTTGCTATGTTCACCTTGTATCCTGCAACCATATTGCACTGGCTAGCACTTCTTGCTGGACGTTGAATAGGAAGAGTGAGAGTAGAGGTCTTTGATTTTTTTCCAAGTCCTAGGGGGAAAATATTCAATGTTTAGCAAATTAGTATAATGCTAGCTATAGGTGTTTTATAGATGCCTTTATTTTGAGATTGTGGGAGTTCTTTCCCATTCATAGTTTGATGAGACATTGGTTTTTTAAAATCATGAATGCATACTGAATTTTGCTGAATGCCATTTCTTCATCAATTGATATGATTGTATTACTTTTCTTCTTCTGTTAATATGGTGAATTATATTGACTGATTTGAGAACATTGAACTAGCCACTGTGCATTCCAAGGTAAAACTCACTTGGTCAGAGTGTGATGTATTCACTAATATTTTTATGAAGGTGTTTTGTGTATGTGTTGTAAGTAGATACCGTTCTATAGATTTTCTAGTACTGTCTTTGTCTGGTCTTAGTATCAGGGTAATGGTTGGCTTCATAAAATGAGTTGAGAAGCCTTTCTCTTTCTTCTATTTTCTGCAAGAGTGTAGAATTTGTGTAATTTTTTCTTTAAATACTTGGTAGAATTCACTACTGAAAATATCTGGGCATGAATTTCTTTTTCCAAAGGTTTTTAATGACTAATTCAATTTTTTAAATACTTATAGCTCTATTCAGGTTATTTATTTAATCTTGGATGAATTATGACAATTTGAGGTTTTTGAGGAATTAATCTTACTTATCTGAGTTACACAATTTATGTGCATGGAGTTGCTCATAGTTTCCCATTTATTTTCATTTAACATCTATGGGGTCTGTAGTGATATCTTCTCTCTCATTCCTGATTTTGTAATGTGTGTCTTTTTTTTCCATTTGTCAATCTTACTACATGTAAATTCACTGGTCTTTTCAAAGAATCAACTTTTAGGTTTATTACTTTCTTTATTTTCCTGTTTTCTTTCTGCTTGCTTTGGGTTTATTTTATGCTTCTAGCTTCTTAAGATAAAGCTTAGGATATTGATTTGAGACTCCTTTTTAAAAAAATATGAACATTGGGGCGCCTGGGTGGCTTAGTCGGTTAAGCGTCGGACTTTCGCTTAGGTCATGATCTCGTGGTTCGTGGGTTCGAGCCCCGCGTCGGGCTCTGTGCTGACTGCCAGCTCAGAGCCTGGAGTCTATTTCAGAGTCTGTATCTCCCTCTCTCTCTGACCCTCCCCTGCTTATGCTGTCTCTCTCTCTCTCTCCTAGAAATAAATAAAAATTTTAAAAAAAAGGTGAAAGGCCATACTTTAAAAAAAAAAAAACATGAACATTAAATGCTATATAGTTCCTTCTAAGCTTTGCTTTTGTTACATTCCACACATTCTGATATGTTGTATGTTCATTTTTATTCAGTTAGAAATACTTTCAATTTCACCTGAGACTTCTTTGACCTGTGGGATTATTTAAATGTGTATTGCTTAATTTGGATATATTACTCTTATTTTGATATTACTGATTTGTCATCTGATTCCATTATGGTTAAAGAACCTACTCTGTGTGATTTCAAGTCCTTTAAATTTGTTAAAGTATGTTTTATATGATCAATCTTGGTGAATGTCCCATGTGACCTTAAAAAGAATGTGTATTCTGCTATTGTTGTAATAGTGCTCTATGAACATTATAATAGCCTTAATCCGTGCCTCTTAATTGGCAGTGTTGCTCAGTCCTTCTACACCCTTGCTGATTTCATGTCTGCTGGTTCTACCCTTGACAGTGAGAACAGTGCTGCAGTCTCCAGCGATAATTGTGATTTGTCTATGTAATACTGTCTGATCTTATTTTGTGTATTTTAAACTCTTAAATGCATGTACATTTGCATTATTGGTTTTTGTGGGGTTTTTTTCTTTTTTTGTCTAGTAAATTGATTCTTTGGGTCAATACATATCGTCCCTAATATTCTTGGTAATTCTCTTTTTCTGAAATCTGGTAGACTTCAGGTCTGATGTTAATAGACCCACTCAAGCTTTCTTTTTTGACTAGTGTTTTTATGGGGAAAAAACTTTTTCTCTTCATTTTCTGTCTAAATCAAGCTGTATCTTTAAATTTTAAGTAAGTTTCTTCTAGACAGCTTATAGTTGGGTAATTTTTTTTTAAATTCCATTCTGTGAAATCTGTTTGTTAAAAGGTGTGTTAGACTATTTATTTACAATGTAGGTCTAATATTTTGCTATTTGTTTTCTGTCTGTTTCCTCTGTTTTTGTTTCTTCTTTGGGTCTATTTTGAACATTTTTAGTATTCCATTTTATCTATAGTATTTCTTATTGCATACTTTTATATAGCCTTGTAATTGGCCTTGGGATTGTAATGTACATACTTAACTTTTCAAGTCTACTTAGATTCAGTGACTTACTTCTTTAGGTGTAATGCAGAAGCCTTATGAACCTATAGGTCTCTTTACCTTCCCCATTTTTTTGTTGTAGTTGTGTTATCTATATACACGGACAACCCCATAAGACAGTGTTCTATTTTTTACTTTCAACCATCAAACATATTTTATTTATTTTTATTTTTTAATGTTTATTTCATTTTGAGAGAGAGAAAGAGAGAGAGAGAGAAAATCCTAAGCAGGCTTCAGGCTCCAACTGTCAGCACAGAGCCCACTGCAGGGATCCAACCCATGAACTGTGAGACTGTGACCTGGCCAAAGTCATATGTTTAACTGACTGAGCCACCCAGCCTCCCCTCAACCGTTAAACATATTTTAAAGAACTCAATAGCAGTATCATCTTTTATATTTATCCTGATATCTCCCCTTTCTGTTGTTCTTTTTTCATTCCTGATTTTCCAGCTTTCCATTTGTTATTATTTCCATTCTGTCTGAACAGCTTTCTTGAACAGTTCTCTAAGAACAGTTTACTGGAAACAAATACCATTTTCCTTCATCTAAGAATGTCTTCAATTCACTTTAATTCCTGAAGGTCATTTTTGGTGGATACAGAATTCTGTGTTGACAAATCTGTTCTTTCAGTACTTTAAAATGTTGTTCTACTTCCCTCTTGCCTCCATTGTTTCTGATGAGAAATCTGTAGTCATTTGAATTGTTGTAAACCTGTAAGTAATGAGTCATTTTTCTTTGCTTGCTTTTAAAATTTTTATTGTCTTTGGCTTTCTATCATTTAATTACACGGTGTTTGAACATTATTTCTTTGGGTTTATTCTTCTGGGGCTCACTGAGATTCTGGTATCTATAGGTTTGTCTTTGGTAGAATTTGGTAACTTTTGTTCATTATTTCTTCAAATATTTTTCCTGCACCTACTCTCTCTGCTTTCATTCTGGGATTCCTATTACATAAATATTGGACCTTTTTCTAATAGACAACAGGGCCCTCAGGCTGTATTTGTTTTTTTAAAACTTTTTTTCTCTCTGTTGGTCAAAATGCATTATTTGTGTTGCTCCAATTTCAAGTTCATTGATTCTTTCTTCTGCCGTCTCCATTTTGCTACTGAACCCATCCGGTGAGAGTGTTTTTGTAGTTTTCCACTCTAGAACTTTCATATGATTCTCATTTTTATCTTGTTTCTTTACTAAGACTTTATGTCTTTTAATTCTTAACAGAAGTGTTCTCCTTTAGTTGTTGAAATGTTTTTTAAATAGTTGCTTTATGGCTCTTGTTAGATAATTCTAATATCTTTGGTATCTAATATCTGTGGTATCTTGCATTGGATAGATGCAAGTTGAGATTTTCCTATTTATTCACAAGCCAAGAAATTTTGTATTATATCCTAGACATTTTGATTTTTTTTTTTTATTTTGAAACTATGGGTCTTGTTTTGATCTTAGAAAAAAATGTTGATACTCTTATTTTGACATGTAATCAACCTGTTGGACTTTAGGCTGCATGTTCTGACCAGGCTTCTATGGATTGTGATTCCAATGTCAGTTGAATTTCAAAGCATTGGCAGTGCTCTTTGGATCTGTCCCACATCAGTCTCAGACTTGGCAATAGTCTATATTATAGTTTGTTCTTAAGATCTATATATGCTGTATAGGGTCAGCTTCATCCATGCATAGCTCAGGAGTCCAGAAATGATTGTAAGGGGCCACTTTCCTGAATCCTCTTTCTCTGTGATCATCAGGGAATTGTCAGCTTCCATGAGGCCTTTCTTTTTGTCCTCTGACCAGAAAGCTGGGACTTTAGTTACCCTGATTACTGTACATTTCCTGCTCCTATGTGCCCACCTGGGGCAAACCAGTGGGAAGACAAAGACAAGAAGAAACAGGGCTTTGCCTCATTCTTTTAGGACCTCAGATCCTCTAGCTAGTGAGGGTTCTCCTACCTCTCATAATGTCCTTCCTGCTCCCATTGCTACCGCTGCTACTGCCACCACTGGATGCCTTTGGGGTGCAGGTGCTAGAAAAGAGTAGAAAAGAAAAAAAAAAAAAAAAAGAGAGAAAACATTCTCCCATTCTTCCTGAGTATTAGGAATTCCTTCTACTGGTCTTTGAGCCAGAACAGTAGCTTCCCTTGGAGCTTTCTTTGTCCACATCTTGGTCTTCACTTATAGGTTCTGAGGTCAGGCTGGAGGATAGAGATGAAAACACAATAGTAAATTCACAGCTGATTTGGTGATACTTCCAATTCTGGTCATTTTCTCCAGGCTGCCTGCTATTGTTTTCTTCTTAGAGTCTTCCAATGGCTACTCCAAGCATTCTGTCAAGGCTTAAGAGGTACATTTAGTGAAATATACAGGACAGAGTGTCTTATTCTACCTTATCCAGAACGAAAAACCCAAATAGTCCTTTAGATTGTCTTTTATAGTCAGACCCAGGAGAATATTACCTCTAGGACAGTATTGTCATCTTCAGGTCCTTTTAACATATTCACTCATCATTCTCTTTGGGATGGGTTTGAGAGTATACACCTTTTCATCCGAGGCTGTAAATAACATAATATGGCAAGCTGCATTACAGTAAACTCCTGTGCCTCTTCTGGTAGGACAATATGAGGTGGCTATTTCAACTTCAAACTCATTTGGCTGATTTAGGGAAACTTTGGGACAACAGTAAAATGACACTGAGATCTATTTAGGCATCCATCTGCCATCTTGAAAAATGGCATGCAATAAAACCTTTCAACTGGGTATAATTTTTTTAGTTTTTATCATTAATGCCACTTGTATTTCAGGGTAACAAGAGTGATTCAGGCCCACTTATTAGGGTTTGAAGTTCTAAGATATACAGGTGCCCTGCCTCAGTGCTGTGCTTTATTTGTTATAGGGGATGGGAAGTAGGGTGGGAAGCAGATGGAATTAATTGACATATATGAGTAAAAGGTAGCACTTCCTCTCTTTCTCCTATATTGTATCAGTAGATAGGCTATCTCTGCCCATTGAGAAATAACATCTGTATCTGTGCCCAGTGATCTTGGTGTGCAAAAGCTCCTTGCTGACAGTCTACCAAGAGAAGTCTGTGTTTATTTCTAGAGTTCATATTTATGGCATTGCTTTTGAGGACAATGAATTTAATCAGTTTCTCCTTTCTCTAGACTGTAAGTATCACTTAAAAAGGACTTTCTGTTGGGTTTCTTATTTTAGTTAAAGTTTGGCAGTGAGAAGGGCATTTATTTCAGTGGTTGGGTATTTTTTCTTCTCCTTTCATTAACTATGTGGAAAGAAGCAATGAAAGAGGAATACTTGGTGCCTCTTTCAGAATTCAGATTAAGTATTAGACTTGATTGGCCAAAGATGTTGGATGGTGTCTCCTTATGCAGGTACATCCATGGACCACCATGTTATCCAAAATTCTAGCACAGCCCTCACTCCGCCTTTTCTCCCTCACTGGTGAAATGTGAAGGGACCTGTATATCTGTGTAACAAACAGAGGGCTGGGCAGTGAGGAAGCTGTAAAGACTCTGATTTAGGACATAATTTGCTGTAAGACCTTGGTCTGCTTATTCAACGTTTCTTAGCTTAATATTTTCCCACTGTAAAAAGTGTAAGAGTATAGATGATTATTGGAATGGTTGGCAGTGTGTTAAATCCCCTAGCTACTTTCTTCCTTCTTAGGAGTGAGTGGTACTGTATGGGTTTCTATTTGCGATGAAACTTGAGACTGGGTTAGGATTGAGTCACTGATAGGAGAAGATAGAGGGATGAACCTAATATAAAACCAATCTCCAGGGTGGCAAGAAGGTATCCCTCCCTATTGCTTACACTTTTGTGTTGCCAACATCTTTGTAAATGGCTGATGTTGGGGGAGGTCTCTGGAACTCTTTGTAGTGAGATACGAGATTAGCAGAATTTTCTGCCTGAATACATTTTCTAGGACAAGAGCATTGTTCATCAGTCTAAATGACACTGCTTCCTTCAGCCCTCTCAACCTTCCTGTCAAAAACCCCAGCCTCAGCCCCTTCAGCTAGAAGATTTTACAGGTGAAAGCTGGATGCATGTGTCTGGCTTTTCCCAGGCCTCTACAGTAAATGGAGACTCACTGACTGTTCTTCCCCATAATGGCATGAAAGCCCAACTAGCTGGTGTAGCCTTGCCCTGCACAGAGCCTTGCAGTGGAGTGGCCTACAGGAGAACAGCTGTGTGCTAGAAGGAGTTACCTGGGGAGAACTCAGAGAGAGTAGCAACCTTCCAGCTTGTGCCTGGAGACTTGAAATGTACTATTGACTTGACCTTGCTCATGGGATCAGGGAATGTAGAGGGACAGAGAGGCCTCTCCCCGCCTAAACAAGATCATCACAAATCTATACCAACTGCAAGATGAGCATTAGCCTGACAATTTTGAGGGGAATAACGAACTATAATGATTGCTAACACTTTCCTAGAAATGCAACTAGAAGGAGAAAACGTGCCTTCCAGAACTCTTCTCTGGAGGCATAAAGTTTGCAGTTAAAAGGAATACTTTCGTAAACTATTTGGAGTGGAAGGGATGGGCTTTCTTCCCCCAAGTAACAACAAGTATTTCTAAATTGCCTACTAAAACGGATAGATCCACTTAACTGCAAGGCTTTTTATTTTTTTTATTTTTTTTTTTTTTGAGGGAAGTTGGCAAAATTAGGGCCAGGATTGGATTATGAGGGTGGTAGAGGCTGAAGACTCTGAGCAATTGATTGTTCTCTCTTATCTCCCCACTAGTGCTCAGCCTCTACTCTAAATATGAGTTGAATAAGTATTTTAAAAAATAATGTTTGAAGGGTGCCTGAGTGGCTCAGGTGGTTGAGTCTCTGACTTGATTTTGGCTCAGGTTGTGATCTCACAGTTCATGAGTTTGAGCCCCACATCCAGCTTTGCACTGACAGTGCAAAGCCTGCTTGGGATTCACTCTATCTCCCCGAACCCCCCACCCTGCTCCTCCCACACTTGTGCACATACTCTTTCTCTCCCTTTCACTTTGCTCCTCCCACACTCAAGTGCACTCTCTGTCTCAAAATAAATAAACATTAAAAACGTAATGTTTGAGTAAGCACCAGTTTACTAGTTTGCCCATCCTATGGACCAAGGATATATCAGGTATCTGTTTAAAATCCATCTGGGAGGTGAGGCTGGAAGTAAGGAGCAAAGCCATTTGCTAGGAAGGAGGATGAGAAATAAGAGTAGGGTATAGGGATACCCCAGTTGAGGCATCTGGGCAAAAGTCATGTCCAGAAACCAGAAAACTTGGGTAACTCACTCTACCCATCAGGATGTTGCTGGCTTGGGTATCCTTTAAGAAGGCCAGGCTGGGTCTGCCTCCATCAGCTTACAGGTACCATCCACATGTGATCCTTCTCCTATTTTAGGAGACCATCATTTTCTTCAAATATCTAATCTGTCTTATCATCATATTTATTTAGAGTGAACTTACTGGCCACTAGGAAAGGTGGGAGTTGGGAAGACTTCTAGGTCCTTTTGGGGAGCAAACTCAAGCTGCTTAGTTTGCCTCCTCCATCCAGAGGATCATTTGATAGTCAGCGGTGTTCCAGGCTCTTCTAGCAGCAACTAAGCAACAGGAAGCCATGAATCACAAACCCAACATCTAACTAACTGGCCTCTGTTTCTTTATGTGAGCTGGAGGAATGTCTTCATTATCACCATCATCATCACCATCAGCATTATAACCATCACCACCATCATCACCACCACCATCATCACCATCACTCATTACTTATAATGATAGCTGACATTTTTAGAACTCTTCAGGGTACACACTCAGTAAATGCCATCTTTTAGTATGATTAAACCACCAGAGCACTTGACACGTTGGCCAGGCACTATGGTAAGCCTTTACATGTGTCACTTCATTTCAGTTGTCTTCCTAAGAGGTGGGTGCTATTATTGCTCTATTGTGTAGGTAAAGGGATTGAGGCTGGGAGAGGTTATATAGCTTAGTTCAGGGACACTCAGGGTGGCTAGGATTTGAACTCAGAGCCTACACATGCTTTGGTACTTCCCACGCTGCTATGCCATTGGTGGTCATGCCCCATCCCCCTTAAAAGGAAACTACTAAGCCCAGCTAAATAACTCAGCAACTTATAGGCTGCCCACTTTCAATCTCTGAACCAAATGTCTTTTTGATGAGGCCTAAAATCCACTCTAGGAAGCCACAGAGGGGAATTTCTGAAGTCGTGTCTAACTTCCTGTGAAAATATTCTGTAGCTGGCAAGAGATTTTCCAGATAACAATGAATACACAATAAAGCAGGTGCCTCTGCCTTGGATACCTGGCTCACAAATAACCCATTTGGCTTCCCAATCACCCTGATACCTAAAACTAGCAGAATTTATGCTTGCGGCTGGAATGGCTCTGTTCAGCCAGAAAGCAAAAGTTTATGGCTGAACCCTTTGCTCTGAAATGAAATCTAGTCTCTTTGGCTCGACTTTATTAGGCCGTATTGTACAGCGATAGGAGACATAAGTATCCAGAATCTGCTGTCACTAAAATAGGACTGGGTTAGCAAGCGTTTTCGTCCTCACACTCGACGCTGTGTCCTAAAATGGGAAAGTTGAATAGAGATTAGGGATACAAATCAGGGCCATTTTTTGAAACTTTGTTTTTAATTGAATTAAATATAGCCATCTCATTGTTCTGTCTTTACACAGCCCACATTGAAATGGAGGCTAAACTATCATTGGGGTTACTGAGTCAATGGAGAGAGACTAAGTAGATAAATCTGGACCCCTGGATATTGTTTAGACTAATTACCAAAACAACCCAAACACTTGGATACTCAGTGATTAATTATGCTTAAGCTTTCTCTGTAACTGGCTCCAGTATTTAGTGATACTCACAGAAAACGTTTTTTCATCTGTAATTTTAAATCCTTTGGATTGTGATTGATTCTCCTTAAACTCTGTTCCTCAAAGGCATGATGGAGAATACTTGTTTTCTGTTCTTCACTGTCTTAGGGAATAGCTCTTTGCTACTCAAAGTATGGTCCATGTTTGGGCAGCATCATTGTTGTCTAGGAGCCTGTTAGAAATGCCAAATCAGCCCCCACCCAGGACCATGGCATCCGAAACCACATTTCAGTAAGACCCTTGCATGATTTACATGCACATCAGAGTTTGGGAAGCCATGGACTCAGAAGCTCAGAAGACTTTTGTTAAGTAAGCCTCAGAAGTGCTCCCTGGTGAGAGTGGTAGCAGCAATAGATGTGGTGGGATTCTCACCAAACCATCTAAAATACTGAAGATCCGGCGTGCCTGGGTGGCTTAGTTGGTTAAACGTCCGACTTTCGCTTAGGTCATGATCTCACGGTTCATGGGTTCGAGCCCCGCGTTGGGCTCTGTGCTGACTGCCAGCTCAGAGCCTGGAGCCTGTTTCAGTCTGTGACTCCCTCTCTCTCTGACCCTCCCCTGCTCACGCTGTCTCTCTCTCTCTGTCTCCTAGAAATAAATAAACATTTAAAAAAATAATAATAAAATAAAATAAAATACTGAAGATCCTGCAAAGGCATAGACAATAATGTAGTTTTTTGTCTCTTCAAAAGCAAGCTCACAGTCCTGTGATGAATTGAATGCTTTTCTTTTCTAATTCCCTTCCTATCCAGAAAGAAAGAAAGAAAGAAAGAAAGAAAGAAAGAAAGAAAGAAAGAAAGAAAGAAAGAAAGGAGGGAGGGAGGGAAGCCATTGTTTTTGCCTCAATTTCAGAATTTGGGGGTAATGGAATTTCCAAATGTAGCCTCTTTTGGGTTCAGTCTGTTTCCTGTTGAATTGTTGTTTGACTGTAATCCAAAAAATGATGGCAAGGAGAAGAGAGAAGGCTAAGTCCCATGGGAAGGCAGTGTGGTCATGAGACAAGAACACAAAGGGGCTTCTTTCCTCGGGGATGGTAGTGAGACTCCTAGCTAGTAGGAGGAAGAACTTTAGTTAGATTGGTGGCAGTATACCAGCTCTAGAGAATTCCTTCTTTCAAATTCAAGTTTCCAAGTTATTGGATTTAGAATTTAGAAAACCATAAGCCACTTGTTAAGTAGCCAAAGAAATCCTATGATGACAAAATTTTCCAGAAAAATATTGCTCCTAATATGATGTTTTCTGGGAAGTTTAAAAATGACCCAGCTACCTGCTCCTTCTTAGAACCTAAGAATACAGAATTTTTATTTTTAAGCATTTGGAGGCAAGAATTGGTTCATTGCATATTCCAACACTAAATGCTGTGAAGTTGTCAGGGCTGACTTGTGATTAGATGACTGGGAAAACTGTTTCATTATGTCTCTTTCTCTAGTTTTTTTTCTTGTTTTGTTCAATGCAACAAATATTAATTGAACACCTCTCATATAAACACCTTAGAAGGTAGTATGTTGCTTGTTCTGGAAGATACAAAGGTGAGTGCATAAGGAGGGCTCATGTTCTGAATTCTACTTTGCTATAGCTCTCCTTAGATGTTAGAAGACTTGAATGCTATGATGGTAGCTAATGATAGTTGATATGTATCGAGTGCTTACTGTGGGCCAGATAGTGTTCTAATCATTCTATACTGATAACCCAACTTAACCCTCCCAACCCTCCTAGAAATGGGCTCGATTAGTATTCCCAATAAAGCAAAGAAGAGCATGTCAACCGGGTAAATGAGGAAAAGTCTCACCAGTGAAAGGGCATATAATGTGAACTTTAAAGAAAGAATTGGATTGGACAATTGAAAAATAGAGAGATTGTATATATATATATATACATACATATATATATATGTATGTATTTCCAACAGAAGGATCAAGAGAAACAAAGTGGTGGGGAAATCAGAAACAAGAAAAGTTTTTAGATTAGCATTGCCTATCTCCACAAGCTACTCCTTGAAATAAAAGATTGTGTTTTCCCCTTCCGCAGATTTACAATTACTGTTAACGTGTTAAGACTCTAACCATTGCACTAAAAAAATGCCCAGTTTGGCTTTGTGAATTCCAGTCCTTCCCAAATCTATTTCATCCAAATATTATTGAGCTACTGCTGGGTACCATGTACCGTTGCAGGCACTGGAGATTCAGATAGAATTTTCTGCACTCAAAATAACCTGTATTTTCATGGCGACCCTCTCTCCACTCTTTGCATTCAAGATAACACCTGTTGGTAAGTTCCGATGAACTTACTTTAGTAAATAGCTGAGAATACTTCTACTTTGCCGAAACTTGGGGGGAATTGTGGGAAGTCGGGTTTGTAAGATAGAGTAAGGCCAGCATGTCTGTCAGTGAGTCCATGGGTGGGTGCTGTGAACTGTATGCTACTCATCCACGAGGAAGAAAAGTACAGAAAATGAGAGTAAGTTCTTAGGAACTTTGAGAGCAATTTGATAGATTAATTTTATATTGGTTGAATTGAATGAGAAATATTTTGGACCTGTACTTTGCTGATCTTTTTCTTTTCTGGAATTCATTTCTGTTAGATTTTGCAGAAATTTGAGTCTGCAAAAGAATGGATGTTGGAAATAGAAGCAAAACCTGGTACCCTCCTCAAATGGACTGGGAAGCCCTGGATAATCCTGCATGCTGGGGGCTGAATCTTTCTCATGAGGATTGCTCAGCAGGCATCTGCTTGAGAACATTTACTTCCTGCTTGCTCTACCCAGATTAGAATTCTTTTTGTGATATTTTAAGAGCTTTATTATTTGAAGCACAAATGAGGATGTTCTTAACCATTAGCAAGATTGCAAAGCCAAAGTCCTATTTGGACAGAAAGTGAATAGGCCAACCTTTAACAAGTTCTGACATCTCTTAAGCATAAAATACCCTTCTTTACTGGAGAGAAAAATAGGAAGAGAGTAGAAAAGCCTTCTATATATTGGGAAAAATACCAATTTCTGGCCACAGCAACAGCTAGAGCAACCTCTAAAAAACTATACAAAGAGATACTCAAAAACACTAAAGATAATTCAAAATTCTAAAAAAAATGTTCAAGTGACCCAGAGAAAAGCAGAAAAAATAAAACAAAAATGAAAAACTACATTAAACAGAAAAAAGAGGCAGACTTAAGTCCAATATATTCATAATCACATTACATGTAAGTGGTCTTACTACACTAATTAAAAGACAGAGTCTGGCACAGTGGCATAAAATACATGACCGAGGTATATGCTGTCTAAACAAATTTAACTTCAGGGGTGCCAGGATAGCTTAGTTGGTTAAGCATCCAACTCTTGATTTCAGCCCAGGTCATGAACCCAGGTCTATAAGACTGAGCTCCTCTCTGCACTGAGCATAAAGCCTGCCTAAGATTCTCTCCCACCTCTTCCTCTTCCCCTCCCCCACTTGCACACATGGATGTGATCTCGCTCTCTCAAAAAATAAAAATATATTAAAAAAAGAAATTCAACTTCAAATACAGTAATATAATCAGGATGAAAATAAAAGGGTAGAAAATATATATAATGCAAACATAAATCAACAGAAAGCAGGTATGGCTCTATTTAGTAGACCTAAAAAATTACTTTCTTAAATCATTTCTAGATAATAATTCTTTTAAAAAGTTCTCATATCAGGGCACCTGGGTGGCTCAGTTGGTTAAGCATCCAGCTCTTGATTTCAGCTCAGGTCATGATCTCACACTTTGCAAGTTCGAGCCCCGTGTCGGACTCTGTGCTGCCAGTGCAGGGCCTGCATGGGATTCTCTCTGTCACTCTCTTTACCCCTCCCCTACTCATGTTCTCTCTTTCAAAATAAATAAACAAACTTAAGAAAAAGTTCTCATATCATTCTTTGCACTAAATCCTTTTAGCTTCAGTCCCTCTGGCACTCTTCATGTTTTCAGAATAATCTGGGCTGGGGGTAATATAGTGGGGAAAACATCATATATTCTTAACGCTTTTGCATGCAGTGTGGTCTGTTAATTTCTCTCAGAATACCTCATGTGGACATTTTTTTTCTCACAATGCCTGATGGAAGAAATCTCATTTGATAGTCTGCAGCCTGCTAGTCTGGGACTAAGAGATTTGGCTCAAGTCCACCAAGAATTAATCTTTGGAGGTGTTTATTTATTTGTTCGGTGCTGAAGCAACCAGTTATCTGGCATTCCATCAAATCCCAAATAATTTGTTTTAATTGACATTGTCCTGAAGCCTTTGGACGAGTCTGAAATCCTTTCATCCTGTTCTCACATTCTGGAGAATGCAATCTGAAATAGGCCATAATTGTGGAATGCCAAATCGTTATAGAGTCCCTGAAATCCAATGCTGCTCTCAGAAGGGCAGCCGACCTGAGTCCACATCCAAATACAGCGTTGAAGTGCAATTTGGCATGGAGAAGAAATACATTCTGAAAAGGTGCAAATCACCATTCATTCCCCATCTCCTCTGTTTCTCTCCTTTGGTTTCAACTTTATCACCAGTCTGTTCCACCCCCAGAAAGCTATGCAGCAAGGCATTCTCTGTTCTGGCACCTGTGAGGACCTAAGCTAGCAAGATGCAAATGTTTTATTTTTTAATTCCATGAGTTGATTTTAGGATTTGTCATTATACTGAAGAATGTTGAGGCGAGAAAGGGAAAGTGAAAGAGATAGCCATGTGCCCATTGATAAAAACTGGGACAAGTGTGTTAAGATTGGAGCATGGAGGAAATGAGGAGAGAGAGAACCTGGGAAGCCCAATGATAAAGACTTCTTAACACTCAATTGTCCTTAACATTGTTCGTTCCAGCAAGAAATGATTAGATGAAACATTAAATCAGATTTTTCTCAGTGACAGAGCATGCTGTTAAAGAATGGGGATAAATGACCCCACACATTTTAATAACCGCCCATACACTCATCAGCCTACAGACCATAAATGCTGATCCTGTATTTATTATTATAGTCAAGGGCGTGACACTTCTTGTGGATTCTTTCCCTTTCTTTCTTTCTTTCTTTCTTTCTTTCTTTCTTTCTTTCTTTCTTTCTTTCTTTCTTTCTTTTTTGTTGTAGAAATTAATATGTTTAATGGGATCTAAGGCACATTGGTCTGCTCATGTCATTGTCACTATGGCAATGTATTGTGTAATTTATATGTAGAAAAGTTCATTCAGATGTGGCTAGTTAATTCTTATTAAAGCAGTTTGATGATTTAAAACTGTGCATCTTTTAGAGGAAAAATATTATCTTAGAATTTGGATAGATTAAAAAAATAGTAATGCAATGAATGCCTGCTAATACACTAGTCTTCTAGTACCAGTTTGGGGCAATGTTAGTGTGTGTGTGTTATGATTCATGTCTTCTTATTGCAGCTACTAACATAATGGTCATTGGTTTTTATAATTTCCTTTTAGTTCATTATTTTTGATGTGCATAATATGAATATATTTGGACAAAAACAGTGTACTTGTTTTCAATTAAATAAGGATTGGCATATGATAATCTCTGGAATTATTTACATGATTCTAGATGTCAGGGGAATAGACGTTAGCAAAATTATTTGACCGCAATCACCACGGTCATTCAGACTCTTTGCTGGGAACAGAAATCACCATGGTTGTAGGATACCCCAGCCAGGATGGTTGATTTTTCACATTCACTGGGTTGTTAGCATTAGAGAAACACAGTTTCACTCTAATCAGAGAAAGCATAAAAAATAAAAGGTGTCATTACCAGGCCACCATTAGTAATGCATGCAGAATCTAGGATCAAGAAGGTGTTACTTCCTTTGGAGCCAAGGCTCATGTTTCCAGTTGGAAGGTACCCTTTGATGGTGGAGCTGTCTGCCCATGAATCGGTGTACAACCATTTACTCAGGGGGTTGAACTAGACCGGTTGAAAAATTAGATAATGAGGGAACATAAATAAGCCCACAAGCAGTGTAGACGAGCTAGTCCAATGGCTCAGTTCCCTTTCTCACTGAAGATTCTGTGAGTGAGTATTTGATGAATCAGGAGCCACAGCACATCACCTGCTCATCTTTGCTCTTCTAAAACAGCTGGAGTTTGATGTGACAGCCACAGGAGAAACTGCTGCCTCAGGAAATGCTTTGCCTTTGACTGATGGCTGAACGGCTGGCAAATTAATTTTGGCACCTTTCCTTAAGTCACTATGGTCCAATTCCTTCATTTTTCTGCTGGGCAGTATGTACATTACATTACAGTTAAAAAATACCTTCACAACACAAATGTGTAGAATAGCATGTACTATTTTGGGAAAGAAGTTATAGGCTGGGCTGGTTCCATTTTGTAGAGTAGAAAGGATGCCATCATGCCCTTTATCTGATATGTCATTTGCAAATATCTTTTCCCATTCCCTCGGTTCGCAACTCAAAATTAATGTAATCCTCATTGGCCTCTCACAAGGTCACAGGCTCCAGGGTTTAAGATTTTGAGTCCTTGGCGAGCTTCTGTTCTGGTATTTCCCCTCTTAAGTACTCATATACAGCAAATCCATCCCAACACCCAAGATTCTAGCACCACTCCTTTCTTATATATTTACCGTGTCATCTCTAGCAAGAGAGTATGAACTCTGAATCTTATTCATACCAACAATTGGCTTTGTGACCTTTAGTATGTTACTTAACCTCTCTGTGCCTCAGTTTATTCCTCTGTAAAAGGGAAACCATAATGATAACTTGTTCCACCTTTTCCAGATCTCTTTGTTCATTGCCATTTTCTCTTGGGTGAGGCACAAATGTTTTCAACTCAGCATATATTACACTTATTTTTCCTTTCTTAAGAATGCATTTCTTGGGGTGCCTGGGTGACTCAGTCAGTTAAGCTTCCAACTTCAGCCGAGGTCATGATCTCACAGTTCCCTGAGTTTGAGTCCTATATCGGGCTCTGTGTTGACAGCTCAAAGCCTGGAGCCTGCTTCAGATTCATTCTGTGTCTCGGTTTCTCTCTGCCCCTCTCCTGCTTGCACTCAGTCTCTCTCTCTCTCTCTCTCTCCCTCTCTCTCTCAAAAGTAAAAATAAACATTAAAAACAATTTTTTAAAAAAAAAAAAGAATGCATTTCTTCACTGCTGACAAAGGTAAAATAATATGTACTTTCATTTTTGTTTTCTCCAAGTCAGTCAAAAGATGCCAGGTTTGAGACTTAGAAACATAAACCTTGGTAAGAAGTGATAGACAATTTGAGCCCTTGCCTTGGGATGAAGATTGACCTTCTATTGTCTGAGCCTGCAGTGTGCTATGGTGTCAGTGTCCTGGGCTGGAGCTCATTCCCTGATTTCTCCTGATGTGATTGGCCTGCTCTTATTGTTGACCTGTCACAATTTGTTATTCTTGCCCTTAGGGATTAAAAAGTCTTACTATTCATTATAATTACAGGTTCTTCTGCTCTTACAATTATAGATATTTCACTGTTCGTACAGAGCCTGACACGGGGCCTGAACTCAGGAACAATGAGATCGTGACCTGAGTCAAAATCAAAATTAGTATGCTCAACTGACTGAGCCACCCTTGCGCCCCAGAACACCTTTTTTAGGAATCTCAAAAACATGTTGACTTATCTATATGGAAATACTGTTAAAGATGTGCCAATCGTAAGCAAAAGTTTAGGGCAATGAAGTGAAACTTCTCAGTGTTTAAACAGTCAATTCAGTGCTACTCTCTCTAGCATTGTAGATGCCATCTGAGAATCCACAGATGGATGTAGAAGAGGCATTTTGCTTTCCAGAAAATTTCTGTATGTTTTTTCCAGTTATTTGACATTGAATCTCTTAAGTGTTTTTGATCAGCCACAAAGGCAAAACCTGCAGAAAAAGAAATACGGGAAAAAAAATCAGTAAAAGTCAGATACATCTGGTTAGATATCTTAGCTAGATATATCTGATGCTTCTTCCAGAAAAGAGAAAAAAATGGGAAAATAAACACCATTTAAATAAGATTTAATCAGCAACTAAAATAGGTCCTGAATAGATACTGAATATGCTCAATAAATATTTGCAGAATGAGTAACTGAAAAATGTTTGCTATGTTCAAAGCCAACATAAATGATATTATTATCCTGCAAAAAATTGTTTCTACATAGTAAAAATGGTTAATGATTAACCTACAATAAAATTTGGTCTAAAGAGTAGTTCCAGTGGCTGCTGGGTGGCTCAGTCAGTTAATCATCCAACTCTTGATTTCAGCTTAGGTCATGATCTCTTGGTTCGTGAATTTGAGCCCCACATTGGGCTCTGCACTGACAGTGCAGAGCTTTCTTGGGATTCTCTCTCTTTTTCCCTCTGCTCCTCACTCTCTCTCAAAAATAAATAAATAAACATAAATAATTAAAAAATGAACAAATAAATAAAAATATTTTTAGTTAAAAAAGGAAATATTAAAAAAGAATAGTTCTATTAAAACACAGAAGCATGAAAATATTGGTCATAACTAAAAGAACCATATTAAAACTATATTTACTAAGGAATGCCACCAAAAAACAATAATAATTGAGATAAAGTCTCATATTTTCATTGCTTTTGAAAATCAAATTAAACTAGTACTATAAGCAACACAGTATAAAAGGAATGTTCTGCTGAAAGAATAGGATGAATTCTTGCACTTCAAAAATACTATTTTCCCATAAAGCTCTACCATGAGGATTTATAATTGGCAATTCCTCATATAGTGTCCTATTTATCAGTGAAACAAATTATGAAACTATAATGCCCCAAACATTCTGTATTTCAAATTATTTACTAATTCAGACTAAGCTTTTTTCAAATTAGTCGGAATGAATGACCTTTGCTTATGAAGTCAAAATGTCTTTTATTTGAAAAAAAGGTTGAAATCTTATGATTCAGGGAAATTAAAAAGTTTATGCTTAGTTAAACACATTGCAGTTAATTTTTAAAAATCAGACAGTTTAGCAGTAGAAATGGTTGAGTGGGTTTTTTTTAAAGACCCCACTCTAGGGAAGATCAATTTGTAGATAAACAGCCCATACCCCGCAGCACTGCATAGCTAATATCTAATGCGTGGGAGTAGGTTAGAAGCAGCTCAGACTAATGAGGGTAACCCACATGCTCTAATCACCCAGACTTGCACAAAGCAGACAAATAGCAGAGAAGCAGGGAGCATTCAATTTATTTCTAAATGATTCCTGCCTTTTTGGTATTCCATAGTGTCACCAAGTAGATGGTAGTGTTAGGTATTTCCCCTAGCTGACTGACTATGGGCCATAGATGGACAAGATGCCTTTTAATTCAGCATCAGCACAAGAAATTGTAAGGAGTCACTTCCTATTGGCTGGGAAGCTGCCTCTCATCTCCTCACCTTATTTGGAGGTATACATGGGAGGCCACAGCTTACAGACTCCCAGGGACCACTCAGCCTGCCTGCTTTGGGAATCCCAAGATCTCTGAGCTCCCATAGGGGCTCAGCATTTTTGTTGTTATTCTCTTTACACTTTTTAAAGATCAATTCCAACGTAAAATCCTTCCAGAAATGCTTAGGCTGAAGAGGGTTGTTGGGAAAACCAGTAGAGCTTGATACATTAGAAAAAAAACACACATTTTAATGAAATCTGGGGTAAGGCCTCTCTGAAATTACATTTTACTTTTTGTGATACTCAGGGTGTGGTTGGAAAAATTGTTTCTTTCCCAAAGTAGAAATATATATATATAGTTCTATTGTGTTATTGTTTTATTGTTTATGTGTATGTACACACACACACACACACACACACACACTCATTGTAAAAGCCTTCAGACAACAATTCAGAAATCTATAGAGAAAAGTGTTAGTCTTCCATTCAGGGATAACAATGGTTAGTGTTTTGGTATAAAGTTTTCTAGAATTTTTTATGGCTTTACAAGCATTCAGGTAATTATAGGGTATTTTAGTAGGGTGAGTCTACAAACACTAGTAATTTTTACATACTTTCTATATGAACAGATCATCTTCACCATAATTTTTCATTGTTTCTTTGTATTCCATTGAAGAATGTACCATTTGTGGTTATTTCCAATTTTTCATTAATAGAAAGGATCTTCTTAAACATATGTCTTTGTATATGTGTCTATTTGTTTCTTGGCTATGAATAGCTAAAATGGAATGGTTGTGTAAAAGAACATGTACTTTAAAAAAAATTTATAACACTTGCAAGATTGCTCTCCAAGACAGTTGTATCGATTTACCTGGCCGCCAGTATTGTGAGTGGGTGCCCATGCCTCCACACCCTTGGAAATCATACAGGTTAGGAAAATGGAGGTTTAGAAGAGATGTACTTCCATTCTATGAGCTTAGGGGAATGGGAAGGTTCATGTGGACGATGCTGTTGTGTTCCTGGTTGCTGAAGACGGTCACCATCACATAACTAGGGCCTTCATTCATTTGCCAGATGGTAAACTCTAGTTTCCCTTTCATAGTGTACTGTCGTATCTTAATTCTCCTGTGTTCTCTCTTAGATTGAGGAAGACACATGGCAGAAATACTACTTGGAAGGAGTCTCAAATGAAATGTACACAGAATATCTCTCCAGTGCCTTTGTGGGTCTGTCCTTCCCTACTGTTTGTGAGTAAGTGACCATTAACCCTGTGCCCTTTGGCTCCTAGGAGTATTTAATGTGTCCTTCGCGGGGAAGACACCTCACCCCTGCCCAGCACAGCTGGGGTACTCGACAATTACCGAGGGTATCCTGTGTACTCTGTCTTGTGTGGGGAACAGAAAGGTGGGTCATCACATGGTCTCTGCCTTGGGAATTGCTGTTGGCCCTACTTTCCCCCACAGCTCTGAGAACCTTATACCTGGGTCCATCATTTGCATTAAATTATGAACCACAGTTTCCCTGCATGTCTTGAATTAGGCTCCTGTGGTGTAGACACAAGTATGAAGGGGTGACAGGAACCCATGCTCTGATTTTTCCAGGATAAAAACACATCTTGCTAGCTCCTTCAGATCATAGAGACATCAGAGAAGCCCTTATTCAAAGTGCGTTCATGTTTTGCTGAGGAAATGTGGGACCCAATGTACGGAAGGAGGACTTAGCTCTTAGCACTTTAGCGCCCGACAGGGACAACCGCCATGCTATGACATGAGAAGGCTTAGCTTTTCCCTCTATTGTCTAGCAGGGCGGATCTGAGAATGAGGGCAGCCCCTGCCAGCCATGGCCCCTCAAAGTAGCATAGATGATCATTTAAGGGATATAGACTCAAGAGTTACAAGGGTCCCAGCCCTCAAAAAACTTCCATCATCACGATGCCTCAGATTTTCCATTTAGAATCTCAGATGTTGGGTGCAAGTCAAACAGGAGTTTTGTCCCCTCTGAAAGCATAAACTCCCTGGCAATGCTGAAACATTAAGCCTGATCCTTTGACACTTTAGCAAAAGATTTGATGACCTCAGTCTCACTGATAAAATCTGGGAAGAAATCGGAGAATCTTGGAACTATTGGACTGAGGAAGAAAAGCTGTTCCCCTGTGCTGATTGGGTGCCTTCAAACGAAGGAGCCTTTGGGCTCCTCTGTCTTCTAGCTTTCCATTCTGTTCACAGCAGAGAGGGGACAGAGCGCCTGGGAGGTGCTGTTTACCTGGAGACTCCTGTCACTGAATGCAGCAGGTGTACTCTGTCTGTCCCTGGGCCCAGACCCTAAGCAATCCAAAACAGTTTGGCTCTCTACTGAAATTTCCCACCCTGTCTCTAAGCGAAAGTTTAAACACTAAATGGACTGGAAAAGTGAATAGGTAATTGATTTGGAAGGAGTTATTTTCTGAAAATGGATGCCCTATTGTAACTCCCATGCTCTCCTTTCTTTGAGAGCTATTTCTCTTTCTGCCATAGAAAGAAGTTAACCATTCAGAGGCCTCAGGTCCTGGAACACTGAGGCTGTCCCAGGAGATTTTTCTCCACCTCGGGATTTGGCCTGCCAAAGATAGAAAGCCCAGGAGAGTTCAAGCCTTTTAATGGAGGCTGGTTCTATTAACAAAAGAAATGGAAGCCTCCTATGTATTGTAGGGGTGGCCTGAGCACACGGCAAAGCTGCCAATGCCCAGAGGGGTCCTACGGCATTGGGAGCATTAGCAGAGGTGTGTGTGAAGATGCCCTCCTTGGCTGTTGATTTTTCCTGGCTTGACCAGTGTTTGTATCTACCATGAGTGCTTCCTCAGAAGCCTGCATTCACAACTACTTTTCTTACTCTGCTCCTGGGAGCCAAGTCAGTTCATTTTAAGAGCATTAACCCTCAAGATTAGAATTGCTCCCCCTAGAGGCTGCAACTGGGATACCCACAATGTAAATTTGACTCCCTTATGCGCCCGATACAATATTTCATTTCTTAACTGTTAGTTGCTAATATCTCAAAATAGTGGGATTTCACATAAAAACTAGGTTTCTGGCCTCTCCTGAAAACCTGATGTCCACTTGCATTTCTACCAGATGCTTGCTGGCTCTAA
The DNA here is from genome assembly GCF_003009895.1 of Hyaena hyaena. NCBI lineage: Eukaryota > Metazoa > Chordata > Mammalia > Carnivora > Hyaenidae > Hyaena > Hyaena hyaena. The sequence continues at coordinate 3,874,410 of NW_024080728.1, read as the reverse complement.
CTGGTTGTAAAGAAGGGGTTAGGGTAGGTCCTCACCTCTCTGTTGTCTTAAGCCAGGCCAGATCTGCACTGATAACCCCAGACCTGGCCCTGCTACCATGTGACTCTGTCAAGAACTCCCTGGTTGGTGTGAAACTTCACTGCCCTTTGGAGCCAGCTTAAGAGCTGGACACTAGCAGCTGCTGTAAATATTTTCCTTGATGGATTTGCATGTTTAGAACATGTCCTGAGTGGGAGAGAACCTTTCAGACACACCTTGTTGTCAGAGAATTTAATATTTGTTCAGCAAAGCTTCCAGAATACAAAAAAAAAAAAAAAAAAAACCCACAAACTTCTGATGTGAGTGAGAATGTGTTCAACTTAGTGCTATTATTCGTTTAACACAATGATACAGCAGAGGTAGGAATAATCAATAAAGAAAGGACATTTAATGAGATTTAGGAACATCCCAAAACATTGAAGCTCTCTTCAAGCATTTGATTATCTGGAGGCTTAATTATCTGTGTTTTCTACTTTAAATTAAAGAAAAGCCATAACTCAAAGTTACCAGCAGTTTAATGATAACACTCTTCAATTCAGGTTAATTAAAGCACAGCCGTAATTAGAGTGTAGTGTTGTATATCACCGGGCTGGCGCATAAGTATTTTCATTACAGTAAGAATTGGCTATTCAATTTCAAGATGACATAAAGGACGCCGAAATATATTTTAAGCTGGTTCATGTGGAAGAAAAAGAATTGGGGAATATTCTGGGTACAATAAAGCACAGATAAAATATACAGATTTTCAGAGTGGTTTCTGTAATTATGTGCTGCATTAAAACAATATGCAGCCAATAACGTCTTAAAGCATGAAAAGAAATAAATTTGCTCTTCCCCTGGGCTGGCAGTGTGCCCCCTTGCAGGGTGGAATCACCACCCAGGAGAGCTTGGAGTTTTCTCAGAAGCCAGGAGAGCCGTTCTGTGAAAAGATAAGGGAGCAGGATACACCGATGAAATTTGAAGTTATTTCCCCAGAGAACAGAGTGGGGGAGGAGGAGAGGCAGGAAGGCCAGAGGGCCCCCACAAGGCAAGCTTTTCAAACATTTCTAGTGGAGAGATGTTGTCTCTTGTCTGGGGGAGACTCACACCAGCTGTGTCCTCGGACTTACAGGCACCAGCCTTGTGGCCTCACCGTGTGCATCAGTGTGCATCGGAAGATGCCTCTTTGTTCCAAAACCAGTCACTAATTTAGACAGAATGCAGTATCATTTCTAAGTATTTCATTTATGTTTTCTCATTTTATCCTCACAACAATCTTGTGGTTTGTATTAATGTCACACTCCCTGGTTTATGAACAAGGACACTGGGACTCAGAGGATGCTGGTGCCCCTCCAAAGCCACCTAGTGCACAAGTGACAGAGCCAGGGTTCTGATGCTGGTCCTGTGTAACTGAGAGCAGCTTGGAAGAGCTGCTGGAGGAAAGCTGGCTAATTAAGAATCTCCTGGGGAGTTTACTAAGTGGAGAGATTTCTAGGCTCCATCTCCAGATTTCAGTATTTGGGGCAAGTCCCCCACATCTCTACTTTTTTTTTCCAAGCAAAAGCAGGTGACTCTGATTCAAAGCCTGATGTCTGGGACTCTCCTCCCCTCCCCCCCCCCCCACACACACCTACCTCATCCCTCCACACCACAGGCTGGAATAAACTTCCCTTACTCTGCAGTTTGGGCTCAGTCACTGGAATGTTTCTCTCTGATTTTAGGCAAATCATAGAATTATAGGTGGGCCATATTTGACCAGCAAATGCTAAGATTTGGGCTTTTGTGTGAGCTTCCATGCCATCATTCCTGCTTCACCTAGAGTATTCTTCAATCTCCCGGAAGATAGGCTGAATCTACACCCTGCCATGCCAGGCAACCCCCTGACTGCTCTGCCCTCTTTTCATACCTTATCCAAATCAGTATAGGAAAAAGGCATTGGGGTACTGAGCCCTTTACTGCTCTTGGTCAGGTAGGTTTCCACTGGGCATTATGAGAGCAACTTCAGGCTGTGGAGAGCAGAGAAGTGCTAAATGCCAGGAAGCAGAGAGGAAGCAAGGACAATTCAGGATGCAACCCACAAAGGGTTGTTGGCATTGTTGGCAAGATCCAATGCCAAGATCGTGGTGTCCTAGACCTTTCCCCAGGATGCCCTTAGAGTGTTCCTTTTAAGAGCCAACAATTCCTAAGCAACTCCCCTTCATTTTGCATAGCTGGCTTGCCCCTGGGTCTATGTGACAGCACCATAGAGACAAAGGAGCTTTGGGATCTGAAAGAGAAGGTACCATCCATTATTCTCTGAACACCACCAAACCACCTGGTCCCTCTCCTTCCCACCCCCCACGTTTCCCAGCAAGTGACCATGGAGGGTGCAAGGGGCCAATGCCAAGCCTGCAGCAATCAAGGAGCTGCACTATGAGGCCATGTTTGCCACTAAAGGGTCATGTATTTGTACGGTTCCCATAATAGGATACCGTTTGACACTGTAGAGTGTGACCTTGAAATCGCAAAGGCCCAGGCTCACACCCCCAGATCAGCCACTTGGTGGATGTGTAATTTGGGACAAGATATTTGATTTCTGCATACTTCTTTCCTCAGATAGTTACCAGCTGCCTGACTTTGGACTTGGTGTTTACCCCAGTATCCTCATCTCTGAAATAGGAATATTACTTATTTCTCAATACTACTGACATCCTTTCCATCTTCCACCTCTCCTCTTCCTACCTCTTCCAGTCCTGTCCCATCAAATACAATGTCAGCAGCTAGAAAGAAAGGGATTACATTGTGGCATTTCCAGGTTATATTTACTCTTACCCTTTAGGAAAGTTCCACAGTCAGTCAGTGGTCAATCAGTCACCAACCAGTCAATCGACTAGATTTTTAATAAACTTAGGATATATGTGCCAGTGTGCCAGGCATGGTGCCATCTCTAAAGGAATCTGCAATTAGATTTAGTCAAGTATGCACACCGTTAAAGGATTAATGACAGTACTTATAAATGAACAGTAAAGAACTCTGTTTCCCTACAGTGGTTTTCTTCAGAGTTCGGAGTCTGGCTAAGATAAATAGTATCCAGGGCACCTGGGTGGCTCAGTCAGTTAACCATCCGACTCTTGATTCTGCTCAAGTCATGATCTCATTGTTCATGAGTTTGAGCCCTGAGTCTGGCTCTGTGCTGGCAGGGTGGATCATGTGTGCGTGTGTGTGTATGTGTGTGTGTGTGTGTGTGTGTGTGTGTGTGTGTGTTTAAGAGTGGGGGTATTCTGAAGCCCACTCCATCTGCTTGGGTGGAGCCTGCTTGGGATTCTCTATCTCCCTCCTTCTCTGCCCCTCTCCTGTTCACAAGTGTGCATGTGCACACACACACACTCTCTCTCTCTCTCTCTCTCTCAAAATAAATAAACATTTGGGGGAAAAAAGAAAGAGAATACCCATCCTCAGGGAGAGCTAAGCACCCATGGGGAAGTGTTTGATGGGTGCACACGGGAAGACAGAGGCTGAGAAAGGGGGCGAGAACTCCCTGTAGGTGGGGGGTGGGGCAGGTAGGAGATGCTTCCTGGAAGAGGTGACACTTGAGTTGTGTCTTGTAAGGAGATTGGATTCAAGGAGGGAATAAAGAGGGAAGAGGGAATTCTGAGTGGTAGGCAGTCAGGAGGCTGGGAAACGCACAGCATATCTCAGATTTTCCAACGAATGCAAACTCATTTCCCCTTTAGATGGTAGAAGGAGACAAATCAGATTTCTTTTGACGTGTGATGTTTTCAGGGGGAAACAGTGACAGTGTTTTGTTTTGTTTTTATCATAAGAACTAGAAAATGCTGCACCCACCCCCTGCCTTCAGACAAGAAAGTGAGGGCAGAGGGAGACAAGAGAGGTGGGGAGGGAGGAGGGAGAGGAAACCACAGGTTCCGGGGTTGGGTTATGGCAAGAACACCATGTTCCAGGTCCCGGCTCTCTCGGTGAGTGTATTAGTCAGCCATTCATCACTTACAAAATATAAAAGCATAATTGTATCGGGTTTTACAGCTCAGAGGGGATTAGGACAAAAGATGTACTTAAAATACAGTGTGTCTCTCTCTGTTCCCCTGCAGCTGATGGAGTAGTTAAAATTCAGATTTGATGTGGAGCATTTAATGCCCGGGTAACTTGGGGGAACTCTGGTCGGATCTTCGTGGTGCTAAAGGGCAGGGGTTCTTCCCTCACCCAGGGGTGAGCCTGGATGCTTATGCGCTGACTGAAGACAGTGTGGAGGTCAGAAGGGGCTTCTCCATCCCCTCATCCACCTGCATCCAGGGCCCCTAAACAAGATGAGAATCATGCTCTCATGCTGTGTTGTTTTGCATGGACAGATCTTTCCAGTGAAGCCATTTCAGAGAAATTTAAGACTACCTAGGGAAAGTCAGGTCTCCTGTAAAATGAAACTGAGATCTGGTTTAATTTGAGTTCTAGGAAGTCAGTAGATTTTAGGCAAGGATTTCTGAATGTGAACATGGAGCAGAGAAACTGGCAAGGCTGATTGTCATTTGATGGATTTATTTAGCTGGGCTGCAGAAATGAGCATTTTGTGAGAATTTGTGGAGGGATTCAAGTCTCATCTTTAAAAAATATTTTTCCTAAACAAACTGGCCCTATTCATCCAATTATTTGAGAGGAGTTATTGTAATTAAGACATTTATGAACACAGGTAGGAATATATTTATGATTATTTCTACTACAGAGACCCAGAGATGATCAGTAATCATTCTACATGTTAGTGAATAAACAAATGACCCTAAAATCTGTTAAAACTTTTTTTTTAAGTTTTGAGGGAGAAAGAGAGAGAGAGAGCAAGCAGGGGAGGGCAAGAGAGAGAGGTAGAGAGAGAGAATCCCAACCAGGCTCCATACTGTCAGTGCACAGCTGACATGGGACTTGAATCTATGAACCTGAGCTGAAATCAAGAGTCAGACACTTAATCTACTGTGTCACCCAGGTGCCCCTAAAATCTGTTAAACTTTTAATTTAAGCCCACAGAGGCAGGGCACATCTAGAATTCTCTTCAGGAGGATCAAGGAGGCAGTCCCATTGGAAATGGGATTTTAGGGGCTTGACTTGAAATTAGGTACACATAACAAACACACAGTTTACATTTTGTTTCTGACTAATAATAGTAACACAGCTTTCTAAAATGCATTTATTCATATTTTAGGCAAATGCTCATTGTCCATATCAAAGAATGTAATTAGTTATAAAATCAAGTGTCTTAGGTGTGATAGTGGAGATATTGTGAATGTGTGTGTGTGTGTGTGTGTGTGTGTGTGTGTGTGTATTTAAGAGTGGGGGTGTTCTGAAGCCCACTCCACCTCTATCAAAGCTATTGGGAAATGAAATCTGAATATTTCCATGAGCATTTTAAATCACTTCCTTTTTCTTGGTCCTGAGTCTTGTAAATCCTGCTGTTTCAAATTTCCTTTAACTATATGTTTCCATTTCAAGAGCCTATCATTTTAAATCAAAGCTGCTAAATGTGAATCTTTTTCCTTCTAGCCCCTAGATCCTAAAGATCTGTTTTCCCAGTGCACAGTATTTATATCCGCATCTACTCTGATTACATGCATCAGCCTGACATTGCCAGGGTCCCTCTGGATAACTGAAGAGGGGCCTGCATTTCGGGGGGAGCTGGGTTTGGAGAGCACAGTGAGGGCTGCCTCTTCTCTCCGTACCCACTCACTCCTGGGTGACTCATCTTCAACAGCCCCAAACCACATCTTCACACACTCTTCTTGGGCACATTCAAAAGTACAGGCTCTAAGATAGGTTTCTCGTCTTAATTCACATCAGCAAGCAATCTTTCTAGTCAAAGGGGCTGATTTAACGGCAAGAACAATTTATGTCCCTCTGGGTAGGTAGAAACCGTTGGACTCTAATTCTTAAGAGCCTTTGTTCAGGAACATCTGGGTTGAAACTACTGTATTTAACAGATGATGCTAGCACTAAAAAAAAAAAAAAAAAAAAAAAAAAAGGCATTATATAATGTCATTGTCAAATTTGGTAACTCTCTACTTAATAATTACCAAGAAAGCAATCTAACTTGTTATTACAACAGTTTTATTGCAGATTGCTGGTTTAAGACCTTTTTGTGGCAAGTGGCATTTTTTTCTGGAAGAAAGTCATTTCTGTTCCCCTGTAATTATTTTCACAACCAGCTGCAACTTCCTGTATTGGACATATTGGGGCATTTTATTTTAGAAACCAAGAATTGAATTCCTGCTAACTTATGGCTGATTTTATCCTGTTTATCACACTGTAAAGGTGGTCTTGCTTCTTGCCTATATTCTCCCTCATCCTAAGCCCGTTTCTCATCTACCCCCGGTCCTATTTATGTGGAGACACTGAGTTAAACCATAAGCACTATAAGAATTGGATGAGCCAAGCCCATTTTGCTGTACCAAAAACAATGGTATCAATGATACTAGTAAATATTTAATCTCAGGACATCAATTCTGGCTGGTCTGAAGACATGTTCTGGGGAGCAAACCCCTTATAAGAGGATCTATAGAGAGTCCCAAGGATGAATTGCTGTCTGTATCTTAGAGTTATATTTGCATTTTGGCATATTGATTCAAGACAAACGTGAGATTCCCAGGGCACATCGCTGCTATTCTTTTCTTCCACATCCTTTTCTTCCTAGTCTCTCTGCTTCTAATGAGCAAGTTAAGAGGCACCTTGTTTCATGATTTTGTACTCAACTCCCAAGCCGCCTCCGCTTCAACTTTCCTAGTTTACCACTTTATCTCTTATGTATACTTCCAGCACCTCATGAGATTCTGTTCCCCACTCATTCCTACGTTCATTTAATTAGCATTTATTGAGTGCACTTTGGACTCTTTGCACTTTGCAGAATTCAAGCGGGACAAAGCATGTGTCTTGCACTGCACAAGCTCAACTAGAGCACAGAGAGATGAGTAAGCAAGTGATTATCACACCATACTACACCCAGCACTACTGTTCCTAGCCTTGGTCTGCTCTTACCTCCCGGACCCCCCAGTAGAGATTGTACCTTTGCTGCAGCATTTAGCCCACTACCCTAGACATTGGCTAACTCTCTGTGGCCGGATCTAACAAAAAAAACCCTGATATTTAATAGGGGGGACGTAGTTCTGTTTCTGGTGCAAATTGCAAATGACTCAAGATTTGCCTTTTGTGGACATGCAGAAGATACTGGTTAGAGCAGAAATTAAAAACTTAGGTGTGTGTAGGAGGCCGGAGGGAGCAACAGAGAGAGGCAGGGTCATTATGGAGTGCTGGGGACTGCGGCGTATTGGAGAGCACATGTCCCACCCACAGGGGTAAGGGCATCGAGCTCCCTTCCTTTTAGCCATACAGAATGTGGCTTCCGTGTGGCCATTATGATTGCTTTCTCAAGGAAAGCTGAAAGGCTAGTTTTTATATGAAATCCAGTATCGAATTCTGGATTTATAAACATGCTGTACTGCCTAATGCTCCTTGCTGGGCTTCTGGCCTCCACTTCCCTGAGATTTAATTTCCACTTTTGGCCTTCCTCCTAAAGGCCATTTGACCGTGAGCAAGTTGCCCCTCTTTGGACTTCAGTTTGTCATCTGTAAGAGAAGGGCAGGCCTGAATATGATAATCCATTGTTGTGGCACTATTTACATACAATTACTTTGTTGACATCACTCTGTCCCTCCCCTCCCGACCAATGAGTAAAGGCTGGGTTTGGATCAAAGAGTTTCTTAAAACGAGGTTTCTATAAAGCAGTGTAGAATCAATCATCTTAGATATGGATTTGGAAGTTATGAAAGAGGACTCAGCGATCTCCTGGTCCACCCTGCTAGGTTAAGCACAAGGCCGTGTAGATTTTATTGACTTTCCTGCATAAGAAAGCTTCTCTCTCTTTATACCTAGTTGGTAAATGATATTGTAGTACTTAGGAAGACATAATTCACCATTACTGTGGACTATTTCTTTGCTTCTACCAACAGGATCAGGTCATTAAAGCAATTAAGATCCATGATCCCATGAACCTCAGAGTCCCAAAATAGAGTGGCCAATTGCTTATAGGGTATCAGCATATTGGCCTCTTCATGATTTGTGCTAAGAGCAGCCTTCTCCTTGAGGTTTTGGCATTTAGCTGTTATTTACATTAGAAAGTGGTTGCCTAATCTGGTAATTTGGTTCAACAAATATTGCATAAGCCATCTGATATTTTAAACAATTTAAGCTCCAGAAGTAACAGCCCCATCAAGAGTGCATGTTAGCAGTACTCTATGGGACATAAATTAAGAAAAGCATTTTTCCAGCTGTAGTTGGATACCTGGATTGGTGTTTCAGCAAACTGCATAATCAGCACAAAGCCCCAGGTCATTAGAGTCTGCTAGCAGGAATCAGCAAACCTGCAAATCACCGGAAGAGCCCAAATGTGCCTAGATGAAGTAGTCCTTTGAAATCTGTCTGTTGAAAGCAATATGAAGACCATGACCTCACATGTAGGAATGAGCAATTGGTCTTCTTTCCACTGGAGAGCATGAGGCCTTCATCAACCCCTTACCAGCAAGCAACACAGCCACAAAGTCTCACACATGTGATTATGTCGCTTCTCTATTTGAAACCAGCCCAAAACCTCCCATTTCACTTAGAATAAGTGACAGACCAGCAGACTCATTACTGTAGCCAGCAGTCTTCACAGACTAGCCCCTGCCTAGCTCCCTGACCTAATCACTGTCACTTAGGACATTGCTCACCCTGCTGCAGTCTAGTTGCCTTCGTTGCTAAACTTCAGACACCATAAGTTCCTTCCTGCCTCCGGACCCTTGCACTTACTGCTTCCATTCCCTGGAAAGATTTTTCTCCAGATCCTCTCGTTGCCTGCCTCTTCTCATCACCTCCAGGGCTCAGTGTTCTAGCTTCATTTTCTCAGAATGGTCCTCCTGGACCACTGCAGATAACACATCTTCCTAGTTGCTCTTTGTGTGGTTGGTTGTTCTTGTTTTTTTTTTTTTTTTTAATTTTTGTTGGAGGGTAGTTGACACACAGTGTTACATTAGTTTCAGGTGTACAACATTGTGGTTCGACAATTCTGTGTGTTGTGCTATGTTCACCACAGGTAGAACTACCACCTGTCACCACACAACGCTATGACGATAATCCTTATGCTGTGCCTTTCACCCCCTGACTCATTCAGTCCATAACAGAAAGCCTGCACCTCCCACTCCCCTTCACCCATTTTGCCCAGCCCCCCACCCCCTCCCCTCTGGCAACACCAGTTGGTTCTCTGTATTTTCCGGTCTTCCCACTTACTCCTTGTCCTCTTAGGTTGTTTGCTTTCTACACAGTGCTTTTCCTCATCTGGAAAGTATTATCACTTGTATATTTGCTTATTATCTATTTCTCCCAGTATGAAATAGGCGTCCCTGGGGCTAAAGGCATATATCCTGCCAGGTATGAGGTGGGGACCTTGGGTAAGTTAACGTGGGGATTCTGAACCTGAGTTTCATCACCTGTGATCTAGAGATGCCTTCTCTCTCAGGGATATTGTAGGGATGAGAGAGCACCAAGAATGGCCCTGACTTGTGACCCAGCACACCCCCAGCCCCTTACAGGGCTTCAGCTCAGTAACTATCGACTCACTTCTCAATCTATCCATCAGCCAATGTTTTATTATCCAGGAAGTCCTTAAAACGTATGCTCATTGTTGATGCTTGTCACATATAATGTATGTAATTCTTTTGCGTGTGCTTTTATTTCTATGAGTATATAAACATATATTTTCACCTAATTGTATTACATTATTTATAAGTTTATATCTATAGGACGTAATTTGTTAATCTTATACCTTGAAATATTCTTCAAAAAGTCGTCTTGAATGCTAAAACTATATTGTACCATACTTTACTTATCCATTGCTTTATTATTGGACATTTAGGTGACTTTTTGTTTTTACTCCGTATAAATATTACCAGCTTGAACATATTCATGCGTGAATGCTTTACTGGATCTTTTATTATTTTCTTAGAACCCCAGTAAGCAGAAATCATTCATTTATTGGGCTCCTTTGTGTCAGTGGTTCCATGGACAGTACTATGGGGAATTCCAAATAAGTCCCAAACTATTTTTTTAAATTTGTTTTTATTTATTTTGAGAAGGATAGAAAGCAAGTGGGGGAGGGGCACAGAGAACGAGAGCGGGAGACAGAATCCCAAGCAGGCTCTGTGCTGTTGAGCCAATGCAGGGCTTGATCTCACGAACCCTGAGATCATGACCTGAGCTGGAGTCTAGAGTCGGAAGCTTAACCCACTGAACCATCTAGGAGCCCCCAAATAGGTCCCAGACTCTTAAAGAAGTCACACTGGTTGAGGAGATAAAGTCCAGACACAGAATGCCATGGGGAGCAACCACAGCGGGTGTGCAGCTGACTTAGGGCTGAAGGCGGTCGTTGCAGACAAGGCGCTGGAGGAGTTCTGGAAACAGAGAGGCAGAGGGTGGCCGTGGCTACAGAGGAGCTGCACAGAAGGTTGGATTTGACGGGAGCCTGGGAGGAAGGCTTGGGAGAAGAGAAGGCATCTGGGGTAGGAATCGCACTGAGGCAGGAACGAGGCAACTTCAAAGCAGGCTGGGCTGCAGCCGAGAGCACCAGGCAGATGAGGTGAGACAGCTTGGATGAGGCCAAGAGGGATGCTGCCACAGTCATGTGCTGGGCGGTTACACGGAGGCTAAGGATTATTACCATCATTCCGAGCACACGGGGGTCTGCTCGGAACAACAATATGAGCCATTTGTACAAAAGACCGAAATGGAATCCAAATAACAGGTCCAGCTGCTCCAAATACCTCCCTCCTCCTGCAGTAACATTTTACTACCCGACCGAGTAACTAATGAATCTGGCCCTGCGTAAATCCCCAGGCACAAATCCCTGCTTGGGGTCTGTGTCTAGACATCCAGACCTGAGTGCAATTTGCACTTTGAACATTCAGCACCTTATCACTTGTGAGAAATCAGGTCTAATGGGGAGGAGGGGGAGGTGTCGCTCCCACCCCCATCCTTTGGCACAGTGACTATGGAATGAGGGTCCCTGGGATAATGAGTGCATCAGGCGATGGGGAGATCATAACAGTGTTGGTTATGTGGCTCTGGTCGTTCGGAAGCACTGACTGGGAGGTTTCTTCATCTCGTTGCAGGCTGTGTTTTGTGAAGCTCAAGCTCCTAATGATAGCCATTGAGTACAAGTCCGCCAACCGCGAGAGCCGGTAAGTTTGCCACAGCCCAGCGGCTGGCTGACATTTATGAGACGTGAGAGTGCACTCAGAGTCTGGATCTCCCCACTTCTTTCTTACATGTTGTTGATGTGCTTGGAACCCTGATGCAACACATCTCTGTCCCTCGGGTGCATTCATGAAGTACCCAACCAGGTACTGCCACTTCCATCCTGTGCCCCAGTGGGCATTCAGAACGTGTTTCTCCAGAGGGGAGTGGTAAGGCATCCAGGTCTCCACTTGATGGTCCCAACTTGCACTTTACCCTCTGTGCACAAAACCAGGGACAGCCCCTGTCCTCAAACCCCTTTTTACTGCTGTGAGCATGAAGCAGGTGGATTCTGGCCTCCTTCACAGTAGGGAAGGGGCAGGGCTGTGATGGGACACGCCAGCTCTCCTGATAGCCAAATTACAAGCAGCCTATTGTGTACCATATGTGCTTTTCCTGGTGCATCCGAAATCCAGGTGGCAGAGTATCAGCTTCATGCAAATTAGCCAGGAGAGCAGGCTCAGAGGCAGGAGCCCTCTTTATTTATTTATTTTGCACTTAATTATGTGCAGATCACACTGATGAGGGACTGGGTCTGGTTGAAATAGATAACACTCCAGTCAATATATGAGTTCACACTGGAAAAAGGAAGCATCCCATTAACAGGGGATTTTGTTGCTGAAGTACTATATGTTTTACAGGTAAAATAGAGTTGAATGTTTTTTGCTCCCCAATTTCTATCAATGGGTTTGGAAGAAAGGGCTCATTGAGAAATGCATGGGCTTTTGTTCTCTGAAATGATATCCAGATTTCTTCCTAGCTATAGTAAGCCAGTCCTCCTGTGGATGGCCACGTGTAGAGTACAGATACCCTCCGACATACGCCTTAATACGTTGAGTGCAGGGTAACCCTAGAAGGTGCCTGGATCACCATCTAAGGAGTTTTCATTATCTGGATGAGTAACTCAATAAAGCCAGACTTCCAAATGTACGGTCTGTCTCCGACAAAGAACAAAGAAAACAAAACAAAGAAATGCTGGATTGTAAGCAAGTCAATCCAGTGTTCGCTATTACTTTAACCACTAGATAAGATTGCTCGCAAAATCAATCTGATCAAAGGCTAAGCTATTTTGAAAATCCAAATCATCCAAGAGGCAGAAAAAAATGATGGATTTGGTGGCCACATGTAGAACACGGCCATAGCAGTTAACAAGTATGTATATATACATTTTTCTTTTTTGTGTTGGCAAAGTGAAGAATATGATGTGCAAACCGCCCCCCCCCCAAAAAAAAAAAAACAGAGTCCTGGCTATTTTCTGTTCAACAGGTAAAGTGGATGGCCTCCCACGTGGAGGTCAATAGTTACCAGTGCCCGTGTAGGGGATACATGTCTCGCGGGTTTTTGCAAATGATATTCTTCATGTTGCCACGTCAGTAAATCTGTGTAATTCAGTCTTCTCTCTTTATCATTTTTGTGCATCTCTCACGAAAGTGTCATGGTGTGGGTGGCACTAATGTCGCATAGTGTTTCTTAACCACTCTGGTATACTTTTGAGGCAGGAGTCCGCACCTTGAACCTTGACCTGTCATCTCCCATCTGCCACATTTTGGTCACAAGGAGGGAGAGGAAAAGCCTGTTAATGGTTCAGTGTGAAGCTGCTGTCACTAAGCAAAATAACGAACGGCTTTCCCTGAAGACAAAATCTTTTCTTCTTGATGCACCCTCCAATTAACTCACCAATCTGAGATGTTTTCAACAAAGCCATATTTATAGATACAGATTTTTAGTTGTTTTTTTCTTTCAGAAAAGAGCAGAAAGAACTTGTTTGGCTTTGTTTTGGCTTTCTGTGTGCAGTTCTCAATTTTAATCCTCACCTGTGGCTTGGTCTCAGTGTGGAAGCACATTGGTTCTTGTGGAAAAAGGTGTGTTTGAGGGAATGTGGATCACGCCTCTGAGAAAACACAGAACATATAGAACGCAACATCCATGTTAAAAAGAATCGAGTTTCCAACCCTTTCTGAGATAAGAATTTTGTTTTTCATTTGAGAATTTCCCATTTCCTTCCTTCTCCCATTCTCCCGGTGGCTGGGTGTGAAAATTCAGAGAACCCAACTTCTTCTCTTCACCCCTTTGCCTCCAGCCTGTGTTGAACTACGTCCTCTGTTGTTTTACCCCCTGACGCTGTTTCCATGCTCTGCTGAAAAACCTTGTTTTCACACGCATCCTTCAAATAATTTGAAACAAAGGTTTTTTTCCTTCTCTCCTTCTGGTGTCAGTCAACTTATTATCAAATTGTTTGATTTTAAATTCTTTTTCTTGTCGTTTTGCAGAAGCCGAAAGCGGTATGCGCTCTTCGTTAACCTTCCTCCCAACCCCCACCCTCTGTCTTCACTGCTAACCACAGGACTAACCATTTGCCAAGAATTCAGGAAGATAGAGATTATATATATGTATACACATACATATAATCTCATTCCCTTGTCTAGTATATATATATATATAAATATACATATACATGTATGTATATTTATATTTAAACCCTCTCCAACTAGAGCACATAAAAATTGGAAGTAGCATATTGCTTTTCTTATTCAGTTTGTTGATTCTTTTGGATGACGCACTAACTTCTTTGCAGGAAACCTAAAAAACCAACAGGTACAATTCCTGTTTTCAGTCATGGCACCAGTGATGGGAACAAGTGTTACCAGTGTTTGAGAAGGAGGACGCTTCTTTCCAGCCCCTGGTGTCTGTTTCTGTCCTGTTCTGATGTGTCTTGGTGTCCACCAGACTGTGGTGCCATTTGTCTGCATCCCATATCCACATTCCCAGTGCCTTCCTCCTCCCCATGTCCAGTTTCCAGTGTGTAGAGCAGGATATGTGTCCTTTTATCCACAAAACAGAGACCAAGCTCTTACACTCAACTTTTTTTCCCCCTTACACGTGTTTTGATGACAGCATGTTGCATATTTTATTTCTTGGGCAGTACTCAATACATAGAACACTGCTACTAAATTGCCAGATTATCACATTCGACTTAGTGAATGAGTACTGTTTACGGAGATGAACTCATGGCTTTATTTTTTCCCCTAGCGTGTTTGGGCATATTTCTTAATGTGAAGTATCTCAGTTTTCACCACGTGACATCACCCCGTTTTGCTGCTGTTTTCTGGTTGCATGAAGCATGACAAATCCTCATCGATAGCATTCTTCTTAAACCTTTCCCGTTACGATTTCCAGTGTAGTTTTTCAATAATGTGTTCTCTAAAACAGTGTTGTTGAAAACATACTATTGAGATGCCCATGTGTTCATTTTCTCAAGAGTTGTTTTTCTCCGTGGTTGGAATCACTGTCACATGTTCGTGTTTGTAATTGTGTGCGTGTATGTATGTGTGTGTGTGATGTGTGTGTATGTGTGGGGAGGGTATTTGTCTGGAACTCTTTCCAAAGTCAGATTCTTCTGTGATTTTTGACGTCGATGTGTGATGATAGAGGTGGCTTCCTGTCAGTTTGGTATTATTGTTATGATCCAACTGCGAGAAGTTACTGCAGCACTTTGCATCTTCAAAGGTCCACAGTGGCTGTACCTCTGCTGTTGGCTTTTGGCCTTTGAGTCCTTTTATCTTGTGGTGGAGGCATGTTGTGACATAGCATGACTTGTCGTAAAGTGTACCGGAAAGTGACACGGCTTGCTCCCAGAACCAAATAGCCACCATTGTCCTTCCCAAATGAATGATCTCTTCCCCATCCCATATGGCTACTGTTTTCCTTATGTACAAAATATATCTTTAAGTGCCATTTCTAAAATCATTGTGATGGGTTCGGGCTAATCGATCACTTGCCCACATCACTGGCAGACCACAATGGCAGCCATTTGAGTCTGACCAACTGGGAGCAATCTTTATTATGCTGTCTCTGTGTGGGTGAACGGGGCTCAAGTATTTGGAAGCATGGAATACACACTGTGTCTCTTCTGTATATTCTATAAGTAGAAGTGTGTGTGTCTAGTTGTGTGGGACTCCAGCAGCATCTATTTGAAAGCCCAGAAGAAATGAAAAACTTCCAGAAAAGCAAGAAGATTTGAGATTTGGGGTTTCTGTAGGCTGTGCCCTAACACAGCCTGTAAACTGCAGGGCAATTTACTTCTGAGAGAAAAAACAATTAGTTCAAACAAAGTCACATCCAGTAGCAATCCATATATGACCATGGATGGTCAAAGAGGCCACGTCCCAGTGGCCTGATTCATCTGGGCACAGCATGAACTGATGTCTTCGATGGTTCTTATTCCCTTGCTGTAGTTAATGAAGTCCCATCAGCTTGCTAGACACAGATATAATTATCATGTTATCAAGTACAAACTATATTCTCATGTGAGTGATAATTTTGTAATGTTCGGGGAATGGTACATTACACCTACCAAAAACTGAGGGGTGGGGAGAGAGAAATACAGACCTGTCACATTTATCCACAATGGGTAAAAGATACCTTTAAAAAATATGGTTCAGTTGAACTATTCATCATTGGTTGTCTCCAAAAACAGCAAATAAGTAAAGTTTATGATTGAGGAAGGAATAAATAGATGTTTCCTAGTTGTTATGCATAAGTGGTGAGAAAAGGAATAAATCATTTGCCCCATCAAGTCTCAAGTCTCCAACCTGACCAAAGTTCAGCAACACCTACACAATGAAATGCATTGGAGCTTGAGCCCTGGAGTTTCCCTTCCAGAGGAATCTGGAAGGAACATTTCTCTGTTGACTGAAGCTCTGCTAGCGAGTTCCACATTCTTGCGTTTTAGTTGAGAAACACATATTTCGGTTCTAAGTGAGTGATGTTTTCAATATTGACATTAATTGCTCCTATGCCTCAAGTGGCTAGCTATTTATACATTTGTATATTTACATTTTTATACTTTGTGTGTCTGGGAGATTGTTACTCATTTGCCAACCCCCTAGAAAAGGTGTAGTCATTCCTTGTTAGGGCTGACTAATAAGAATCACATCTTGGTTTTTGAAAGAACAGCTATGGCTGCCTTTCTCCTTCCAGGAGAGGGAAAGGAATGCTTTTTGAACCAAGACCAATGATTTATATTTTTCATTCATTCTACCAATAGTTGAAAAGTATCTATTGCATGCAGGGCTTTAAGGTGGCTACTATGAGAAACTTATTTACAAAAGCAAATAAAACACTATTGTGCTTTTCACTCTTTTATTCAACTATGGGTTCCCACAGAAAATCTAAATTTGTTTCACACAGTGGTCAAGGAGCCAAGGAATCGGCCTAGATACAAAACTAGTCTGAGGGCAAAAGAAAAAGAGAGAGAGAGAGAGAGCAAGAATTCTTGGGGAAAGAGCTACATAAGCCCTTTGCCTCCAGCTGCCACTGAATATTTTCTGTTCAAATTTTCAAGGTCATAGAAAAAAGAGGATAATTTATGGGTTCCTTGAAATGAGGGAAAGTCCACCCTTGCCAAGAAGATATCCCTACTGGAATTCTGCTAATTGATATATATGGACTTTTTCTTAGAGATTTTGTTGATTCTTCACATGACACATTTTGAAGTTTATCTCTGATAAGCTAGTGAATTAGACAGAATTGGAACCAGAGACTGATTTAACGTGATGCACAGGGAGGGAGACTCTGGCAGGTCATAAGAACAAAATAAACTTAATGTTGGCTATTCTTTTAAGAGATCAAAGGCCTTTGGAAAGATTTAAATATTCCCAGTAGAAGGTCAATAACATATTTTGAGGGTAGTAGGCACTTTGCTGGGGAACAAAAAAAAAAAGCTACTTCTGTCTCGGATCCTTATCTTTTTATATTTTCAAAAAGAGGAGGATTAACATTTTATTTAAATTTTCTAGATATGGAATGTGGATAGAAGACTTAATGTCTACCATGTTAAAAAGAGTAATGTATTTCCTCAAAGAGTCTTTGAAATGTTGGACCCTTACATAGGGAGTATTACCTGCAATAGGCCCCTGGAATGAGGGACACATGCCTCTCTACCAAACCCTTAACTGACTGTATAACTGGAATCCAGTATAGTGAACATTCGTATGTATCTAGATTTCTTTCCTTAATTATTCTTAAGATCTGAGCTCATTCTTTCAATTCCCACCCAGAAGGCTGCCTTAGGCTGATCTGGATAGGTGCAAAAGTGAGCATAAAACCTCACACATGATTTAAAGAGATGATCGAAAGCCTCTTACCCTTGTCTAAAAGAGATCACATAATCAGTGATGTCCTTGGAAGTATACAAGGTTTGAGGAACAGAGAGATACTCCACTCTGCAACCAAAAGTCAGTCCAAATTAGTCTGTCGCCAGATGTTGTATGGGGATATAATGATTTGGATCCTGCAGTCAGTAAAAAAGGTCTTTCAAATGCTATTAGGGTGCCTCCTGGTAGCTTATTAGCACCAAGGACAAAATGGAGAGCTGAGACAATGCGAGAGATTATTTGCTTCTCCTTTAATTTTAATAACCTTGCTTACTATTAATAGTGACCTGCCACCATGTGGCAGTCACTCAGCACATAGTATGTACTTTAATTCTCTTAGCGACACTGTAAGCCAGAGATAATTCATTCCATTTCATAGATGTGGAGAGGGAGGCTTAGTGGCACCCACATGCCCAAGGCCAGGGTATGAACTCATAGGCCTGCCACATGCAGCTGCTTGCTTAACCAGCATTGGCGGTGAAACAGATTTGAACACAAATCTGCTTTACATCAGTGCCCCAGATCTTTCCTCTCCACCATTCTAACTTGACTTAAAGCAGCCTTGAAAGCTGTAATAAATGATCTCAACCTGAAGTCTCTGGGATGACAATCCCAAAGTCTCATTGTAAGCCAATTCTTGTTCACTGTTGCTAAAGAACAGAGAAAATGAAAAGGAAGTTTTCATTGATAGGAACCTTGCTCTGACTGTTGTCCCACCATGACACAGCGGGCTTGATCACTGGAGTGCAATTAATGAAGCACATAATGCAAAAGAAAGTTCTGTGCAAGACTTGCTGTGCACATAGATGTCACCAAGACATTGATGAGTGTCAAATTTCCCTTTTTGAATTGCATCGTTGAAATCATGATGGGCTTTTTTTCCTCAGAAGCTTTTTTTACACTCTTATATAAATACATATCAAAATGTAGGTTTTTCCAACTTTAAGGAATTAGCTTCTTTTTAAAAAATGTTTTATTTATTTCTGAGAGAGAGAGAAAGAGAGAGAGAGAGAGAGAGAGAGAGAGAGCATGAGCAGGGGAGGGTCAGAGAGAGAGGGAGATACAGAATCTGAAACAGGCTCCAGGCTCTGCGCTGGCTGTCAGCACAGAGCCCGACGCAGGGCTCAAACTCACGAATCGTGAGATCATGACCTGAGCCGAAGTCGGACACTTAACTGACTAAGCCACCCAGTCACCCCAGGAATTAGCTTCTTTTTTAAGTTTATTTATTTATTTATTTAGAGAGAGAGAGAAGGGGTGGAGAGGGGCAGAGAGAGAGGGAGAGAGAAATCTCAAACAGGCTCTGCACTGTCAGCCCAGAGCCTGATGTGGGGCTTGAACTCACAAACTGTGAGATCATGACCTGGGCCAAAATCAAGAGTCAGCTGCTTAACCGACTCAGCCACCCAGGCACCCTAGAATTAGCTTCTTTAGTCACTAGAAGTACCTAGAATTTTTCATGTATGTCTTTATACATTATTCTGGAATGTACAGTTCTTCACCCTGTAACTTTATCTCTTTATGAACAGGATATTTTGATAAGGAGCCCCATGTTCCATTCCATAAGACCAACTAAAGAAAATCTAATAATCCCATTAAAGATGAAATATACTTTTGTCTTTTTTGCAATAATAAATAATAAGAGTAACAATAACCAATAGACATTGAGCCTTCTGTGCATCATCTTGCTTAATCCTCTCAAGAAAGACTATGCTTATCATCATGCCCATCTTGTAGGTGAGGATATTGAGTCTGAGGGAGATTTAGTAACTTGCTCAAGGTCAGACAGCTACTAAATGGTTAATGCTGGAATTTGGACCCAATTTCTGACTGCAGAGCCAGGACATACAAGAACTGCCTTGTAGCAAAGGGGTCAGAGAGTGTGCAAAGTCCAGAATTCTGCCCTTCTAAGACATCACACTTAATTGGCTTTGAAAAAGGAATCCATCTAAACTGTAGAAGCTCTGACCCTTCTCCCCCTCGTGATCGTGAGAAGTCAGAGGGCTGTTGAACCAATGTAAAGAATTGGCAGAGGGGTAATTAGGAGGTTCCCGTACAGTGCCTCGGCCCATTGCAAACTGTTGCTGTTCATGTGGCCTGCTGCTTCCTGATTTGTGAAGAATGTCGTTGTTGCCCACAGTTCTAGGGAAGAACAGTCCAATCATCATGGTCTCTTGCTATTATTTAGTGTTAACAACAGTGATGACACAGGATTGGTTTCCTTATGTCAGGTCTCGTTATGGGTAATAGTGGATGTTCTTGCAACCACAAACAATTATTTTGCAATAATGACCCACTCTGGGTCCTCCCAACAGAACAAAAGTTCACCTGGGTCCTTCCTGTATTGCTACAGACACATCACTATTTTGGCCACAGCGCTTTTCTGGAATTGTTTTGCCAGCAGTAAAAAATTCCATGTTAATTGCCATCCTCCATTTTGATTATTTTAGACAGTTAAGGACTTCCTTTAGCCTGATTCCAAACATCTTTTACCTTAAAGCCAGCTTTTCAGATCAGAGAATACCTCTCTTGTATCTGTTGCTACATCCATAATGTCTAAATTCTGTGTCCATTAAGCCCCAAACCTCATCTTTGTAATACATTCTTGTATTTATGTTCTTGATCTGGAGAAAATTGAACTTGTTTGTTTCACCCATTTATTAGATTAGGATACATGTATCTCTCTTGTCTTTCAAGCACAACTTGGTTAGCTAATCTATTTATAACACTTTGAAATGGGACAGTGTATATTTAGGTGTGTACTTCCCTGCAAGAGGAAGTATTTTTAACAGATAATTTGCATGTTGTTTTCTAATTTCAGTTTGCCCCAATCAGGATGTACTAGACACACACTTAATTCAAACACTCTCATGCATTCTGGTAAAGCAGACTGGAATCAGTTCCAACTGCTGGCATTTTTCTTTTTCTGTGTCCAGGTAGATCCAATTCTTTCTGCATAGACTGCACGTGGAACCCTCTTCCATGTCTTTACTGATGCCGTGCAGATGTTATGTTTGCTTCTGCATTGGTTACAGGTGCCATGTACCATTCCCTGCACTAATACATGTATCTGTGTATGTTTCCAGATGCATATAGGGGTCCCATTAATGCTCTGTCATGCAATGGAAAATTGGTATAGCAATAGCTTTATTAGACCAATCACATTCAATGTTGACCATCAACAGAAGTTTCCAAAGGGCTACATTATTAGGAACTTTGCTTCAGATGAGAAGCCCATGATGGCAACCCTATTATATGCGCCCAGCCCTAAAACCTAGATGTGCTTTGATTTCTTCCACTGGGAGTATGCCAGCAGAGCTTTATGATGGCATTATCCCATTAAATGTCTGGGGTTGTGGACATCAGGCTCTAGATAACGTCTTTGGGAAAATCATTAGACTAGTGGGCCCCCTATAAAATTAACCCTACAGTGTAGCCTTCAAGGTTTTATTCAGAACATGAACTCACAAATGTGTCTCTTTGTTTGTTTTTGTTCACTGAGCAGTATATTAATTAACCCTGGAAATCATCTTAAGATCCAAGAAGGTACTTTAGGATTTTTCATCGCAAGTGATGCCAAAGAAGTTAAAAGGTAAGAGTTTGTATTCATCTGCCTTCCTTTCTGGCCCAGCCACAGCCATCTTGATCCACCACGATGGGCATGCCTTCAAAACATATAGGTCCCTAACCTCAAAACTTCTTAACATGTCTGTGGGTATCAGTGGTACTGCATCTTAGGAAAAGGAGACTGTCCTTTCAAATGCTTCCATGAACTCCTCTTCACATAATTGATTCCGCATCTTTCAGCGGGAATAATAACATTTTAGAACGAAGAGGGCCTCGTTAACTGTTGCTTCATTTTCCAAGGAAGGAAAGTGAGTCCCAGAGTGCTGAAGTGATTGTTTAAGATCATCCAGATTCTTGATGACCCAGAACAACATAACACAGGACAACTGGTTCCTTGTCTAGTCCTCTTTACCTAATATCATCCAGGCAAATTTACTCGAGAATTATCAGCTTTCCACTTTAAGTGCCAAATGGAATCTTAAAAGGTTTGGATTAATTTCAGATGAAATACTAAGCTGGCTAGATTTCTGTTTGTGGGGTACTAGGTAAGTAGCTGAGGTTGTCAGTTTTAGTTCTTAAGCCTCTGTAGTTACAACCCACTGTTTCATCGACCTGGATGTTTTAGGACACTTTTATTCATATCCTTAAACCTGTTTAAGCAGCTAGGAATCAGAGGGTTCTTTGGACAACAGCATGGAATATCATTATATTTGATTCTATCCTTGAACTATGAAAAATTTATGAGCAGAAAATATGACTCGAATGGCCAGACAGATCACTCACTCTAACAGTAATGTTACATAAAATATCTTAAAAAGATTATTAATTGTAAAATTCAATAATTACTTATGTAAGCTTATTGTTTTCATTTAATGAGCTCCCACTCAAAGCCAAGCCTGTGTTAGGGTATTCTCCATTCTTAATTGCTAGTCCTCAAAATAACTTCGTAAAGTAAGTCTTATAAAACCCTCAGGGCTTTGGTCTCCTCTTCAGTCAAGTTGAGACAAATGATTTATCCAAGGTTATAAAACACATAAGCAAGTGGCAGTGCCCAGATTGGAACTGCTCTTTCCTTTTCCAAAACCCACACTTTCTACCAAATT
Organism: Hyaena hyaena; assembly: GCF_003009895.1. Classification (NCBI taxonomy): domain Eukaryota; kingdom Metazoa; phylum Chordata; class Mammalia; order Carnivora; family Hyaenidae; genus Hyaena; species Hyaena hyaena. The sequence continues at coordinate 3,852,272 of NW_024080728.1, read as the reverse complement.
TAATAAAACTAGCAAATTCTTGTGTAGAGTTTAATATGTGCCAGCACTGTTCCAAGGACCAGGTACCCCAAGTATTGATGAACTCATTTCATCCTTTCAACAACCTTATGAGATAGGTAGCATTACTATTTCCATTTTACACATGAGGAAACTGGGGTGCAGACTGGTTAACTAGTACCCAAACCGCTACTGCTAGTAGGCAGCAAAGCCAGGATTTAAAACCAGGAAGTTCAGTGCCAGAGCTTACATTCTTATTTGCCATGATGTGAGCCTGGCATGCCGAGCACAGAACTATACTTGATAACTGGTGTTGATTACTTTCTGCCTCTTCACCCACTCCTACAAACTAGCCATACTATTTATGAAAGATTTTAGGGGGGAAAAGGGATGGATAAGCAAAAAAAAACAAAAAAAAAAACACCAAAGACAAAAATTCTTTAAACTGAGCTATCTAATGGCTTAAATTTACTTCTACAAATTGGGAATGAATTGCCATTATATAGATGGGGACAGGAAAACCTTCTCATCCAGTTCATGGATCCTGACTGCTCTTTGGGAGTATCTTGAGAACTGGGTTCACCTGAGAGAGGAGAGGGAGGTGGTGAACAAGACTGAGGTGCCCCCACCCAGATGCCCCTGGAAGAGAAGGCTCTGCTCACATTCAGATGGTGAGACACACAAGCAACACCATGTATGGGGTGGGGGTGCTGGGGAGCACAGTGGCACCATAGATCACGTGTACCTCCTAGATAGCAAATATAACATGAAGCTCCCATTTGTGTAATTCTATTTCCTATTGCATCTCTCGCTAATGAATGTCACAAATACCAGGCAGTCCAAAAAACAAATTACCTTCTGTATTAGGGAGTGCAATATGTCTCATTTCAGTGTTTTATGGTATTCACAAATACATGCTGACACAATCAGCAACAACAGCAGCCTGTAATTTTCCGTGGTGTGTGATGTGTCGGAGCAAATGCTGTCAGTTAGGGGATTTCAAACAGATGAAGACGGCAGAAAACCACAGAAAGGGCCTTGGAGATTTGAATGAAACTAAACAAGTTTTGTAAAAATGGAAAGGTTGATTATGATGATCCAGTATTGAGTGTGCACCCTCTCCTACAAAAAAAAAAAAAAAAACACAAAAGAAGTTAATGAATTTTTAGCTCACAGAAACTTTCAGATGCAATGTTTTAGGAACAGAGCAGTGAAACCATCCATTCCAGCCTTAGGCCACTTTGGGATGGGCATTTTGTCCCTTCTCCACTACTCCTTGCCACTAAGTAGTTTCCTTTTTAAATGACGTTGGCACACAGTCTTTGATGTCAGAAAATGGTGCCTCGTTGACTTGGTTTGGCTTGCCGACAGGCTGATTCACAGTTTTAACAAATGAATTACTGGCCAAGAGGAAAACACCATCATCGTTTATTTAAAAATCCTTATTCCTGGTTTCCTCTGAAAAACTTGCAGATCTGGCATTACTAGGCAGCACTCTCATCCTCATTCATGCATCAAAGGTCTATAGGTTACTCACTTTCTAGAACAGTCTGTACCAGGTAGCAGAGAAGCAGTGGCGAACAATGAAGTCCTTGCTCTAGTGGGCTTATATTCTAGGGAGGAGAGAATTATAGTTTTGTTTATTCATGGTACATTAATCAAAGAATTAATGCAACCAGGTCACTGGTTTAGATTGTGTGCAAGTGAAGGCTGCTCAGAAAGAGTGACATTTGAGCAGAGATGGAGGTGATGGGAAAGAGTGCATCATAACAAAGATTGGGAGAGGAGAGGAGACAAGGTAGGGACAGTTTTGTTGTGTGTAGGATGCTGAAGGAGTAGTATGGGGAGATGAGGTAAGAGAAAAAGGCAGCTGGTTCCTTGATATGTAGGGGTCAGGTTGTTATAAAATGGAGTCATTGATGGCTTTAGGCTGGGGGTGAAGTAGTCTGATTTACATTATTGAAAGGTCTTTCCTCTCCATTATAGAGAATGGGATGTAGGACAACAGTAGAGGGGGGCCCACAGACAGGCATATTGCACAGTGTAGGTGAAGATAAGCTTGGGTAAAGCTGGTGAGCGGAGGTGCAGAAAAGGGAGACCAATTCAGAATATACTTTAGAGAGTCTATAGGACCCACTGGTCAACTGCATATAAGAAGTGAGGGGGGAAAAAAGAGGAATCAAGAATGGACCCTGGATCTGGAGCCTATGCAATTGGGTGGGTGCTGGCTTCCCACCTTACTGAGACTGGATTTAGCTGGAAGAGAAGCAAGTTTGAGATGTAGGAAATTAAGAATTCTATTTAGCTATGTTAGTAGGAGATATCATAAAAGCAATTGGAATCTTGATTCTGGAGTTTGGGGGAAAGATGAGGGCTGGAGATGTCATTTTGAGTGCTGTATCAGGGAGGGTCCTGGCCACACCTAAATGGGGAAAGGGAGAAGAATTTTATGAAGGGACCATATAAAGTTGTGGGCAGAAAGTTAAGGAGAACCAATAAGGGATGGAAAAACTCCCCAGAGCTAGCAACAGAAAGGAGCCACTCTCAGCCCTAGATCTGCAGAATCAAGGGGAAGGAGAGTTATCAGAACCTGGAGAGAGAGGCTATAGGAAAGGCCACTTGGCAGGGGCTGAGTCCTCTGTAATACAGAGATGTGGCTACCACCACTTCATGACCCTCCAGGGAGGAATTTCTTTCTTCCCACCCTCCAGTCTCCAGCTGGCTCCTCCCATTGGCTGAACACAACAGGAAACCAGAGGACAAGGAGACCCTAAAGACCAGCCTTGCAGGGTGTGGATCCGGTCTTCTTGATGATGTGTGTGTCAAGGTCACCAGCGGGGGGCTGCTTGGGGAAGGGGTGGAGTGAGCAGGAGAGGAAGTGGGGAGGAGAGCAGAGAGGATTGAGGTGGAAGGAGGGGATATGCAGTAGGTCCTGAGGGGTGTGAAGAGCCCCTGGCATCTGTGGCCATGGGTTTGAAGTGATAGTACACTTGTGTTTCCTTTTCTCGGTTCAGCTGCTCAGGCGCAGATGTGCAGTAGGGTGGGTGCTTTGCCAAGTGAGTGTGAGAGAGGCAGATGTGGGTAGAGAAGACAATTGTGCTCTCAAAGAAGTGCCACTTGGCAAAACTCAGCTGGAGCTTAGATATGGCGCTCCATCTGGTTGGGGGATGTGTCTCCAGGTCACAGACCAGAGACCAACCCTCCCCCCCAACCTGGCCCCATCTCAGTCATTAGCTTTACCTGTATGGCCCCTGTTGGGCCACTTCCCAAATCCAGCTTTAATTCATGAAGTAATCTACTTTATCTTCTCAACAGTCCACTGAGACTCAGCATGGTTTCATCACCTCAGCAGTAGAGATGTGTTTAAGACTGTGGACATTGGGACTAGACTGTGTGGACTTGAATCCTGGCTCTGTGTGTCCTTGGGGAGGTCACATAACCTCCCTGTGCTTCAGTTTCCTTATCTGTAAAACAGATAATAATCAAGACTCCTTCAAAGGATTGTTTAAGGATCCATTTCATTGATACTTATGCTTAGAATAGTGCTTGGCCTATAGTCTCTCCCTACAAATGTCTGTTATTATTGTTATCATTATTATTATGAGTAGGAGCATCAGATGGGAGAAGAAAATGGCCAAAGGAAGTGGAAACAAAATGGCTTCTTCCTTTCCTGTCTTTCCCCTTTCAAGGCAGGTCACCATTGATTGGCTTCTTAGCTGCATTGCCACTTGCAGGCCAAACAATCAGCTGCCTTTTTCTTTCTTCCTTTTTTTGCAATATGGATGAAAATTGGCATTTAAAGAAATAGTGAATGAGCTGCTGGGGTGGAAAGAGCACTGGGCTTGGATTTAGAAGTTTGCCAAGCCCAACACAGAATGCCTTTGGACAGGTTGTGACAACCTCCTCAATTTACAGATGAGGACATTGAGTCTTGGGGACCTCCGAGATCTCTTCCAGATCCCGAAGTCTTACATTGGTTTCCAAACAGTGTCAATCACATGTGCAAGTCCTTTGAAAAACATCAAAAGGAACCTGGGAATTGAATGGCCAAGAATTGTGTTTCTTCCTTTGTAGTCTTGGCCAAGGGAAGACCATGTTTATCCCTGCCGTTCAATTTCATGTTGGGAGTGGTGAAGCCAGGGACTTTGTTAGCTCCCATATCTGGAAGCTTGTTAGGCTGTTCCAGTGAATTTTATCCCAGTAATCCCTCCCATCCTGAAAAGATGCAGGCCTCCAGTTCTGTTCTTCTAGGTCCTATGCATTCTATACTTGAATGATCTTGGTTTGTCTCTTGTTTTGACACAACCAATGTGCTTTGTTATCACAAGTTGACATGTAAGTGAGATGAGGGGATTTTCTTGTTGATTGCTTCCTCAGGGTACCCAACCCTATAGTGCCTTCTGCCCACCCCATTCCAGTGCTCAGCTGAGCTATGCTTCACCGTGAGAAGCAAACCTCCATTTATTAACGTGTTCTTGGGGCTGGAGAGTATGAGTTGGTCCTTTCAGCTTGGGAGCAAATATGGACTATGAAATACCAGAAGAAATTTGACAGAGGACCCCCTTGACCCATCACTTTTATATTTCCCCCTCCACACCTTCCTCCTTAACCTCTCTCATTTTGAAAGGAAATGTCCTTTCAGGGGTGCATGGCTAATGATTTTATTGGACTGTGGAACTTTATCTTGGCACCCCTTTCAATAAATATCTGACCAGACAGTGAGGGTTTTGGAGATGGATGCCACTTCCCCACCAAGTGCCTGGGGCTGATTGCCTATGTGCTTTGATGAGCAGCCCTGAAGGCTGTGCTCAAAACTGAAGGACGAGCAAGCAGATGCAGGGGATCACCTCAGCAGCCATTCACCCCATTCCTTTTCAAAGGAAAGTTTATTAAAAGAAGCACGAACTCCAATTGCAGAGCCCTGTGTTTGAAATAAGAGGTCTTGCAACAAACATTTCCGTCTGTAAATGTCTAAACCTTTCCAAAGATTAAAGGAAATTAGTGCTGGCGTGTTTCATTAATTTGGCACCACAGTGGAGGAAATGTGGTATTCATTTCATTCGGGTGGATTATGAAACGTGTCAGTTTTTCCATTCTCTTTCTCCAGGGCATTTTTTTACTGCAAGGCCTGTCATGATGACATCACAGATCCCAAAAGAATAAAAAAATGTGGCTGCAAACGGCGTAAGTAGTGTTTCTTTCCCCCTTCCCTCCCTCTTTCCTTTTCCCCAAATTTGTTTCCCTTCTCCTTTCCCTATTAAAGAAACACTAAACATCAAGAGGTTTCTTGGACATGTTTATGTTTCGCCCATCAGCTTAAAGAGACATGGAATAAATACCTGTCCTCGCTTTGTTAGAGCAAGGATGAAAAATCACCACCATCAACACCTTTGAGTGAACCTAGTACCTAATCCCCACCTCGGGACCTTAAAGGGTTGCTGAGGTGCTTGTGTCCACTTGAACATAGTCAGTATGGTATATGAGAATGAGGACTGCTAAGACCATGGAAGAGGGAGTATTTTTTGCGTAGTGATTTCCAGTGATTTACACTTGGGGACCACCAAGTGTAAAGGTGGGTACTAAAGGGAAACTGAGTTTGAGGACTCTGTCTCCCAAATGGGAGCTGCTGCAAGGTTCGACACCAAAGTCCAAAGTTTTCATTTGTGGTACCCTCAAACTAGCCCAGGAAGAGAATTTGACCATGACCAATCAGCTTTGTTTGCCATTGCTCCAATAACCAACCTCAAACACCATTGCTCCTTGGGGTAGACTAGATTGGTCTTAGTAGCTTCTGGCATATCCTGTCTCAAATATCTTCCAAAGCAGTATGTCAGTGTGACTTCTTGAGAAAGATATGGTACATCAGGAATACTGGGGTCATGAACTCCCCAGAAACCAGTACCTAAAGGAGACTTGCCTCGAGAAGGCCATGCTTTTTGCAGTAATCATGTTGCATTGCCTAGTAGAAATTGTTCATGGCCATAAAGAAAACAATAATAATGATGCCTTCCTTCCTATGGTGAGTTAATGTTTTCAGAGCTCCTTATTTATGATAATTATTTTCTTTGATCCTCACCATAACCCTGGGTAATTGGCAGGGGCTGTTATTAATTCCATTTTACAAAAAGAGGAAACTAAGGCTCCAAGTTTAGTGGGAAGATGAGATTGCTAAGAGTCACACTGACCCATAGACCAGGGCTCAGGATCACACAAAGGCCTGTCTATGCTGTGCACTCAGTGCCCTAATCATATTTGAGACAGAGAAGGGCAAGGCAATGACCTTGGCTGAGTAGAAGCATAGTTATGAAAGATCGCCCCATAAAATACTTTGTCACAAGCAGAAACCAGATAGAAGAGCACTATTCCTGGGATACGCCAACCAAAGCAAGGGCTTTTTTCACTGCACTCCTAACGGGGACACAGTAATGTAATCCAGTAAGATATAAATATCATTCTGCTGGAGCAGAGACACCCGAGCTCTTAGGCAAATGCCCATGGGAACACTCTTGGTCGAGAGCAGATTCTGTAGAAATCCTCTGCGGCTGGTTCCTAATTTGAGGGCAGCTGAGGCCCACTGTTTTGCTTTCTCCACTGATTCTACCAACACACATGGCTTTGTACCCCTTAGCTCTGACACCTTACTAAGATGAGTATTTATTAACGTCTCAGAGAAGAGACCCAGACAAAGGTCTAGAGGTCTAAGAATTCTCTGATTCCGACAATTTAACAGGAAGAGCATCTAATGATGTGTAAGGTCCAGAACAAACCCACCTGACTTCCAATCCCCTGGATTCCATGACACCAAAGGCCCTCCTTACCAGGCCATGCACCCCAGCGTGGTTGGCGTGGTTGGCTGTGAACACAGAAACACAGCTCAGCTGACCAGGCATCCTTCAGGTTTTTTTTCCATCAGAGGAAGACAGTATCTCAAGGTGGAAGTAAACAGGAGCTACAAACACAAAATGGTTAACTCCGTTGTAAGGAAACTTTTGTAGTAGAGGGGTTTGGGAATGCAGGAGAGTGTCAAGGCCAATACTCCACGACCAGATAATCTGCCAAAGAACCTGGTCCCATGGGGTGTCACTGAAAGTTACTTATTGATTAGACATCCACGTACTTTTGAGTACTTTCTTTGTGCCAGGTGCATGCTTGGTGCCAGGGATGTAGGGATGAACAAGATAACATCACTGTTCTTCTGAACCCTTTACACTAGTAAATGGATCATAGAAACCATTAAATAAGTTCAGGTAGAGCCAAATGCTTGAAGAGAGAGGAGACTGCTTGAGGATATGGGGAATCTTGTAGGGCTGCTGCTTTAGCCTGAAAGCCTTCCTTGGGAGGTAACATTGAAGCTGAGACCCTGTCCAGGTTGGTAGAAGAGCAAGGGCAAAGGTCCAGAGGCAAAGAATAAGTTTAAAGTGTTGGAAGGCAGGAAGGCAGGCAGGCAGGCAGGCAGGCAGGCAGGAAGGAAGGAAGGAAGGAGGGAGGGAGGGAGGGAGGAAAGAAGGCAAGCCAGTGGGGCTGGTGGGGCTGGGGAGAGAGCCGAATGAGATGAGTTCAGAGAGGAAGACAGAGGCCATGACAAGAAACCTGGGTTTTAGTCCTATAACAGATACAGCCGTTGGGAGATTTTGAGCAAGAACACATCATCAATTTCTATGAGATGACTTCCATGCTGACTGGATAGAGAATAGACTCTAAGAAGGCGAGGGTAGAAGGCAGACTGATGGAGAGAAAGTGTCTCTGATCCCTGCTCTGATGCTGGAATGTTCCTTGTAGGCATTGTAGTAGAATTCAGCAAAATTTCTTTAAGTCCCTAGAAATGAGGATTTGGCCTCTAGGCTATTTTTCCACCCTGGCTCCAGGCAAGGACACAGCAGCTGACTTTAAACTTCATCCTGCAGAGAGAGCCACAAACTGTTTGAAATAATTTTATTCTCTTCATTCCCCTTAAAGCTGGCTCAGCTAGTGAAGGGTCTGATCTCTCACCATGCATGGCATGGATTGCTGCAGAAGTACCGCCTCTCAGAGCTGAGCCATCGTGACAGGGGTCTTGCCCCTGTCGCTCCGTACCCCCTTCCCTCTTGGGCTCATCTCATAGAGGTGCCTGGCTGTGAGGTTAATGTTTGATAACAGTCAAAATTGTCCAAATATTGTTCTTCCTAATTAAAAGGCCACAGCAGCCTGTGTTACAGAGGGCAGGATGCAGATGTGTATGTGTAAGGAGTGGTCAGAGTAAAGTGACTTACTGAACGTGGACCTCCCCATGCATACCAGGCAAGTCAGGAAATTGGGGAAAATATGTTTTGGTTGCAAATAAACTTTTTCAAGAGAAGCAGCTAGGATTGTGAATAATGCATCGGGGGTGGGGGTGGGGTGGGGTTGGTTCCTGTGCCTTTGAATGCACATTGCCTGGTACCCCAAGTCAGAGAGGGCAGATCACCTGCACAGTCATTTGTCCAAACCTGTCAGGCCAGGTGTTCGTAATTCATCCTGGAAGGATACATCTCCATGAGGGCAGAGCTGATGACAATCAGTGGTCTTTATCCACAGCTTCCGAACCCTCCCCTCCCAACCTGGCTCTTCCCCTCCCATCCCCACCCCTACCCTCCCCATTCACCTTAAACATTTCATGCCATACTGTCTGGAGCAATCTGGAGTGTGGGCATTCCATCTGGAAATCCTGTGGTAGTATAGTTTAACTTTTGCATTTCTTTCCATTTCTTCATAGCATTCCATCAAGGAAGAGAGTCAAATTCAGCTGTCTGGCCAAGGAGCGAGCTCCCAGAAACTACTATTTACCCATTTTCTTCTTCTGTATAACAAACTTGGTCTAATGATTTACATTTTTTCCCCCAGCCTGTAAAAGTTTGCCAAAGGGTGGACTCCTAGGGGACAAGTCATGTCTGAATTGATGTGTTTGAAGGAATTTTCTTGAACTTCTAATCATTGACGTATTTTTGATTTATTTTTTTTCCTCTTTGCTGCCTTGGAATACGGCCCCTACTCTATTTTAACTGCACACTGGTAGTGATATATTGTGAGTAAAACGGGTTCCCAGTAGCCCGGAGTCCAGTTCCCCCTGTCTTTCTCTAGAAGAGATACTTCTTTTATTTTCTGTACAGTTTCAGTTTCTTTTTTTCTTTTGATATTTATGTTGCATGTAGCAGTGACATCATGCCCCAACTCCCTCATCCAACACGGTCTGCAGAGTAGCCTGGAGCTGGAGACCCCTGAGAGCAGGGAGCCACCCTCTGTTCATCTTCCCATCCCCCAGCCTCTTGCCAGCTTCTGGCGCTGTCTTATTTTTCCATTTGAAAATAAGACCTCGACAACAGTGTTTCTCTCGAAGGCCTTGTCTCGGGACCTTTAGGGGACGCTGAGTAGGCTGAGGTAACTACCACTAGAGCTGTAGATGCCTCGTCAATTGGGGGTCATTGTCATGCTTGCCTTTGATAAATTTCACCTGGTCTCTGCTATTGAGCCTGAATTCCTATCCTGAAGGAAACACACATGCTACATATATATTCCTGTGTTGTGATATATATATGATATGTACCAGTACTTTATATGTAAAAATGAACATTTTTATATATAAGCACAGAGATATTTTATAGAGAGAGTGATGTATTTATTATAATATATGTACCTCTCTATATGAGATAGTGCTTGCTCAGGACTTCATTGGACATCAAACTTTGGGATTAAGTATCTTAAACTGCCTTACTGGAGACAAGTATTTCCCTAGTGGTAATTATTTCCTACAGTCTATGAAGTTCCCTTGCTTTAAAGTTTCTCTTTAAATCAGTACCCACCAGGACACACCCAGTTCTTCTGTGGGTGTTAGTCAGGCATCTTGGAAGATCCATTGACTTATTTAAGATGGAGAAGATGGCTCAAGGAGAATGTTCCATTTCATTAAGGAGCTAGGTAGAAGTCTGAACAAGTAAATGTTAAGTCTCTGAGCCTCTAAACTTACTCACAGAATAGGACCTCTCTCACCCACAAGAGGTGGCAATTTTAGGGCCAGTGTTTCTGTGTGTGACTCAGAGCAATGCTGCATTCAGTGGCACCAGCAGTGAGCATTGCTGGGTCTTTACACGTCTTCATGAGACTCTACTGAAAACAGGACCCAGCCTGCAGACCAATTGAATCCAATGGTCTTGGAATTTGGAGATGTCTCTGCACTCAGAACACTCATTGCCTTTGCACCAAGCAAGCGGGTCATCTGGTTCTGGCTAGTCTTCAGAGTTTGAGGGCCCAGAATGCTCAATGTACAAGCAAAACAAATCAATGACGTCCTCAGTTCATCACACAACACTTCCCAAATTGACTCTGTGGCCCCTTTCATCTGCAGAGCACCTGGAAGGGTGGCTTGAGGGCATGTGGCACTTGCATACCTGCAAAGGCACCTCCTGTACCTAGCAATCCTTCAGAACCAGACAGACAACACGATGTCAATCAACCAACTACCCTAGTGCCAAATTCCTCTGCCTTCCACAACAACAGTGTGGTGTTGAGGGCAGGATCTACTAATTCCATATACTCAGTGCTACTGACATTAACTAGCTTTTTCTCTCCCCTCTTTCTGACCTTGGAAAACCACCTGGAAGATCCTTCTTCTCCCTGCAGAAGCTAATAGGAGGAATTTTGCATAGTGAAGACATCATTCCTCATTTACAGGACTGGAAAGAGTGCTCTCTGATTCCCAGTATCACACCAAATGAATGTCTCAACCCTATGCCTCGGTGGACTTTTTGTTCATGGATACTTTTACTTATCACTTTGCTGCTGCTGAGCATATGAAGAGGCAGCTTTGGGGTTCAGGCTTCGAATGAATCCTTCCTTCATTGGATTGATTGTAGCCCTTTGATTGCGATCTAAAAAGTATCAGTGAAGCGAAAGGCAGATATTTTTTTCCTTCGACATTAGTCTTCCCTTGAATTTGCTCCATTTGAACCTAAAATACTTTTCCTCCAGCAGTTGGAAAACTCCACCTGAGTCTCTCAGTCCAGCGCTGCTTTTCCTGCCCCTTCCAACCCACCCTGGAAATTAAGATTCTGCAATTGGAAACTAGCTGACAATTTGGTTGCTGATGCGGGAGGCAGATGGTGCTGAGAACAGGATGGAGTCCAACTCCCTCTTCATTCCAGGCTTTGGCTCAGAAGGGCTAGCCAGCAGAGAACCTGAGTTTAACAGCTGATTGTCAGTTTGACGCAAGGACAGAGCAGTAACCGAGCCATGTCTACAGCAGCCACTTCCTACAGGTTTCCTTTCTCATGATCACGACCTTTGAAAATATAGAAAAAGTGCTCTAAGTGTATTTCTGAGCCATCTCCCATTTTTAAACACTTAAGCGTAAACAGATAGCTTTGATGATGTCTATTAGGGAAATACTTGTATTTTATCTCTACAAATAGCAGTAGGAAGTCATAATGGAAATATTGGATGAATATCCACTTCATTGTGGTGAAGGAAAGCATATAAAAGGTTTTCCTCAAATTGTAAAACTGCTAAGACAGGGTTCTTTGGAGGAAGGTGAGACCCAGGGTCTAATTCTTGGCAACCACATAACCTTTTTGAATCTGTGGCACTGGCCCAAGAACAAGAACCTTGTGATGTGGGCCAAAGAGAAAACTGAGTCCCCAGAGGCTTATATTTCTGCTTTCCCCGAGTTAAGTTGGCCTATGGGGCCGATTAATTGAGCATAAACTTCCAAAAGCCCTAAGATGGAACGACAAGTAGCTACAGTATTCACACCTACCAGAGACACACTCTTGTCTGTTTCCCGTCTCAGGAAGCTATGGCAGGGCTTTGAGGAGACCCAGCCAACTGGTGCTGCTGTGGTCCCACTCTGGTAGCCATGGCTGCAAAGCCAGTGTGTTTGCAAGTTGCTACTCTATACCGCTCTGGAACCATCTCCTAGAATTCTCTCATCCCCACTGCCCCCTAAACATCCACTGTGAATTGTAAGAACCGTCGAATTGGAAGAACACTGCACAGATTTCAATTCTTGAAAGCACACAGGGTCCCCTTTCTGCTCCCTTTCAGAGAAAGGCAGCTAGTTTAGGTGATCTGTCGAGTAGCTGCTCTTCCACAAAGATCCACTAGATGTCCTCATAGATCCACTTTGTATTATTGAAATCCTGGGGGAACGTCCCTTTTCTGAGGATTGGGATTTGTGAAGAGAGCTTTGGGTGACTATGTAAAAAAGAAAACCAGCAAACACCAAAGGTGAGAGGGCACTTTATGTGTCCAGGGAGTAGATAAAGAAACTTACTTCTGTTTTAAATAAATACCGAAACTTTTAAAGTTGCTCTTTGAAATCTAACCATGGGAGTTTTAAGTGACATTCTGATATCTGAAATTAACCTTCTAACCTACATCAGCTCTAGAAAAAGGAAATGATCATAGAGAAATGGAAATGAAACACCAGCGGTTCTGAGTATCTGTGATTCACTAAAACAAACCTGGGGGATTAGGAAGCCAGAGAAAGTTGAAGGAGACAGGGGTAGTGTTTTCCAAATCAGGAGGTCCAAGACTTAATTTGGATATAATTTTGTTTTACAACCTGAGAGTATAATTTTACACACAGAATGTCCACATCTTCTGAAACAGCTACCACCAAGCAGAGAAATCCTCAAACATTTTTAGTTAAACATTTGTTCGGGTTCATGACTCGGTTAATGGCACAGCGGAAGGCTCTTCCTGGCTGGGATGCACACCCTTCAAGCCTGATGAATGACTCCACCGGAAGGGAGGTCAGATGGGCCTTTCCTTTTAAGAAGGTGGACCCAGAAGTGTATATAGGTGAAGACATCTCAGGGGCGGTGGCGTCCATGAAAATGGACTATTCCAGAAGTAGAGTGAGAGACATTGTAATTCACAAAGGTCTGTCAACATGTGGGGCTCAATCGTTTTTAACTGTTTCTGTCTTGTCTTTGAGCCTCTCATTGGTCATTCTTGCTGGGGGTTTTTTTCTTTTTTTTTTTTTGTGGTGGTGTTTGTGTGTCTTTTGAGATTTCTATTTTGTATTTGGTATGAGTGTAAAAATGATGACTGGGAAGGAATGATGAGTAATAGCATGTTTGCTTTTTTATGCATATGCTGCTTTGGAATGTGACTGCTTATAATTAACATTTAATCTTCTTATAGCAAATGGTTTTTTGCTGCTTCAATTACCAGTTTCAGCCTGTTCCTGCATGCTAACAATATGAAATTTTAGAACAATGCATGGTCTCCAGAACAGCCAGCAATAACAGTTGCAAACAGTTCCTGAGAGGCACTGGGTTGAAGTTCTGTTTCCTCCTGAAGCCCTTACCAAGTACAAGGCTAAAAATCACCCATTAGGATGAGCTTACCTCTGACAGAATCATTTCAAAAGTTATCTCGCCTCATTCTCCCTCCCCTTGTCCTTAAAGATGGGTATATATAGAGGAACTCTCTTTCCCTATAAATGTGTCAGATTCTATTATTGTGTATGACCCAAAATGGCAGTATGGAAATGAAAACCAGGGACTGTTGCTAATGAGAAGCATAGCGTTTCAGAGTTTGATGGGCTTCTCTTCTGCTACAGCATTTGATTAAATTTTTTTCAAAACAATTTATTTACAGTGAAACAAAAAAATCATCTTTGTTTCCCTCCTCTGTGTAAATCACAAATCAATATTTCCAGTGAAAGAACTAAGCAAAAAACAAGCGAGTAGTCTACAAGTTGTACGACAGATCTGGATGCATGTAAAATAACTTTATTTTTATGGCTTCCGCTGAAGACTTCTTCCTCTTTCTTGACTTCAGCTACTACTGTCTGGGGTGTCTGGGCATTCACTCCATGCCTTCTAAAGTCTTCCAAAGTCTTCCAATTCAAATGCTATAGTGGACTTTTTTTTTTTTTTTTTTGTAAAAGCTCAGCTCAGGAATAATGTGCCATGCACTGAAGAGGGCTGGGGCTGCATGGTGATGATCTGAACGACCGGCTAGCAAGGATGCTAAAAGAACATGTCACTAAAAATGGGAGCCAAGTTTACAGGAATGAATCTCTCATTCATCTCCCCCAGTGCCTGTTCTTCACAATCATAACGTTACCCCTGCTTGACAAATATACTGTATGGCAAGTCATAAAGGTCTTAGAACAGGACTTGACCCATTTGAGAGATTTAAACCCCTCTTCCTGGTGACTGTAACATTCAAAGAGGGCAAAACCACAAGCCATATTTTAAAGTAAGAGTGCAACCATTCTCCACAAAGAAAAAGAAAGCGGGGGTACAGAATGACTTTTAAAATGGAAGTTGTGGGCACGGGGAATAACACCTCTCCAGTTCAGCCTTGCTATTTTGCTGTGATGCGTGGAATAAATACAAGTTCTTCCCCAATCCTGTGAGAGAAGCAGGCTGGGTCATGCTAAGTGATAAGCAAACACGTTTGCCTGTTGTAGCATCAAAATGAGGCACAAAAAAGCTTCTTGTTCTGAAATATAAATTGGCTTGAGGGATAGGGATGAAGTGTTTTTAAGAACCACTACAGTGATGTCAAGCAAGTTTTGTAGGTCAACACACAAGTTGGATCCCCAGGCAGTTCAGCTCCTACGATATTAGTTTAGAAGAGGTATCAATGTTACATGCAAATTTAAATAAGGTAATTTACATGGGACCTCATCTCTTACTTTATGTTTCATAATCTCTAATCTATTTTGGCCGACATTACTTGTATAAGAAAAAAAATTATGATTAACCAATAGCCCGATGGCCTTCTGAATTTTTGGTGGGTAGGGAGAGAAAAGCAGATGCGATTTTCAGATTCTCCCAGCTTTAAGCAGAAAATACACCCATGAGTAGCTAAATGCATTCCAATAGACGAACATCTCATATGCTTTTGGTGATTTCTTATTTGTGAACTGCCTTTAATGTCAAATATGCAGCGTTAGCCTTGAGTAGCTGCATTTCTTATATGGACAGATT
>NW_024080728.1:3799818-3832318 GCF_003009895.1 Hyaena hyaena | reverse complement strand
CCTGAGATCTGTGTGACACAGTGCCGGCCACAAACCATCAGCAGCCCTGGCATGAACAAATTCATCATGTGCTGGAAGAGAAACAGATCTTTAGACTTGCACTTGGAAATAGTTTTAGCTAAAGTACACATGCGATCACTCACACCCACCTTTCAATTTACTAATAGTTTAAACCTGTGCAATTATGTACACCCTTTTGCAAACTACTGTAGCTAATTTTAAATGGCTCATGACTTTTATTTCGGGTATAAATATAATACAAGGAGGCATTCGACTCCGATGGTTAAGCTGAGAGGACAAGTCCAATACCATTAGGTTGAAGAGACACATACCAAAATCAGTTTAGTGTAATCTTGAGTCTTGTCAGATAATAAACAAAAATCAGCTTATCCTGAGTAGCCTTTGGTTTGTACAGGCAGAGAATTAACATTGTCAATAGAACTAAAGTCACTCGAGTGAACTAATGGCATTTTGAAGTACATAAAATCAGATACGAGGGCAAGGGGTGGAAATAGCTCTAGGAAAATGTCTATAACAGGACACACCCTGCATGGGCAGTCTCCAATGCCTGTTAAGGAGGGATTTGAGTTAATAAGCTGTATTTAAAAATCAACAGCCTATCATTATCTGATTCCTTTTTGTGTGTAGTTTTGGGTGACTTCCTCAAGCTCCCCCCAAATTGTATTTGTTTATTTTACTTCTGGGCCCTGAAACCAAAGACTCTTCCCACCATGACCATCAGTGATAGAAAGATAGAAGAGCTGAAGGAAACTCAGCTAATCACAGTTTTCCATGCATTCCTTAAGCCCATTCATTCTGGGTCTGTAATTTCTTCTATTTTCCTTGTTCATGCTGGTATGATCTGTCTCTGACTCTTCCTCCCTCACCCCCTCTCCTTCTCTATATCCGCGACAGTAAATACTGAAGCAACCTTTGGGTTCCACTCCAGCTCTAGCCCCGGTCCACACTCCCTGATTTGGCCATTTGCACGTCATTGCAGGACGTGAAAACAGGAAGGCAAATGGGGCCAGACAGCCACGTAATCATTACAAGAGACGAACGATGTACCTGGGAGGGCATCTTTGGGCACTTTTGTTGGTAGTAGGCAAGGATATAGAAGCCACTGCCTCTCACTCGATTTTGTGGTAGCCACATTTAGCAATGGGTGGATTGGAAATAGGCCTTCCGAGTGTTTCCACAGTGGTCAGCTAATTAAATCAGCATTGTAAGGCACAAAATCATACATGGGCAAAGTATTTCTTCCCTTTGAAAAGAATCCTCTTCAAATGCCTATCTCTAAAGTTTTCATTCATAATAAATAGATGCTTTCTTTAGTTCGATGTCAGGTGATGTACTTGACTTGTACTTGGGGACCTCGTGCTTCTCCCACAAAGGTGTTGTTGAATTCTTTACGCTAAATATTCTATGAAGAACTACCTCATATAGATAAATGAGAGACGGAATATTCAGGCAAAAGGCAGCCAGTTTTTCAAAAGAAATCCCTTGAAACAGAGTTAGGAGACAAGAAGTAGAAAGGTCAGAATGAGGAAAGATGGAAGGGTCCCTTGTGTGTCCCTCTGTCACTTGGACACCTCCCTTCCCAGGAGTACGACACTTTAATAAGTGACTCGGCTTTTCGAGGACAAACTAGAAATGGCATTGGCATGCCACAAGGAGGCTGAGCAGAGGTCCTTCTGCAAGGTGACATGGAAATTATGTTTGCATTTTTACTCAGGACAGTGGCCGCTTGTCACGCTACTCGGCCTGACAGCCCCTACCACCGGGCAGTGGATTCTCCATCTTACCTCCGTGGTGGGGGACAGATGTGGCCAGTTAGCTCTCCATCTCCCTCCCTCCTCCACTATCTTGGGTGACAGATGCCAGGGCCAGTCTGCCTTTCACTTGAGCTTTCTTGTCAAGGCTCTGCCTTGAGCCCAAATCCTGACCTTTACTGTATGAAATAAAGTACTGATGAACAAGCAGAGGTTTGAATTAGAGCAGGCTTGGAGCAAATGTCAGGTCCATCTCTGCCTCCTTCCTCCACCTGCACCAGGAGCCCAGATTAGACCCAGTCTGGAGTTTGCAGTGCCTTAGGCTTTATGGGTCTGGGGAGACATAACTTATTAACAAAGAGTTATTAAATTTTTATCAATTTTACAACACAATGTAAATGCCTCCTATGAATCTACATTGTATTCATTATCATTTAAAACGTTAATTAAGTCAAAGTTGCATTTAATTTCTCTCTAAATGGGCCTCTGGGAAGAGGCTTTTAGAAACATCTGTGGGAGCGTGCAGCTCGTGGAGACAGGGAATCCCCCAGCCGGCGTTCAGGATAGCACCGAGTTGATCGCCGTCGCATGCCTGCGGTTACTTTGTTGTGATGCGATTGGGCATCGTCTCAAATTAGTATCAGACCAACAATCGTGTTAAGTCACTGAAGAGAGTCTCGTGGGGTGGCAGCATGGGACTCCACCACACCCTGCCTTCAAGTCCCATCCGGGTGGAAACGAGCCCTAGATGCGCAGCTCCTCTGGTCTCAGTCATGCCTGGGATTCCCCCTCCTCGGATGGTGCCCATTGCTTCACTCAGATGCTTCCTTCATCTGAGCTGGGCATTTGTCATCTGGCCCAACAGATTCAAGGCATTTGCCAACATACTCATAGGAAAGATCTTAGCGTTTGGGAACGTTGACTCGGGTTTAAGCCGAGAAGCAATGAGCATAGTGGGAACCATTTTCAGAGGGGAGTGGATGTGGAGATATACAGATCAGACTCATCCGTGAGGAGAGGAGGGTGAGGCTTGCTAAGGTTTGCTGAAAAATTCCTTTCTCTTATTGAGAAGAGGTTGATGTTTTTGTCTTATCTGAGTAAAGGTCCACTCTCCAGGCAGATCTACTGTTATATTTGTCCTCCCTTGCGCAGAGCCCGAGGCTTCTTAAGGTGGCAGTGTAAGGAAATGGCTAGAGCTTCACTTAGACTCACATTAAGACGAGGCTTTGTGTAACGTCAGCTCTTAGTGTGTGCAAGGTGCTCTGCCAGGACAGCCAGGGTGTGTGTGTGTGTGTGTGTGTGTGTGTGTACATATATATATGTGTATATGTTATTAAATCTAACACATAGCATTTTCTGCATTGTAGACACTATGTCCTGTATATATATTAATTTAATCCTTTCCACAAGGTAGTAACTGTTATTTGTGGTTGAGGCTGCTGTAAACTGAGGTGGCTGTAAACTGTGCCATTTAGAGACGAGGCAACTAAGGCACAGAGAGGTTTAATAACTTGCCTCAGGTCCTGCCTGAATCAGTAGGTGGAGCTGGGATTCTAAAACAAGATGTATGTTTCCATCCAGGCTGTGGGGCAAGTTGAGTTAGTCAGATACATACACAGTTGGAGGTCACCCTGTTTAAGGGGAGCTTAAGACTGTTCCTGGGAGAAGAGCCATGAAGGGGTTTTGTTCTTAATCTGCAATACAATAGAAAGCATTCAGAGTGTTTGATCTAGAAAAGGACCACAGAGACTTTGTTTTAGGAAGTGTAGTGTTGGGGCTGATGTGCAAGGAGGGGCTGGCCTGATGACACAGTTGGGAGACTCCCCCTGAGGGTGGAGAAGACCCCCAGAGGGGAGGCTGTGGTAGGAGAAGACCTAGAGAGCTGCTTATGGAAGCTCTGGGAAGGAAGGCTGGAGTTACAGCCTCCAGGACTCTGCAGCTGAAGCACATTATCCAAATGCAGATCTGAGACGTTAAAAATCTTTTTAAAGAAAGTTTAATTAATGGCTCTGAAGCTGTTGAGTTGCATTAGTTAAGTTTCTTGAGCTTAATTCTCCCCAGCTTACCCAGCAGTCATGATTCCTATTTGGACTCCTGTTTGCAGGGGAATTTACTAAAGCCTTGGCCGGAACTGGAGACCACCAGGCTGCATACACTATCCCCCATCTTGGGGGGGCTCCATCTCTTTTCCTTTTCCAACCCCTATTTCTTCTTCCTCCCACATCGCCTCTGCATTTCCAATAAGACTCCCATCTTTTGAGTGTGTTGATGGGGGACAGAGGCAAGCAGCTCCCAACTGCTGCCGTGAATGGTATTGGCCCAGCCTGGGCAGCAGGAACAAAGCAAGTGAGTGCCATCAGCAGGGGCATGTGACTGGCCCGGAGGGTCTTGGCTCAAGCTCCAAGTGGTAGCTATGGCTAGAGCTCGCGAAAATTATTTTTCAAATCCCTTGTATGGCAATGAGACTTTCTCTCCGCATCTTTCTGAGACAGCATGTCTCCTTACATCTATGGAGGGAAAAGAATAATAAAGTACTTCACATCCCATTCACTGAAAATTCACTGTAGTTTTCAACCACTTAGCCTACTCCAGTGGAAATATGAAACACATTTCCTGTGAAGTACTACCACACAAAATCTGAGGAAGTCATGTGGTATTTCTAAGTACCATGGCACAATTTTCTTCTCTGTTCACAAGACCTATTTGTTCATCATGGCTGTAGATCCACCATCCTTGGCTGTAGAATTTGTACATGCCATTGACCCCAGAGGGTCATTAAGACAATGCAGAAAAGCACTAGAGTCCTGGGTTCCATGACAGTGTGGGGCATATGTGCTGAGAATGCAACTTTGGAGGTGGAATGAGGCAGAATGTACCCACTCACTTGGCCGTGTGTTGTTTTTCCTCTCTCAGGGGCTTTCTTCCAAACCAATGTGTTGAATTACCTAGATAATTAGGGAATCCTTCACCTCCACATTTACTTACAAGGGTGCTGTTTCCCCAGCCAACCATTTTCCCAAGAGGAATCTAAATGTGTGGAAACAAGGCCAGCATTGTCAGAACCTCACATTTAAAATCTCAGAGAGCATTAAAGAAACTTTTTTTTGTGTGTTTTTTTGTTTGTTTGTTTGCTTGTTTTTGGTAAATGGCTAGATGGTGCCTGGTTTGGAGGGAGATTCTAGACATGCCCATAGATTCTTGTTCTGAGGAGACATTCTTCTGGAGTACAGCTCAGACAAACTGGGTGAAGGGTCTGGAGACTCGGAGACCTTTCGTCTCTGACCGTCTCACTTGGTCATCTACAGAAGGAGCTATCCTCCTTCTGGGATGGATATAGCAATCAAGAAGCTCCTCTGACCTCTTCCGGTAAACCTGAAGACTTCCCATTCTATCCCCTTCAATATAGCAGGGTGAATACTAGCAAATACTCCCAGAGAATATTCCAAATGTTCCTAGAGAAAACTATATAAACTCAAAGTGGAAGCTTCTGGGGCAAATCTACATTTGGGATGGTCAGTTGCACTGAGAGACTAAGCGAAGTGAGGAAGACTGCTTCCTGGAGCTGGAGTCACTCAAGATGCACCAACAGTGTGTAAAGGGTGTCTGTAGACCACAGGATATGGGCCATCTTCTGGGATGGAGCTGACTGCTTGCATTAAAGTGATCTCCACTTTGGCCAATGGCATCTTTCTGGACCGGGGCCTGTTGGATTGCACTCAGTCAAGAAAGGACATAGGGGCTGCCTCCCTTCTCTCCAAGGTCAGAAATGCAGCATGCTGGCACCCTTGGTTGGGCTTCAGATGTAGACAATACCTGAGTAGGAAATGGTCTGAAGGATTCCAGTTCAGTAAATATTTGATGAGTAAAAGAATGAATAAATGAAAGAATTCTCAACCACCAGTCAAAGGAATAGATGGTATGCCAGAAACAGGATTGCATAGATCCATGAAGTTTCCTAAACATTTCTAAACAACTTATAGCAATAGATAGATAGATAGATAGATAGATAGATAGATAGATAGATAGAGATCATCTCTTGTCTTATTGAAATGGCCTTATGACTTTTCCATTTCTACCATGGACATGGACAGTGTGTTATTGGAAGGTGGAAGGGATGTTGGAGAACAAGCATATATATATATATATATATATATATATATATATATATGTATATACATTCTCATATTCCTGTGAGTCAGGGTGGCCCAAATATACTGATGCATTGGGTAGGGCCAACATGAGGAGAGGGACCCATTTCTAGAGAGCTCTGACCATTTGCACATGGCTGTATCAGCCTGCCCCAATGTGGAGAAACATTTAAGTCTACTCATGACTTTTAGAATCATTGACTCTGACTTAAGGTAGGCAGGTTGAATCCAACAGCACCCAAGTGGCAATTCTTCCCACGTCAAGGTATCCAAAGCCTGAATATGTCTCATGGCTATTTCCTATTAAGTACCATTATTCTGTTTATTCTGCTTGAGACAAGGAGGGGGCAGAGAGCTTTCCAGATGTTTGCAGAACTCTCAGCCTGGCCCAAGCACTCTCTTACCTTTGAGTGGCTTTGAATTGCTCTCTGCATTTTGTCAAGGTCAATCTGGCCATTTCTTCAGTGCAGATGAGTAAATTTCCACATATGTAACATATCCAACTGAGAGAACACATCCAGCAGTGATGCTTCAAAGCCAAAGCCCTAAACAGGTGTTACTGAAAAGGAAGGTGTGATGACCTGCAGAGTAGAGAGAGCCTGTGAAAATGACAGAATGAAACTTGCTAAGAATGCAGAGGGTAGAGGAAGGGGTTAAGGTCATGTGGCCTGGGAAGTCTTGGGACATGGCTATGAAATGTGCAAGTGGCTAGTTGCTGGAAGGGCCATTCCTTCACAGATATTCTCAATGAAGATGAAGATGGATATCTGGTAGGGAGACATCTCTTTTATTTTCTCAGCTATCTAGTTGGAGATTCCCAAGCCATTCATCTCACTGTGCAGTGAGCTAAGTGATTCTCCTTGGCAATTAAAGCCTGAAATTCTGGGGAACTTCAGAGCAGGGAAAGGGAGGGAAACACACACAAAAAAAGTTTGTGTGTTTTCCGCAAACTTTGGAAATCATTCCTGGAGCAGTCGTGTTTTGATATGTTCACCAAATGGATGCTCAGTGCATGCCAATTTCTAAAATAAGAGTAATGGCTTACACTTGTATGAATATTTATTCTTCTCACTTCATCTAAGTGAACCCAGAATAGACATCCTCCTTTACAACTGTGGGACTTTGGGCAAGTATTTTCTCTATCCCTTTGTTTCCCCATCTGTAAAATGGAGATAATAATAGAACCTGTCTGATAGAGCACCCGTGACTGTGGCCTCATCATCCCTTGTCTTATGACTTTTCCATTTCTACCATGGACATGGACAGTGTATTACTGGAAGATGGAAGGGATGTTGGAAAGCAAACAAGAAGGGAACAGAGGGTGGGGAGAGATGACACTTCTTTCCTTTAAAATTCTATCAGAATTTCTTTTCTTGATGATGGTCTTGATCTCAACCCATCTTTGATGTCTGGTTGTGTTGATACTTCCCATCAGCACCTTTTCTAAATTGCTTTGTAATAGTCAAGTTCTGCTTATTGTTGATTTTCTCATTAGTGATGTTAGTGTGAGGGTCTGGGCCAAAGGGGATCCAAATCCTTTGCCCAAGCCCTGCCTTCCTCCCAAGCTCCAGAATGGTATCAGCATGGTAGTTTTGCTTGAGATCAAATCATGACAACAAGGAATTGTCATTTTTCATTTGTTGGAGCCCTATGATCCCATTTGGGGTTTGTTTCAAGTGAAAAATACAATCGCTCTTGCATACATCTATCCCATAGAGTAGTTAAAAAAATTTTTTTTTCTGTTAGAGATCAAATCAGAGTTGTAAGTTGTGTGGTCATTAGTTATCACCACCAGATTTCACAGCCTACACCTTATTTCTGTTCTTACAAAATCACCAGACTTCTCTGCTGTGTAACGATCACTCGTGGGGAAGCTATACACAATATGCCTTTCGTGGGTGCTTGGGTGTTAATTTATTTCACAGTTTCCTTTGCAGATATAATCAGAGTCACCTATCACATCCCTGTTTCTTCCTTTTATTGTGTTCCTTTGCTATCGCAGTTGTGTGATCTTATTCTGAAAAATGACAGGTAGCGTTTCTCTGCTCAGTGTATCGGTGACTTATATTCTCCACGACTTCTCTATTGCCATTTTAAAAATATAACATTTTATAGATGTAATCTTAGTTATTTATAACTCAGGTTTTGTTATATGAGAAAATTTCCTAAATGACATCTTGCTTTAGGTACACTTTTTTAAAGAAAGGGAAAAATATTCACAGCAAAAAGATTTTCCTCTAAATTGTAAATGAAGGAAAAGCTCTCAGTTAGTAAGATTATAATGCATTTTCCTGATTTCTTAGCACGTCGAAATGCATGAACATTATTTTTATGTAAGTGATCAAGTTGTGTTGTTTAATAACACGTTGTTAGAGGAAAAAGAGCTATCCCTTTCAATTTATTTGGATATTTACTGGGTGACTTACAGTGCTTTACATATTAGAATTGGTTTGTCAACAATTAACATTCTAGGTTTTTATATAACCCATACTTCAGGTAATAGAGGATTATTAAACTGCAACCAGTGTGTTAGAAATCTGCCGACTGGTAATAAAATTCTTATGTATAACAGCAGCTGAGAAATACTGCTGTATATTTATGCATAGATTGCAAGATAGATGATGGCCGGCAAACCACAGAGGGGCTTGAAATGCAGATTGACCAGCAGGTGGCACTGCTTTTCTAGAAATGAAACCTTTTACCTGGATGTATTCTAGGTACCCCCCCCCCCACCCATTCACACACTTTCTGCCTTTTCCTTTCCAGATACTCCTTTATTTCTCCAAAATGAACTTCTAAAACTGAGTTTGCGTGTTTGTTTATTGAGGAGATATACCTAAGACATCAACTCTCAATTGCTAAGATTCTTTAAATCCACCTTGCTTGATTTAATGCTCTTTTGGAACAAACCCTAGTTAAATAAATGTTATTATATTTTTAAAAGGTAACTACTCAATGCCAGATTCTTACCCCTAAGACTGGATTACCTGCACCATCTGATTATTGTTATGTGGCAAGTCCCCATTTTATTTAATACTTATTTATACAAATTAATTCCCTAGGCTCATTCCACACCAGAATAAGGTGGGTCATTTTTACAAAAGTGACTTAGGTATTGGATTAGTGTGCTATATAAAAATAATTTTATCATGATACCCTTTCATCAAGGATTAATTAGAATCCAAGTTAACCAAAGAATGTTGCTTTCTCACTGGGCCAAAACTAAATTTCTGACAAATAACATCAGAGGTTTTCAGGCTTTTTAGAACAATGTTATCCACACAAAGACTGATCAGCTCATTAATTTGGGCATCAATGAAGCAAAACAAACGTATAAGCAAAGCTATTTTTTGAGTGTTCTTTTGTCCACACATAGCCTATTTTCATTTTTTTAAACACAAAATTATGTTTTTCCCCTTTTTTCTTTTTTAAAACTACACTATTTCTTTTATATATGGGGTGTTTGGGAGTAAACATGGACCTACAGAGGGGACAATGGATTTATTGGGATCATGGAAGGGGAGACTTAAAATACATCTCAGGGCAACTCATTTATTTGTTCATCTTATTCATTATTAAGTGCCACCTATCAGACTATAAAGAACTTTGAATGCAAGTAATTGACTTGTTTTGTAATTTAAGATTTCAAAACCATTTATCTTGAAAAGCCAATAAGAATTTCTCCATCTCCTTTTTTAGTTAAATAATTTCTGCCCCCAATGCGGGACTGATCTCATGACTTCAAGATCAAGAGTCTACTGACTGAGCCAGTCAGGCACCACAAGAATTTTCTCTTTTGAGTTTGTAAATTTCTTTTGGCACACTGGCCTGAGGGGTGCAGGTCAAGGATCCAGATATCATAATGTACATTCTTCTTTTATTCACTTCTATGCTTTTGATGGAGAAAATGCTGAAGTGTTATTGATTAAATGAAACCAAGGAGTAGAGGTGGGGGAAACCTTTCTTTCTCAATGAATCCACTTGAAATCACTAGTTTTGTTGAAAATGTTTTTCAAACTGTTGACTGCAGTCAGTTTTCTTGTTGAAGTCAAACCCTGATGATTTTCCTTCCCATCTTTTTAGATGGGACAAAATCATCTCAAATACTTGAAGGCAGGAAGTACTGTCCCAGAGTCAAGGTTGGATTTACCTGGCCAGGCTCTGAGGGAGCACTCTTGTGAGTTTCACAGGACCCCCTTTCCAAGGCCATAAGTAACTTTATTTTCCTGTCAGATACTTTCTCCAGAATAAAAAACGAGACCTCCAAGGGTACTGGACCACTGCCAGGGGCCTCCTTCTCCTGTTTAGTTTTATGCACACGCGTGTGTATCTTATCTTTGGACCCTTACAATTTTGAAGTGGGCATAAAGTAGGCTGAGTGAGGGGTTTTTGATAGACTCTGCCTAGATGTAAGCCACCCGCTGCCCTCTTTCAGTTTGAGTACATAAATTGAAGGAAAAGTAACTTTCAGAGGATTCAGATTAGTATCTAATATTCACAATTCAGTCATTTGGAATCTAAAGCCATATGCTTCTTGTACCTTCCCCCCCCCCCCCCCCACTCGGCTCTCGAATAGACCTGCCTGCTTTAGCCAACCAGATTTTCTTCTAGTTCCCTAGCTTAGTACCTTCCCATCTCCTTGCCTTTGTGCAAGCTGTCCCTTCCACGTAGCAAGCCCTTCCTACCCTGGGCTTGCTGCCACCTACTTTCTTCAGCATCGTGGCCTCAGTGTTCCAGCACCATGTTTGGTTCTGAGGATACGCAGCTCAGTGAGGCTAACATCTCTGTCCATCCGACCCTTGTTTCGAGTCTGACGGGTTTTTTTTTCCTGACCACCCTACACCTTTCTAACATTTCCCGTATGAGGCATTTCTTTTAGCGCTCATCTGACCTTATCATGCAGCACGTTCCTAGTGTTGTTTTGTGTAATATTTGCAAATTATTTCATGTACATTTCATGTCATATATATATATTGCAGCTGTGTCATCTCTTTAGCTAGACTTGTGGTTCTCTCCTACTATGCATCTTCAAAACAAGAAAACAAGAAAAAAAAAAAAAAAAGGAATGCCCAGCCCCAGCCCCAACTCTTATAAGTTTTGTTGAATAGGGTCCAAGGTGGGACTCAAACATTGGTGCTCCATAAAGTCCATAAAGTTTCCCAGTTCATTTTTTTGAAAGGCAGGATTGAGAGCCACTGAGCTAGGCCACACTTTTTTTTTAATTTTTTTTTTTTTTTTATTTCTAGGAGAAAGAGAGAGAGGCAGCGTGAGCAGGGAAGGGTCAGAGAGAGAGGGAGTCACAGACTGAAACAGGCTCCAGGCTCTGAGCTGGCAGTCAGCACAGAGCCCGACACGGGGCTCGAACCCACGGACCGCAAGATCATGACCTAAGCGAAAGTCAGACGCTTAACCGACTAAGCCACCCAGGCGCCCCTAGGCCACACTTTTCTTAGACCAGGAATTCTGTGTTCCTATTTGGCAATGCTTTAGGGTTCAGTCTGGGAGGAAGTGCTGAATAATTATTTGGGGCTGGAGAGTTCTGTGGCTTTCTGTGCATGGCTGGCTCCTGTGGTATCTGTCAGGTGACAGAAGAAAGCATGAAGCCCAGAACTATTGCAGATTCAAGCTGAAGAGGCCCTTGTGCTTAGTAAATGCCGGTCCTCCAGGGGGAGAAGTGCCTTTCCAAGGCCACACCTTTGATCTAAGCCCAGATGAACTTGGTTTCCTCTTTGTGCTTCTTTCTTCTGCCACACCACCACTCTGGCAACCAGGAGCCATTTATTAGGAACCTTACCAGGGGCCCACCACTATGAGACATTCAGAGATTTCTAAACTCCACAGTAAAGGAGCTTATACGTCTAATTGAGTAGTAAGATATTCGAAATGGAAAACAAATTATAATGCAAAAAAAAAAAAAAAAAGGAGATGTCAGAGGGGTGTGAGATAAGAAATGCCAAGGGATTTGTAAAGAAAGGAGGGATTCGATCTTGTTACACTTGCCTAGGAAGGATTCCTGGAGGAGGCAGGCTAACCAGTTTCCTGATGGGTGGACAGAGTAGGTAGGTGGAAAGAAGACTTGTGGGAAGGGATAGTGGAAGAGTCACTGCCCCTCTGCCCTGTCATTCTCCTGACCTGCCGCATTGCCCACATGCCTGCCTCCATCCATGACCTCCCACCTGAAATTCAAGGGATAGAGTCCTTCACAATCAGCAAGAATTTCCTGTAATGTAATGGAAACAGTGGGGTTTCTCCACATTTCCATATGAGTTTCATTTGTTTTTGCTCTGAATGGTCCCAGCCTTCTCCAATAGTGGCCCACTTAAACAGTTTTTGGCTTTCTTTTTGTTTTTATGACCCTTGGCATAGCCTAATTATTCTGACCTGAGCCGTTCCTTGGGGCCATACGAAATATAGGACAAAGGTGGTAGTCAAACAAAAGCAGAGGATGGGGAGGGGGTGTTGAATCTCACCTTGTTGTAGTGCTCGGATACCTGATCAGTTACTTGGGGCTGAGGAGAGAGCGTGAACCCATCTGGATGGAACAAAGTCAAAAGAGAGCAGATTGGTATTGCAGAGAAGAACCCAATGGTCAAGAGAGCTCTAATTACTTTGATTACTCAAAGCTGCGGTAATAATGATGGGTAACATTTAACCAGAGCTTGCCAGGAGTTCTTCTAAGCACTTCTTATATTTTCAGTACATTCTCACAACAACCCTGTGAGGATGGTACTCTGAGGATCCCCATTTTACAGAGGAGAAAACTGAAGTTAGATAATCTGCCAATACCTGGTTTCAGCCCCAGCAGGGTGGCTGCAAGACCTCTGTGTTAGCTCTTTCTCTCCTTGAAGCCTGATACGAGTTGACATATGTAGAGGGATCTCCCATACCTTGCAGTCCTTCTCGCAGGGATGGTGCACTTGAGAGTCATTGGAACCAGGGCCAGAGATGTTAGAGAGGGGTGCCTGCCATGTGGCTTGGGTACAATAGGCACCACTGGGGTGTATGACCAACTGGTGAGCTCATGCCCCATGACACGCTCACCCTTCTGGAGTGGGAGCTCAGTCTTCTGCAAGATTTTCAAACAGACATTAGAAATGCATATTTTTATGGACAAACTTCAGATAAATGACTGCCCTACATATAAAGTCTTGTGGAGCAGCAAGGTGGTGCCGGGCAGAGCACATCAGGACAGTATTTGGTCCTCAGGCTGTTACTATGTGGCCCTGATTATCTCTTTTAACTCTATAGCATCTCCAAATCCTGGTGTCCACCTCTGTCCAGCAGAGATAATAGCTGATCTTGTGACATTATGGTATTGAGTAACTTGTCTGAGATCAGAGCTGTAATGAAGGTCACAGGTGGGACTTAGGCAGGTGGCTGGACTCTAGAAACTTGTAACCTCATGCTGCTTTTGTGAGCAGAATTCTGACAGCAATTGATCTGGGTTAGAAGTCAGCAGACCTGGGCTCTGGTTCTGAGTCTGCATATTACTGTAGTCTTGAGCCCAAAGAGAGTGAGTCCAAATATCTCTAAACCCCTTCAAACCCCACTCCTGCATTCTACACCTTGTTTTCTGTGTTGACCAGAAAGGGGCCCACCATGCACTAGCATTTTAAAATGTTGCACAGGATATGTCTGAGGATAAATTACAGTAGAATACAGATAATGATTTTATAGTTCAAGAGCATCTTTAGAAGATGACTATGCCCTTAAGAAATATACTAAATGCTGTGTTTAGTGTAAAATCACAATCCAGACTGGTCCTTACCTCCCAAGGTTAAAAACATACAGTATTTCTAAAGTGTTCTGGCAGAACATTCTTCATCGGGCCATGGAGGGTACCTAGCTTGCACTAAAAACCCATGCATTTTACCTTTATCAGAGTTTCGGAGAAAGTATCAGTGCAACCATCTGGAATACATATTAGAATTCTAGGTGGCTCTTGTCACAACCACCTCAATGGAAGATACGGTGTTTATGGGTGAACCAGTAATAATAGTGATATTAATAATAATGATGATCCTAATCTGCATAACATCTTATGATTTAGAAAACAGTTTCCCATGCCCACAATTAGACGCTAGGCTGGTCTTCAAATAGAATTATTGGAACAAACATTAATTCTTAAAACATAAATAGTAAAATGAAAATATGATGGACATTTTCTGCCTGTCATATTTGCTTGAAGCCGTTTAGGGGAAAGAAACACAAAAAAAGAAGGAAGGTAATATCTGAGTCAAAACATATAAACAAATAAAAACTTTTACCCCAAAGTGGAAATGTAAATCAACATTGTGTTAACCAGGAGAATTTGATGTGAAGTGTGAAATTAAGTCCATGAGAGACCTGACCCTTTCTCTCTATTCTGTTTCTCACCCCAGGCAGGTGGCAAATCTCAGATTCCTGAGGCAGCATGATCTTTTCTCCACTCCTTTGGATGTCTGACAATTTGTAAATCCACAAGGAAACCTTTCTTGTAAGGGTCTTCCTTAACAATCTCATGCAAACAGCATGAAGTGATCAAAAGAATAACTCTTGTTTTACATTTGCTTTTCCCAGTTCTGAACAAGGGAGTGAATAGACACACATGCAGATACTAACTAAGATAACGTCTTAGTAATGACAGACAGAGTGGCAGACCCAGCAGGGTCTTGAGAACACTCTCGAGAAATGGGCAGGGCAGGGCCAGGGTTTGAGTAAAGACAGTGAGGTACTTGCCCTGGGCACCAAATTTAAGATGGCGCCAAGAATCTCAGTAATCAAGATAAGTGATGGTTTCATGCAATATATTATTTTAAGTCAAAGTACAAAAAAATCCATGATGAATAAAATGTCAGAATTTTAAATAAAGGTGGGATAAATAACAGTTGTAATGCTGGCATTTTCGTACGGAATAAGCACAACAAAAAAAATTGGCAGCAGTTTCCATGTGCCAGGAGCAGTGTTCAGTACCTTATAGTCATTTTCTCTCGGTACATTTCAGTGGGGCCTGATTTATCCTACAGTAAATCCAAATCTATTTGATAATAAACCGTATTAGAGAAAGAGTTCCTTTACAGGCTCCATAAATTCCATTACAGTCCATTTTGTCTTTGTTAAACATATGAGTCGAAAATTACAATCCCTTTATTCACTATGATCATTTTAGACACACAGCTCAAAAAGATCGGCGTTAACTTAAAAAAATATATTAGCATGCTTGTGTCTATTGAAGCACCATTGTTTTCTGGGCTCTAGCTGATGATTTTTTTAAGTATTCTGAAAGGAGGGGAAAAAAATCAAAGATAATTATAAATTTGTAAATACATAATTCATCAGTATTAAGTGATTTTAATGGGATGGATACAGAATTCTCTATTTCCCCACGAAAATAACAGAGATGTTCTGATTAAGCCCATAATCTACTGCATGTGAAATTCCAACCAAACTGATGGGGCACATTTTCTTTTCTGAAACTACCTTTGATAAGAAATGCATTACAAACTCATCAGTTTGGCTTCCTGTTAACAAAGAGACAGCAGCCGTCTGGATCATTCTGGATTCACAGTGAAACTGCCACACCATGTATCCTCCAACTAAAGCCGTGCAAGTTTGACAAGGGGCAGATGAATCCAGGAGTTATTGTGCAGGGGTTTAAATCTATGCGGCAGCTGACGGTTGAAATAATCATCTATATATCGCTCTGAGCTAGCTGGGGAAAGGTTGAAGCTGTATATTTTCAACATATCTAGTCTAATGGTTAATCTGTTGTCTTGTGCCGGCGCTCTCAGGGTGGACTTGCAGCACATACTGACAGCTTCAAGGAATTGCTCATGGTCGATGTGGTTTGCCTTGATTCTCGAAGTGCGGCGTAGATGAATCTGACTTCACTCGAGTTGGAAACTGGGAAACTCACCTGACTGGTTTCCCCAAATGCGGGGAGACTGGCCAGACCCCTAACAGGTTGGATAGCAGGGACATTCAAACTGCTAAAATACCTCTATCCCTCCTGACTTCCTCAAATCTGCACCTGAAGTGGGCTCTATGTGTGTTCTTTTGTTGTCTGGCCATCTTGGCCTATGGGGAAACACATTATCATTTTTGAAAACTGGATGGCTAGGAAAATGTGAGAAGATAAATGAGAGCAGAGATCAGCAAACGTTTTCTATCAAGGGCTGGCTAGTAAACAACTCAGGCTTTGCGGGCCACCAGATCTTTATTGCAAGTACTCAACTCTGTTGTACAGTGAAAACAGCCATAGATAATAGGTAAATGAATGACTGTGGCCATGCTCCAATAAAGCCTTATTTATGGCCATGGAAATTTGAGTTTCTTATCATTTTATTTTATTTTATTATTTTTTTAATGTTTATTTATTTTTAAGTGAAAGAGTCAGAGCATGGGTGGGAGAAGGGCAGAGAAAGAGGGAGACACAGAATCCAAAGCAGGCCCCAGGCTCCAAGCTGTCAGCACAGAGCCCACCCAATGTGGGGCTTAAATTCACGAAGTCAGATGCTTAACCAACTGAGCCATCCAGGTGCCCCCAAGTTTCCCATCATTTTAATGTGTTATTAAATGTCATTCTTCATAGATTTTCACCCAACCATTTAAAAATGTAAAAACATTTTTAGCTTATGGACTATACAAAAACATGTTCCAGACTATAATTTCCTGACCTGGAACTTGAGAAATATAAGAAGAAAGAAAGCAGCTGTTGGTGCCGGGAATTTAGCAAGTCTTATCCCTACTCTGAAACTTGTCCTTCACAAACAGGTATGGCACACGCCAAGACTACAAAAGAATCAAATACACTTTTTGGCTTCAAAGCCATGAGCATCTCACTGGTGTCAGAGTAAAGAATAGGGAGAGAAGGAAAGGAAAGTTGAGAAGGGCTGTTTTGTTGGACTTCTGTATATATATTTTTTGCAGTTTGATTCAAAGTAAAAGTTATCTTCCATCTTCTACTGCTTTCCCAATCTTCAAACTCCATTGCATTAATTCAAGGAAATTCTTGCATTTCTCTTTTTAGTCGTGTATTTGCTCTTAGAATTCCATTGTTTATCTTTGTGTTTTATCTCTTAGAAGCTAATATCTCTTCTTTGTTTGAGACTTTTCTTTGCCCTTGAGATGATAGAAACAATCTTTTCCAAGAAAAAAAGAAAAAGCCAAAGACAACCAGATCTCCAAAAGGAATTTTCTACCAAATACCAAACAGAGCATTGGGCAAGTTATTACAGCAGATCAAGTTTTTAGCGAAGATATATGAGCTGAGATTCTAGATACAAGGCATTTTGATGAATGTTGGACTCCTACCAGGATGCATACAGAACATGAGGCTTATAGTTTGAGGTGGGAGGGGCCACGTGGGTTCAGGAGGTAACATCTAATCCACTCTGCTTGATTTTCGAGGATCCATTAGGCCTGCAGTGTTTCTGTAGAGAACATTGCAATCCAGGTCATGTGGGTTCTGTTAGTGTATTTATATAGTATTTTTCCTCTCTCCCATGTAGGAGCTGAATTCTTTCATTACTCTGTGTTGATGGACTCAAACTTACACAATTCAGGTTTCCCAGGCAGTGAATAGAGCCAGAAATACACCCTGTGATTAACTTCTACATAACCTATTGTTCCTTAAAATCTCCCTCTCCATCCTCCTATTAGCTCTACAAAAGCCTGAAATGAAAGAGCTCCAACAAACCTCCCCTCCCTGCCCCCTCAACCTACCTGGGGTCAGGTACTCCTGTGCTGGGGCTGCAGGGCCACTTGGAGATACTTTCCATCCTCAATTTACATAATGACAGGTTAGTGTTATTTTCAACCCACATCCTTTAGATTTTCCAAGTACATGTATTCCCTATTTCTCAACTAGAAGTTGTGAAATTATCCTGCCTGATAATGTAAATGATAAAGTGACTGTTCGATTAGAGAGAATTACACATGTTTTATGTTGGAGATATTATTACTGTTGGCATTGACTTTGAGAGGGAGTGTCCTTCATCTTTTCAGGATATGTGTATTAATATTCTCCATGATCTTTCAAAAAATAGGCTTATGGATTGGTCTTATCAATAATACTGCAAAGTGTTTACCAATTTCCTGGGGGATGTGTGTTATCCCAAGGCTTTCAGACCAGAAACTCTCATTTCAAGGATATCATCCACTTTAACTCCCTGATGATCTCATATTGACCTGCTCATGACCCTCTAGGCATAGAACTTGGCTCCAATGCCTACCTCACTGTGTCCTAGCTTCCTTAGTGGATCAACCTCGTTGATGGGCACATGACATTTCCCACTTATGGGATTCATTCTGAACCAACAGTCAAGCAATCCTTTACACCAATTATA
Source organism: Hyaena hyaena (assembly GCF_003009895.1). Classification (NCBI taxonomy): domain Eukaryota; kingdom Metazoa; phylum Chordata; class Mammalia; order Carnivora; family Hyaenidae; genus Hyaena; species Hyaena hyaena. The sequence continues at coordinate 3,814,072 of NW_024080728.1, read as the reverse complement.
AAACCAAACTGACAATGTGGATTATTTATCTGGCAGGTGTTGTTCTTGTTGTTTTCCTTCATTGCTTCTGTAAATATCTGCACCTTCTCACCTGTCTGGCTTGTGTGACAGTCAGACAGGGTTCTGGTAGTCTATGATTACAAGACAGGAGATATCCTTCCAGAAAGCAGGGGCCATTCTGTGCTCCTATTCAGGATTGCTCTTTCATGGCTACATTATAAGACCTTGAGAGTTAACTAGCCCAGATTTTCTGGTGAAAGTCTTAGGCTTTCCATCATATTAGAGAGAGGTTGGGTCAGCTTAGGAGTTTTGTCCATTGTGGATGACCTGTTGGGAAATGACTGTATTACTGTAACTTAACATGATTTTTTCTTGGGAAGAAAGTTTGGTAAACACACAGAAAGTGGGAAGCACACTGTTAACATCCCTCGTCTGGCAATTTCACCCTCTCTCCTTACCCTCTTTTTTTTTTATTTCATTTTTTTTTAACCTATGCCGAATGTTTATTTTTACTGTAAACAGTCTTAAATTTAAAACACACACTTTAAGGGGCGCCTGGGTAGCTCGGTCGGTCAGTTAAGCATCTGACTTTGGCTCAGGTCATGATCTCCCAGCTCAGGTGTTTGAGCCCCTCGTTGGGCTCTGTGCTGACCGCTCATAGCCTGGAGCCTGCTTCAGATTCTGTGTCTCTGTCTCTCTCTCTGACACTCCCCTGTTCACAGTCTGTCTCTGTCTCTCTCTCTCTCTCAAAAGTAAATCAACATTAAAAAAAAATAAAAGAAAGTATACACTTTAAGTCTGCTAAACACTTTTTTGCCAGCCTCTATTCTTCTCTTTCCCATCTTTACCTCATCCTCAAAATTAGACACACACCAGAAGCAAAATTTCCTACTTTCCTTCTTAAAAAACTTTCTTTAAATTCAAGTCAGCTAACATATATTGTAGTATTGGTTTCAGTAGTAGAACCTAGCAATTCATCACTTACATATAACACCCAGTACTCATCCCAACACGTGTCCTCCTCAATGCCTATCACCTATCTAGCCCATCCCCCACCCACTTCCCTCTGGCAACCCTCAGTTTGTTCTCTGTTTAAGAATCTCTTATGGTTTGCCTCCCTCTCTGTTTTTATCTTATTTTTCTATCCCTTCCCCTATGTTCATCTGCTTTGTTTCTTAAATTCCACATATGAGTAAAATCATATGATATTAATCCTTCTCTGACTTATTTCACTGAGCATAATACACTCTAGTTCCATCCACATTGTTGCAAATGGCAAGATCTCATTCTTTTTGATCAAATTTCAGTTTTAGTAAGACAAGATTTGTATCCTGGACACGCACCCACTTTTGGGTTTGTTTTGTTTTGTTTTGTTTTTGTCACTCATGACACAAGGAGATGCTACACATCCTTCTTTCTTAGGAGTAGTAAACCCATGGCATTTAATATAAGTTAGGCAGCAATCACAACCAAGTGACCAAGCCTGCAGTGTGGGATGAAAATGCTACTTAAAAAACAGCGAGGATTGATGACTTGCAGCATAATGATTATTTAGTAAGATGCATTCTAGCGGACTTCAGAAAATAATGGGTCTGGTCTTGCTGCTAAACTGAGTTTTCAGTGTCTGTGTCTGTCATGGGGAGAAAGGTACTCTGTAAGTTTTTGGAAATTATTTCACAAACGAGATTGTTTTCTGACATATTATGCCTTCTGACACTGATGACAAAAACACAGCAAGAAGAATTTCAAGAAGTCATTGGGGTAAAAGAAAAACTGCAGTTCAGCTGTGAGGAAGAAATTTCCCTTTTCATGTAAAGCTATCATTCTATTTAAGGTTAAAACTCATTTGGAACTTTCCTAATGAAAAATTTTGCAAAGGATTCATTTCCGTTTTCTTTTATCGTTATTGTTTGGCAGTCAAGGTTGCAGCTAGATCGCGCTATCCCAAAGACCTATTTGAGTTCAAGGATACAGCTCACAATTCTCGGCTTGTGACCGAGCCAGGTGAAGGAGTTCTGGAGCCCGTCCTTTTAATAACTGCACCCCTCAGTGTTCTATCTTAACATGCTGAGCTCAGTTGAAGAAGAAAGATGTACTATTGTCGATTTCAGCATGCCTTCAGCTTGTTGGGCAGCAAAGTATGAAAGAGAAAAGCCGTAGAATACAATAAATAACAATTAAAGCGACCCTGCCCCCAAACTAGCAGCTTGCTCAAGACTTTAGTCAGAAGCCCTGTTAGCTAGATGCCTTTGCATTCAAGCCACTTTGCATGCCGCTCACTCTGAGTGATTCCAGTGTGAATATGACATTACTAATGACCTGCTAAGTGTGTGCAGATGTGGGTTTCTCCAGATGTGGTGATTCATAACGTAATGGAGATAGCCAGTCGACTCATGTTTACGGGTTGTTTGCCTTTTATTGCAGTTCCGAATTTATTTGCTTTGAACTGTTTTTTAACTCCAGCCAACAAATTACCTTTAAGTGTCAAAGGGCTTCAGCCCCCCTACACCCTCTTGAGGAAACAGGGAAGAAGGAATGTGCCCCAGGCTGGCGCTGAACATAGGATCCATCATGTCAGCACTGGGTTATTTAGGAAAGCCGAAAGGTGGAATCCTGGCTCCATTTCCTTCAAAAGGCCCGCAAAGAGGTGTTGGTAACCCTGACACAGTGTTTGCAAGCTGGCTAGGCCAATAAAAAAAAGATATTTCTTTTTAAAATAAAATCCAGTAAAATATAGGATCATCTTGAAATAAGCCCAGAGTTCTGGCCAGTGTGTCTGGAAGATGTTGCCTTGTTTTTGCTTGAAAACAGAATGCCGATGAAGAGTCAAGTAAAATGTTGTTACAGATGTTCGACTCTGCATTAAGGCTGTTGGAATTACCACCACATCTTAAATCAATTCCCAGAACATTGTCTGGAGGTTATGTCATTGAAATAATGAATCCTCTTTAGTCAAGTATAAGCAAACATGTTAAAACATCATTGTAACTTTAAATTAAACTCTAGCGCAAACCAAGGGATCTGAAGCCTCATTAGACTTGCCTGACATTTTTCTAGCACTGAGTCTTCCTAAACTGTAAAACTGTTAGATTCAGTGCCTATTAGACAAGTGAGCGCTGGGAAGTTACAACAGCACATTAAGTGTTATACTTAGGGATGTGCAAAAACAAGCCCTTGAATTTTATGAGGACTTGGGAGACTGGATGGAGTTCAGCTCCTATAAAAATTCCACATCAGATTCCTGAACTTGTTTGTGTTTTAAAGAAGCTGGTAAGTCAGATTCCTTTCAGAGATCATATCTTCATGCACTTCCACAGCGTGATGCAGGTGAAAATGCTGGAGACAGAGGTCTATTGTAATTAGTCAAAAAGCAGGCTAAGTAGGAGCCCAAAAATTGCATTGGCATAAGGTAGTGGCCAATTACTTCAATACATTTGTCTCTCATGAAAGTAAGTAAATTTAAGTCTCCTTTTTAATTCAATTTTTATTCCTTTCATAGAGTCACAGAAGCCATGAAATGAAAATTATATTTTATAGCTTAACTAAAAGTTTTTCTAGGTCTGCTTTCTTTAAATATGCAGAAATTGATAGAATCCATATAAAGGCTAATAATTAAATATGGTTTATAACCTACTTATGAGAAAGAACTTATCACTGCTTCTCTCGTGGGACCTACGCCATATGTAATGGTCTCCATTACCCAGCGTTCATATATTTAAGCTGAAGACATTTCCCCCTGTTTCTTCAGGGAACAGATCTGTATTTCTACGCCTGTGAGTGCAGGAGGAAACCTTTGAACATGAGTTTCATTTAAGAGAACAAATCCCAGTTTAAATGCAGCATGATTATGATGGATGATCTTTCTGAGGTGCAATGAAAATAAATAGTTTCCTTGCATAGAAGGAGGTATAATTTTAGCGCTAGAACCAAGTGTCTCCCTGGAGCTGGGTAACAGGTATTAACTTACACGTCTTCCATCTGAAGATCACTGCAGGTAAACAAACAGTGACAAGGTACAAGGGTAGCCCGCACTTAACCAAAGCAGGTTATTTATTATCGGTCCAGGGCAAATGGAGAAACAATAGTTAAGCAAAGCAATCCACCAGAAATGCCAATGAGTGTGCCTTCTGTTCAGGTCTTAACTGAAATAGACTCAGTGTATAAATTGGATAAAACCGTGACAACATCTGGTGGCCTTGAATGAAGTTATGTTATAGTAGCCTAGGTTAGGTAAAGAACCTTTCTGGATATGTCACTCTAAGCCTAAGGAGGCCTGTGTGATAAAGAAGGAAAGGACTTTCACCCCCACTAGAGCCACTCACATGCACACATGTTATTTTAGTCTGTCCTGTGACTCAACTAATCTAGGTCACCCTGAACATAGTACAGCAATTGCAAGCAGTCCATATTAAAAGGTGACCTTGCATTATGGGTGGAGTCAATGCAAGACTTTCTACCCCATCCTTAGATGGGGAAAGTGCCGAAGTATACTTAGACACACACCTTTCTCTCTCTCTCTCTCTCTCTCTCTCTCACTGCCTTTCTACCCCATTATTAACCTGGGATGCCTGGCCTCCTATCCTGTGAAAGGAAGATGAATTCAGGTCAAGCTCAGAGTGCCTGTTTGCTTGCCGAGAGATGCATATCAACTCTAAGTGATTTTTTTCAATACCATTTATGTGGCTTGTATTTATTTCCTTTAATCTTTTAAGTGCTGTTTAGTCTCTGTGTGATTTGCTGTGGATACTCATTTCTGATAAGATGCGATATCCTTCCCAACCACATAGTTCCTGCCTAGAGCCCTAAGTGACTGATAGGGTCGCTGCCTGAGCCTGGGCCTCTGGGGAACAGGGCGGGGGTGGGGAGCAGCTGCTGGGATGAGCAGGCTGTGGGCATTTGTAGGTGCTTCCTTGCCTTCTGGACTCACTCTCACCTCAGACTGCATTCTTGCTCCCTTTCCATATGTCAGCCAGAATATAGACGACCCTAGACTAACAGTGGATTAGGGGAACCTATCAAGTGGGATACTCTGAAGCAGGTTTGGAAGATAGTTGGATTATTATGGTCCCTTGGAACCATGTATGGTAACACACTAAATTTATTTAGGGTTTTCAGGGAAGTACCATATAATGCATGCCCTGATGTGTGTCTTCCTGGGCATTCTCAAATAGCTGAGATGGCATTCCCCACCTCACCTAAGACTTGTACCCCATTAACATATGTCAAGCTTCTTTTGATATCATCACTGCTAATATTTCTCTTCTTAGCTTTAAGGTAACTGCCGTGCATTCCGAGTTTCAAGGGTGCTTCCTCCCAATCTGTGTTGCAGTCAACTCTAAGAATCCAAGGATCCTATTTTTCCTTCTTGACATTACAGCTTTAGCCTGAATTGTGGGGGTGGGGAGAGGAGGGCTAGACTTTTGCCGCTGATGCCCTTGGATGACAGGCTGGGTGCGCATCTGCTAATTATCAAGCAGCTCTCTTAAAAAGAAGCATGATGCAGGCTAATACATCTATAAAGCTTATTAGCGGGTGTCTTTGGGCAAAAGCAGTAGAGTGCGCTGTGTTGTTTGTGAGTGAGGCTTCATATTGCTTAGCGATCTGTGTGGTTTAGACATTTAGAAAACAGCCTTTGGTTTCTGACCCCCTACGCTGCCCTCCCTCCCTGCCCCCCACCACATCATCCAAGATCCCATTCAGTGGCAACCTCCTCCTTCATGCAGGTGCTCTTCTCCGGCTCGGTTCTCCCACCTCACAGCACAGTCTTAATGAGTTAAGAAAGGATCCTGTGTGCACGGCCCCACATGCTCTCCCTCAAGGGAGGTACAGGGACAAGAGCCGAGATGGGCTATGGATCCTTGAGCCAGCTTGCATCAATGTTCCCAGCCCTGACTGATTGAAACATTGGCTGTCAAGGCCTCAAATCCTTGCCCTTCTCCAAGGCTGTTCCTCTGGTGTGCGGGGATTAGGCACCAGCTACATTGGTTCATTTTTAGAATCAGCTGGCTGGCAGCTACTATGCAGCTCTTTCCCATACAACTTTGTTTCTGATTTTGGTTATGAGAAAACCCATTCAATTACTCAGCAAAGTAACTAAAAATTAACTCTAAGAAAAATGATTGAGTGTTCCCATATATGTAATGTATTTTATATACAGATAAATCCTGATTTCTTTCCTTTCTTATGGTAGGGCTTTTACAAACTGGTTTAGTCTGTATCAAGTGCATGTTCAAAGGCTGCAGTGTTAAGGGGTGATGATTTCACCTTTCTTAAGCCGGCCTCTTTGACTAACACATTTGGTCTTTGTCACTGGGTCCTAAAAGACAGCCATGAATTCCTAGTGAGTGACTGAGCCGTGAGTGTGTGTCCTTTGATAGCTTGCCTGTATTTCACAGTCTGCCCTCAAACTGTTCATAATCTCATGAGTTGCCTATATTTCCAGTTGAAGATGAGCCACCATCAACACTGTCCCCCAAAAAAAAGCAGCGGAACGGAGGCATGCGGAACTCACCAAGCTCCTCACCCAAGCTGATGAGGTAAGAAGAGGGGCCACGGCCACGCAGGCCCCGTTAAGCTCCTTCGCCTTCTCTCCCGGCCCCCTCCCCACCCTGCCCAGGCCCAGAGCCTCCCCTCCCCAGCAAGCATGAGGCGGCGGGGGAGGGGACCGATCGTTAGGTGGCTTCTTAAAGGCTGGAGTATTTATTCTGTCAGCTTGTCAGCAGTTAATGATAGAGCTGAAAAAATTCTGTCATGAAAAACAGTTTGAAAAGCTGTTTGAAAAATACATAGGCTTTAAAGTCTTAGCTGTCACCATGTCCTGTCTATGTGTAGTTCCTAAACAGCAGTGGCACTAATGACGGCGGCAACCAATCAGAGGAACTCGTGTGGTTAGTTTGCCTCCGGCAAGTCTCTTTCTGCTGGAGTCCCTCCGAGGACTGTTTTCTGTACTTAAGGCCATATGTGAGATGTATCATCACAATCAAAAATGAACCTGAAGATTACCTTCCTTTTATCCTGTCGATTGAAATCAAATTTCTGTTAATTGATTTTGACTGATAAAAAAGTCTAATAATCTGTGGACTTGCCAAAGCAAAGTTCAAAAGTAATCCAGTTCTGCTCAGGCTAAAAGCAGTATTAATTATGAAATACAGCGTGTGTGTACTCTTTCTCTGTCTTCTTCCTCCCTTCCCCTCTTCCTTCCTTCCTTCTTTCTTTCCTTTCTTCTTTCTTCCTTCCTTTGCTCCTCACTTCCTCTCTTCCTCTCTCCCTTCTTTCCTCCTTTTCCCCCTTCCTTCCTTCCTTCCTTCCTGTCATTCTTTTTATCTTGGCTATGGCTTCCTCTCGGAAATGGCAAATGAAACCAGATTTCAACAGACTTCTGCAGGTTTCTCTTCTGGGCCTCTTGATCTTTCATTTCCCCAGGTTGTCTTCGATTCATCTGCCAATCCTGTGCTTATTTCCTCCAACATCCTAACTCTCCAACACCCTAGTGACAAAGCAGGAGTGACCCCTGAATGATTACAGTCGTGGAAATACCTGCTATCTTGATGTTTCTTTCTTCTTTTTATTGCCATTGACTACTCTCCTCCCTTTGATTACTGAAATAAAATTATGGCCACTCCCCCCTGCTTTTCCCTCCCTCCCTTCACTCCCATCTTCCTGGCCCTCCACGGCCACCCTTCTAGGACATAGACGTGGCAGTCCTCCATGTGGTCGAGGACACAGGTTCCCATGGAAGATGCCCCGTGTCCTTTTCCATTATGATCATCTCTTCCTATTAAATGTTTCCTTACCAGTCTTCTGCCTGCCCGTTCGCTCAGTCTTGCTGGGGTGTTGCTGATTTACATGCTTGTTTACAGTTTATGAGGAGCAATGAAATGCACCAACTGCCAAGCTTCTCATTTTTATGATGCCAGTTGTCATGCTACCATTCATTTCCTATTTACTCACCTTTAGGTAATCGCCTTATCTAATGCTAATAGTTTTATCCCTTTAAAGTAGAGAAAAGCCCAGGCGCTTTCTTTTGCCTAAATTTAGAGAAGCAAATAAATAAATAAAGAGAAGTCTGAAAAATCTGAAACCTTTGGAGCCAAATTCCCTGTCCCTGTTTGCTATGTAAAGTATGGCTCATTTCTTTGATCTTGAGTAATAATAATTCTGAGGCGTTATACTGTTTTCATATGCTTCAAAGCTGTGTCAAAGTTTTGCTGCTTAAGGGTACTTCTTTATTCTGTTGGCTCTTGGGTACCAAGATGACAGGTCTTCTGTATGAGGTGGAAGCTTTTTTAAGTCGTAGCCTTCAGCAAAACATCAAATTACCAAATCCAGGGTAACATACTTCTACACAAATGCCTTTCCTGTAGATATATTATACCATATATATTAAATACTTTAGTGTTACACGCTACATTTTATGTGCAATAGAAAGTGATGGTTTGAGGTAGCCTTGGGGGGACTTTTTTTCCACAAGCAGAAAAAGCTAGTGTATACCGTATCAAGCATGGTTTTTACAGGACTTTCTGCCCGAAGGCCTTTGTAAATAAGTAATGATCAACAGATTGGCTGTGGGTTTTTGAAAAGCATGCCTATGTCAGTTTGCATGATGGGGGAGAATTTTCAAAGTGGGTCTTGCTTTCATTGCCTGTTGGAGAGGGGCTGAGGGAGCAGTCATCCCGGGCTGGAGCTGTCTGCTCCGTGGTACATCAGAATTGCTAAACGTGGGTCAGGCGGTGAGCCGAAACTTGCCAAGCTACGGAACTTGGGTTTCTGGTATTGGCGCCTTTGGGCTACTGCTATGGCCACAGCTACTGCTTTACCCCACCTGCCCACGGTGGTCTCAATTACAGCTCAGCTCGAATGGCCTGTCCCACGAGGAGTCAGAAAGTCTTAGGCACTCCGTCCTTACCATGACTTTCTGTATCCCAAGTGCTCTGGAAGTAAAGACAGGATGCCAAGCCCTCCTTTCCACTTCCGGCATGTGAATGGAGAACCCTTGGGCAGTTTCGTTTGTTGAATACCTGGCACCAGCAGTGAGGTGGCCAGCACCTGTTTCTGTTTTACGTCTCTTGTTGACTGAAAAGCAAGAGAGGGGCTCATGCGGCATCTGGTGGTTGCCCACTAGGTCGCCCCACCTCTTCAAATACTCCCTTTCTCTCTACAGAAGATAGGACTCCTAGGTGCTATTCCTTATGACCTGAAAAATCCATAAAGGAAGCTAATGACTTATTTGAAGTGGGTTTTTCAACATGAGCTTGTGGCTTGCTTGTTTGAGCAGAATCAATCATTCTGAACGTGGAAAGGTTTTAGTGGCCTATGGGCGGTGATAGGAACAGCACCAAGAGAAACTGGAGAGACCAGAATGGGCTACGATGGGCTTTAATTTACCACTGTGGCTTCTGCAAATAAAACAGGCTCCTGCTCAAGGGTTTCTTGCAACCCATCTGCCAGCATGAAATGCTGCCGGGACGCTGCACTAATGGTCTTTGTTTCCCCTTTGTTCTGGTATCAGACTTACCCGGGTTTTTCAATGTCACTTAACTCTCATCACACTCATTAGGTGAACAGCCTCGTTTTGTGTGTCTGGATCCTGATGCACTATGTTTTTTAGTCACCCTGACAGACAACAACTCTCGCAGCCAGACTGAGCCAAGTGGCAACTGTCTGTGCTCCAAACCAGGGATTCCTGTGTCATGACAGATAACTTTGGGCTTCACATCCCCTGAAGGAGGAACAGGCCATGGAGTTTCCCAGATTCTTGTTATTTGCCTTCCTTGTTGGTCTCTTAACATGGAATGATTTAAGGAGCCTCTCCTAGTTTCCCTTTAAAATCAGCAAGCACTCAGTGCCCACTTGTCCCTGCTAGTGAGTCCGTCCTTGGGAGGAAGGCTATGTTCTTCCATTGCAAAGCTGGAGAGGACAAGAACATTGTCTCTAGATAACTAAGTCAAGTGTTTGTAATTTGGGGGTCTCACAGACCCCACTGAATATCAAATGAAAGCTCTCTAGAAAGATTCTCTAGGGGGAAAAAAGCACACTGGGCACCATTTTGACTATAGTTGAAGCAGATTTGTGGATTCCCTCAATCCCTGCCCAGCTTATAATCATAATCAGTTCTTTCCACAGCCACCTTCACAGAGTCGTATTCACCAATGCTGTTAGATCCTAGGAATATTGCTCCATTGGGTAGACAGTACAGAGTAAACGCCTAGGCTCTTGTACTGTATTCTCAAATGGGACCCAAAAATGCTGTGCATTTCAGCTGTCCTTTTCTCAGACTAATTCTCATCCAGCAAATGTTTACAAAACCCTACTGTATTCAAGGCTGGAGTAAGTCTTTGAAGAGTGTAAAGTAAGATGGGTCAGAGTAGGTCTCTGTCTTCAAAGCAGTCACAGTTTAATGTAGGAGACAGATAAGTGTATATGGCAAATTAGAATAGACAGAGCTTGGAGATGTACTAGCATAGGCCGTGAGAACAGAGAGAGCTGCCACTACCTCTGGTTTGGGAGGCTGAGGCTGGTTTGTGAAGGAGGGTTTATTTAAACCTAGCCTTGGGTGATGAGGAGAATTCTCCAGTAATACCAATACATACCCTTGTTCATTGTTTACTGGATGCCAGGCATCATTCCCAGAGCTTTATGCCTGTGAACACACTGAGTCCTAACTATAAGTCCATGAAGAGGAATTACAGTTTCCCCCATTTTACCGATACAGAAGCTGAGGAACAGAGACATAAAGTCTAGTGAATCTTGTGCATCTTCCTTAATTAGGAAGACTGAACCCACGTAGTTTAGTTTCTAAGCCCATATTATGAACTCTTTCACTGTTCTGTCCAATAAAGGAAATAAGGAGAACACTCAGGCCATTGTAGAAGGCTTGGTGTGGTTGGAGCAAGGGGTCCCTGGGGTGGCATAACTGGAGTTGGAAGTATGAGAGTATTCTTGCACCCACTTATGAAGGCCTTTGCCTGTCATAGGCATTGGGAAACCCTTGCAAGTTCTTGAGGAGGCAGTGTTTTGGGAGGATCACTGGTGGCAGTACAAGGAGAAGTTTAGGACTCTCCATCAGAACAGGCTTCTGGAGACATATGTTACATAAATAGAAAAGTGTGAAGAGAAGGCCCAGCCAGCCCCAGCTCTCTGCCAAGGTCCTTTGGATGCCAAGCCACTCAGGGTCTCCTGTAGAATAGTGGACCAGAAGTGGGCCACACTCTTCCCAAGAAGGACACAGGGCATTCCTGATATCAGTTCATGTTACACCTGCTTCACCAGGATCTAGAAAACTTGGAGGAGCAAGATAGAGGGGCCATGAGGCATGACGATTCATGCAGGATGTGTTGGGTAGACAATTTACCAAAAAGATGGCCTGCAGCCAGGCTATCAAGGATAATTGGCTGTGCTGAAAACAGTGGGATTGAACAGGTGAGGGGAGTTCATGTTCCAAGACCCAGAAAATATTAGAGATCACTTTGCTGAATAGGAGGGGAAATATGATTTGAGGAAAACAGAGTATCCTCTTAGGCATTTACTGATCATCAAGTGAAATAAACTCATCTGCTTGTTAAGACCCATTTCTCTCTTTCAACTCATACCTTTCATAGGGTATTTGGTGACGACTGGCAACTTGAGAGGTTTTAGTAATAGCAAATGGCAAACTGTCCTGAGCCTGGTCCAAGTTGGGGACAGAATGCCACTCTTGCTGTTCCTTCAACTGGGCAGAATAAAGAAGGAAGGCAGGGACAGCTTAGCCAAGAAAATTCACCTCTGAATGCACAAATAGCAAGTGACAGGCCCCCATGGGACTGGAGAAGAAAGAAATAGTGGGGCTCATCATACCAGGGCTTGGGTGAATTTGACACAGGTCTCTGGACAAGTTGCACGCTCAGCAGAGGGTCATTATCCCATCCTCTCATTTCTAGAGCATCTTGCACGCTCTCCTCTAGGACTGAAGAATCTGTCACTCCTCCCAGGTTGTCTCCCAGACATAAAGGCAGTAATTTCCTTTTTGCTTTTAGAGTGGTGGCTGCCTAACAAGAGATGATGTATTAGGTGGCAGTAGCTCTTGACTGTTTACTTGTTAGGCGGGGAAAAAATTTATGTAGATAGAGGCAGAGAAGGTGAAAGGGACTTTGGTTTGGGCAGAGTGGTTAGGCTCAAACATTTTATCAAGGTGGCTCCAGGGATGGCCATCTGGTGAGAGATGGGGGTTGGTTGGGGGGTATAGGGGCAGCTATGTCTCAGGAGAGATGCTCATTACACAGGAGGGTGGAGGCAGTGTTGAAGAATGAGCCAAGGTAGGAACATGAACCAAAAGTCAGTATCCTTGCAACATAACAGGAAATAGTATCTGCCCAGAAATGAAACGCACCCCAGAATGAGGCAGGTTATTTATGGTGCTGAACACCCAAATATGAGCCCTTTTGATGAGGTGCACCTGAAACCCTCTTCTGCACAGTCACACACTCACTCGCATGGCCTGTCATTCTTGAACATGGCATTCAAGGACTTAGTTACTAACTGTCTTGTCTTTCATGGGGTGGAAGAAGAAATGAATAGAAAGGAGACTAGAAAACTGAATTAGAAGCATACTTCACAAGAACTTCTATTTCATTTGCCTTTTTATGTCTGCTTATTTGCTGATCAGTACATGGGAGTGGAGGTCAGCAAGAGAGAGAATGTGAGACTGGAATCCAGACTGGGAACCCCATCAAGTGACACAACACTTCAGGTTCCACAGAGTCACAGAGCATCAGGGTGGGCAACTTGGATGTGTTTTTGTCATCAGCCCTGTAATTATCCATTAGGATTAGAGGTCCAGGACTAGGGTGAGCCAGATGAGGTGCCTCCTTAAATTCTGTATGTAGACCCTTTGCTTGCATTGCTCTGGCCCTGGACTTGCTGGATCGAACCACAGCATTTTAGTTGGTTTGCTGTAAACAGTTGCGAGCTTTGGTACGACTGACTCAAACCAGAGAGTTTCTCCATCTGGGAAACACTTTATAGCAATGCTTCCCAAGCTTCAGCATGCATCAGAATTACCTACAGCATGTTGGTAAAACAGCTTGATTCGGTGGGTCTGGCTGGCCTTGAGAATTTGCATTTCTCTCCAGCTCCCATGTGACACTGATGCAGCTGGTATGGGGCCACACTTGGAAAATCACTTCTTCCATAAGTCAGAACAATGAAAGAAGCTTGATGTAATAGGGGCTTTCCTTGCAGACATGTTCAGACTTGACAGTGGAGCACTAAATAGGGGCTTCATTCAGAACACCTGTCTTGACCACCATTGACGATCAAACCTGAGTCCTCCCTGCTGATCAGCTACAGCATCTGGCTCCAAGCACACTCGGACAGCTAGGCCAATTAAAGTCCTATTTTCAGAGTCCCCCTTTAGATCAAGATGCCCTATTTCAAATAGAGTCCCTGAAAAGCAGAGTGCAAGAGCCTTGGCTGTTCCCACGGCAAATTACCACAAGATATCAAAGGTGAATAAACTGTCACTGGGCACATTTTCTATTCTCCCTAAAAGCTCTAGTGAGTTTCCATTGACTGGCTTAACAGTCAAGAGATTAGAGTCCGAGACTAGAGATCATTCATCGGCTTCTTTTGTTAGTTGGTTGTTTATGAAGCATCTACTGTGTCCTCTGCAGGGTTCTGGAAATTCACCAAAGAGTAAAATAGGAGTTCCCCTTGCCCTCAAGAAGCTCTACATGTAATGGATGAGACAAAAATACAAATTATTTTCTCTGAAGGAGCACCTCTCACTTCTATAGGAGCTCCTATAGGAAAGGAAAACAACTCCTGTCTCTGATTATGGAGGAGGGCAGCTTCAGGAGAAACGTGTGAAACAAACCGTGAGGCCTCAAAAATGTCCAAACAGCCCCACAAGGGTGCTTGACATGATAGATCCACTCAACAGAATTAGTATTTGCCACTGGGACAAGGAACTTGCAGAGGGATGAGAAATTCTCCCACATTTTATCTGGCCTCCAGTCTCTCTGGGAGACCACTGCAGGGTGTGGCCTCAACCTACTTGGGATGCTTGGAATGATAGGAGAGATGAGAGAGAAATGAGGCCCCAAAGCTCTAGCAAGTAAAGGATGCACTTCAGGCACCATCTTGTGGAGGACCTGGTTGGCTCAGTGGGTTAACCATCTGACTCTTGATCTCAGGGTCCTGAGTTCAAGCTCCGAGCTGGGCTCCAGCTTGAACCTACTTAAAAAAAAAAAAAAAAAGGATAAAGGATAAAAACAACGTT
>NW_024080728.1:3680351-3799800 GCF_003009895.1 Hyaena hyaena | reverse complement strand
TTTTTTTTTTTTTTTTTTTTTTTTTTTGGTTTGTTTACTTGTACTATAATGTACATTTCTGAAGGCCAGTGTTGAACCCACTGCCACAGAAAAAGTGGGATTTGCTGTATTTGCCTGGAAGGGGAACTGTGCTCTTTAAATTATAATACTGGCTTCCTCGCAGTAGGTTTGCTAGAAAAGGGATTTGTGGTTTTGCTTTAGGCACTTGTCTTCCAGGCAAGCTTTTTGTGTTTCTGCTGTAGCAGGGCATTTAGTTCACTTCCTCAAATTAATTGATGGCAAGTGGCATTCCTTGCTCTGCAAACCCTCAAAACAATGATCTTCTATTCTTTATTTGAAGTCAGGCATACTTAATTTCTAGCTGTGGACTTTGGAGGTGTGAGCTAAGATTCAAGAAGCATAGATATGAAAAATTTAACTCACTGGATCTCCTTGGTTGCTGTAAAAATGAGGGTATTCCTGCACAGAGCCTTCAGATACCAGGACAAGGCCAAAGCTCTCCCAGGCTTAATTGAGTATTGGGGCTCTCCTTAGCACATTGTCCTGACAAAGGCTCATGGGGGCAATTTCCTACTGATTATTCACAAAAGCTGTGCATTTCATGAACGTCCGCCATGCTGGTCTGCCTGCCTTTGCGGCTTTGGCACTGTGCTTCAGGGCTCTGCAGTGGAGAATGTACAAGACCCAGCTGCCTCCTGTAAGCGGGAGGGGGTGGGATGGGGCCAAGTGGTATTGGCTTCCCATCAAGACCTGTCTTTTCAAACCTCACCTCTCCTCTCTTTGGCTGAGCCATGTTAACTATGTTACTTGTCCATTCTCTTTCCCATCCACACAAATGTGTAGTCACAGTAGAAATTACATGCAAGCGTTACCTTGATAAGTAAATCATAAAAGGTAGGTAGACCTTTTATGCAGGTTCAGCCCTGCAACATTTGTAACAATTCAACTCATGGTGACTATCCATTCATAGTAGCAACAGTAGTAGAAATAATCGTAGTAACCCTAGATTTGTATTATTGAACTGCTCTACCTGTACTGTCTCCTTTCAGAAGAGCTACAAATAAATGAGTGGGTTGTTAGCAGAGTATAAAGAATGATAAGAATAAAGGTAGTTAACACTTCTTGAGGGCAAGCTCTGTGTCAGGTTCTATGTTAAGCGCATGACAGGACTTTACTCACGGAGTCCTCAAATGACATCCATTAAGTCATGATGGTGATTAACACTCTCATTTTACAGATGAAGACATTGAGGCCAGGCACAGTGTAGCAACTAGTAGATAAGCCAAGATGTGGAGCCACTATGCTATATCATCACTAAGGAAATAGGTGGTTTCCTACCTTCACTATCTACCCCCAAAACATCCCCTTTGGAGAAAGACTCTTGGTTCAGATGAATACATTAACTAGCTGGTTCACAGGCTTCCTTTTTCCTTTAAGTTGAGTTGCCATAGGTATTGATCCAAAAGTGTGGATACACGTTAAAGACTAGAGGGAAGTTCCCTCTTAGGCAGACAGATATAATCATATATGTATGTTGGGATGAGATGGTGCTGAGGGGGGGAGGGACATGGCACAAACTCTCTGAATAAGATAGTGTGTATTTCTGGTGTAATTCCATGTATTCCTAAACTGGTGTCAGGATGCTTTTCCCCCTGAAGTGAAAAGGTGAGACTGAAGCACAAGAAGGGCAGTGGGGGATCCTTTTAGGGACTGATATCTGATACTTTGTGCTCCTTTTTCAAAGTGGACTCTTGTATGAGTTTTCCTAGGGCTCTTCCATTTACTACTATTGTCTTAAGTAAGATATTTACTATTATTGTCTTAAGTAATAGAAACTGATTTTCTCACAGTTCTGGTTGTTGAAAGTCCAAGATCAAGGTGCTGGTAAGGTTGGTTCCTTCTGAGTAGGTGAAGGAAGGCTCTGTTCTATGTCTTTCTCCTTGGTTTCTAGATGGCTCCCTTATACCCCTATCTTCACATGTCACATGTCTTCCTTCTGCACATGTCCGTGTCTAAATTTTGTCTTCTTATAAGGTAAGCAGCCATATTCAATTAGGGCTCATCCTAATGACCTCACTTTAATTTAATTACTTATTTAAAGGCCATATCATACAATACAGTCACATTCTGAGGTACTGAGACTTAGGACTTCAGTGTACAGACATTGTGGGGGACAAAATTATGCCCATTTAACAACTATGCAGTAGATAGACCTCACCTCGTAAGGTTTCTGTTATCTTAAAATAATGCATACACATTGGCTCAGTGGTAAATGACAAATAAGCCTTGAATCAATTATGGTGCATTTTAGGGGAGTCTAGATTACTTTGTGGGCTGGGACAATGTATAAAATAATTAAGATAGGAAAGACAGTATCTAGTATTGCCCTTGATTCCAACTAGGTGGTCTTTGAGGAATTGTCTCAGGACATTTCAGTGGGTTCTGTTCATCATTTTGTGAATCAGTGATGCTGGGATGCTTTGTTCAGAGTGGTTTCTGGTGGTCTTCCTTTCTATGTACAACAAACTGCCAGGTTCTTCTCCTGGGCCTCCCCTGGTCAGGGCAATGCTGGTTGCTCTACTCAGTGGCTAATGCTTGAATTTTCTTTTATTGATATAAGCTCCATCAATCTCAGTTTAGCAGCAGAAGTTCCTGTAACCGACTGGCTCTTCACTGCTCACCTATGTCAGAGACCTCTCAGGAGTTCAAGCCAACCTAAGCCACTTGAAAAGACTGCAAGAACAGACATGATAAAGAAATGTATCCTGTCTGGTTCAAAGTGGTTATGGACGCTTGTGCTGGAATGAATCATGTGCCTCCTAGATGAAGAAACAGTTATGGGTCCATCTTGGAACTCTAACGTGATCAGTCTTTTGAATTCTCCCTATCTCCCATCTTTGCTCCAACAACAATCTTTCTTCAGTTACTTAGTGCCCTCTGTCTTTTGATGTCCAGCAATGGCCAAGTATTTCTGGAATCCTAACCTTGTCTTCCTCAGTGAGAAAGGAAGTGCTTCAAACCTCAAGAGTCTTCTAGGTTCACCCAACATTTATAATGACATTTCTATATCCCAGCTTTTCTGGAATGTCCGAATGTTGAGAAATCCACAGCCTTGGGGCATAACTCATGTCATTAAAAAAAAAAAAGCCTTCCATTTTTATAACTTTTTTTTATGTTTGGAAACTTGATTTTTGTTCTATTTAAATTCCACACATGGTTCCTCATCTGCTCTTAACCAATTGTACACAATCAGTGGATTTTATTTTCCATTCAGTTACCACCATTGCACATCAGAAGACAGCTAGTGTATGGGGCACCTGGGTGGCTCAGTTGATTGGCCATCCGACTTCAGCTCAGGTCATGATCTCATGGCTTGTGAGTTCGAGCCCAATGTCAGGCTCTGTGCAGACAGCTCAGGGCCTGGAGCCTGCTTCAGATTCTGTGTCCCTCTCTCTCTCTCTGCCCTACCCTCACTCATGCTCTGTCTCTCTCTCTCTCTCTCTCGCTCTCTCAAGAATAAATAAAACATTAAAAAATTAAAAAAAAAAAAAAAGAAGAAGAAGAAGAAGACAGCTAGTGTGCCTGGCCCAAGTCTTTTATAACTCACGTTGGGCCAATACCACAGCCAACATCTCCAACCACAGTTGGGGGTGCCATGTTTGGGTTTATTCGGGCCTCAGTTCTCTGAGTGGGTCCTAATGATGGCTAGTGGATCAACACCAAAATATGCTGAGATTCCATGTTATCTTCTCTGGGAAGCCTTCCTTAATGTTTCTCAAATACCAGGCAATTAACAGTTTCTTGGTATTGTTATACCACCTTGCATGCTATGACACTCATCACAGTGTATCACAACTATTAATTGACATTTTCTCTTTCTTGCTGTATTATGACCCTCTTTTTGACTAGGGATTATGTCTTAATTAGTAGGGTATCTTCTATTTCTGAATCAGAATAGAAAATGTATGTTTATTGGTTGCTTTGATGATTTAAGAAATCAAAGATTTCCAGGTACCCTGCTGGTCAGAAAAGAAAACATATTTGTTTGAGGGGATTTTTTTAAGTTCCTCAGATAAAACTTTTTGAGGAATGTCTTGGATAATACATTTAAATTATCCAAGCCAGGGTGAGAGGTGTGTAGGAAGTACAGAGTGCAATAAGGCATACCACTGAGACTTCTCTAATGCTTCTAGGTATCCCAGTGCCAATCATGGCTCGCAAACCTAGTGTCAAATTATACCTGAAACTAATATAACATTGTATATCAACTCTATTTCAAGAATAAATAAGATTTTAAAATTACACCTGCTTTCTGCAAACCCCCACCCCAGTTTAATGAGGCTTGGCATTAAAAAACTGTCTTTTGGGGACACCTGGGTTGTTCGGTCAGTTAAGCATCCAACTTCAGCTCAGGTCATGATCTCGCAGTCTATGAGTTTGAGCCCCACATTGGGCTCTGTACTGGCAGCTCTTAGCCTGGAGCCTGCTTCAGATTCTGTGTCTCCCTCTCTCTCTGCCCCTTCCCAGTTCACGCTCTGTTCCTTGTTCATACTCCCACTCTCAAAAATGAATAAATGTTAAAAAAAAAAACAAAAAACAAAAAACAAAAAACTGACTTTTTTCCTCTTATTGAGAGATGACTGATTATTAGGCTTATTTATTTACTTTTCTAAAATGGGGGTTGGAGGCCTTTGTGACCAAGGAATGATTCTTTTCCAAAAAGGTAGGGAATCCAAATGTATGTTCTTTTGCCCAAGGCACATGTTTTCTAGAAGCAATTTTGGCCAGCTTGCTATATCATTTGCTTGCCTGCAGATTTTCTCTAAATATTGTCCTATCTTTTAAATGTTGAATGCATTAGGGGGAAGTTCTCAGACTTTGAGATAATACTTCCTTTTCTAACCAATAAACTGGGCAAGGGAATTTGAACCTGGCTCTATTTCTTCAAGGTAAATTTATTAATATCCTCTTGCAAAATATGTTCTTCAAGGGCTGGGAAGAGTTCATTGTGTTCATTTTCTGAATTCTCTTCTCTTTGGTGGTTTCTCTCCAGCTACCTATCCCAGATGGGTATCTAAAAAAACTATTAAAGTTTCTTCAAGGATTAAAAAAAAAATCAAAAAGTTGCTCTTGCCCTGATCTGTGACCAGTTCTTAAGAACAACTGCCTTTTCACTTTAGCATTTTTGACCGAGTTCAGTATTTGAAAGGTGGCCTGGTGGTTTACAACACCTTAAGACCTCCCAACAGCTCAGCTACTGAGACGCCATTCCAAGGTGGATTGTTCTTCCCCTTTGAAGATTAGATATGACAGTTCCTATAGTAATCTAGCATGTTTGTTGAAGGTAACTTTGCAGGATTGCCTCACAGGGTATCTGTCATTTGGTATAGCCTAAAAGCAAATTCTCAGGAATGAGTAAATGCAGTGAGAATTTTCCCATCTTAAGTGGGAGTGGAAGGAATTCTGAAGGGAAGGGAATCATGATAGATATCCTGAAAGCTTAATTCTAGGTCTGTGGACCATTCCTGTCCCACTTTTTGTTTTGTGGATATATAAATGAGACGTATCAGAGAAATTTCAGAGGGAGAAATACTAAAAACTCAATAAAGAATCCCCTTTGATGCTTGACATAGATAACTTAAAAGGTAAAATCACTTTATAATAAGTTTTAAGTATTTGAGCCTATTTATATTTTCTGCCTTGAATCGGCAGTATTATTTAAGGAAGATAGTTCCCCTGCAAAATGATAGCTAGGTATGCCAGGGACATTGTCCCAATTATATGTGGTCAATGTTGTAGAAACCCAAATGACCTCCCCTGAAACGGGGATATGAAATCGCTATCACAGATGGAAGCTGACAATGGATATACCCCAAGATGTAGGAGTATATTTCTTATGCTGTAAGCCTGTTAGATCTGCCTGATTTTATTATAATTCTTAAGGTTTTTGGTGAGGCTCTGCCAACCCACTGAGGGGGAGGCCTCTATAGCAGCATCTTCCCTTTCCACCAGTAAACAAGGCAAGAGAGCGAATTCAAGACAAGTTTATTAAGATGCGTCTGAGTGTGAGCGCTCATCCAAGGAATGCTGCAGTGGGGAGGTGAAGCGGGGGTGGGGGAGACTGTCATTGGACCGTTAGTGCAAATACAGTTGTCACGGCAAGGAGAGAGGGTGTTGTTTAGTATTGAAATCATGTATTCCAGATGTGGGCATTTGGTAGTCAATCTGCTCTGAAGTGACATGCTGCTGAATCTTTAAAGGGCTTCAGCCGGGGAGAGCAAAATCTGATTGGGCAAATTGCTAAAATATTTAAAGTGCAGCCTGTTAAAGCTTTTACTGCGAAGAGCATCACGTCAGAAGTTGTAGTCAGGAAGAGCAAGTAATTGGCTTTCCATCCTCATGCCAGTCAGTCAGCATGAGGCTCTATTCCTATTCCTTCCTCTTCATTGCCAATGCTAATAACAACCCTTTGGTGTGAGTGTGTATGCGTGTGTGTGTGTCTGTGTGTGCATGCGTGTGCAGGCTGGGGAGATTGGGTAGCTTGTAAAATGAGAATAGGAGGGAGGGATATCCATGAAAAGGAAGCTAAATCCACAAAATGACATGAAGGCCATTTTAGAGAAATAGGAACAGGAGGGGAAGGTGGAATTATTAGCTGATAAAGGTCACCTGCATTTCCAAGTGGTGATGGCGGTTGGGGTAGTTGCCTTTCAAAGAATGGGTTCTGCAAGCAAAAGAATGGCCTTCAGTGACAGCCACTTCTTGTGCATCTTTCAACTCCTCTGAGATCTAACTCAGGGGGCACTTTCCATTTATAATTTATTACATTTTCCACTTATGTTTTCTTGTCCTTTCCTCCCCAGGCATGACCCCTTGTTAATTCCTGGCAATGATCAGATTGACAACATGGACTCTAACGTGAAGAAGTATGACTCTACTGGCATGTTTCACTGGTGTGCACCCAAGGAGATAGAGAAGGTCATCCTGGTGAGTGGCGGGCCATGGAATCCATGCTGTTCACTTCTGTCTCAAACTACATTTGCTGGGAATGAGGGTTCCCTAACTGGATGGTGGGAAGATACAATCTCTGGTCCTAATTATCTTTGATAATTAAAATTAGGGACACACTGAAGCAACTAGAGCTCTCATCAGAATATAAACCAAGGGTGGAATTTTAAATCTCTGAACATTTATTAGCTCATCACGATAAGGGGTGGTCATGTGCTATGTGAAAGGCATCATGGGAGGCAGTAGGTACTGTAATCCCTATGCATGTGGCTCTGTCTGACTTCTTTACACCTCAATTCTCTTATATCTACGAAGGTGAGATGAGAATGACCCTAATTCCCAGGGTTGTAGTGAAGAGTAAAACCCACATGGGACTCAATAGTTACTTATTATTATTATTAAATCCCACAAAGAAATGTGAATGCTACCAACATAATAAACAGTTATTTGTTTATAACAATGTCTTGCATTCTTCTGGGTAATAGCCTTGTGTATTTGAGACCCTGCTTAACACATGATGCAAAATGCATTGGTGATGATGACAACGATGACCCGTGCATGGGTCTATCTCGGGGAGGTGGGAGCTCAGAGCCCTGTTTTGTGGTTGGGTCATCTCGGTAGCCGCAGTGGGCGTCTTCTGGTCTGCCCTAGGAATGTCAGCCTAGAGAACAATCCATCTACTCTCCAGACTTGTTCTGTTCACAGCTTTAGGTTTTAATGCCCACATCAGCTTCCCCACAGTTCATTGTCTTGTTAATCATGAAAAAATGGATTAATAGGAAGGTCAGATGGAAGGGTTCTTTCTCCTTTGTGCCTTCTCATTGCAGATCACTGTGCCCTGCTTCTTTATGTCAGCCAGGAAAATTCTATCATTTCTGACGTCATGGCCTCCCTTCTTAGAAAAGAAGCCCCTTAGAATGGCTTTGTACTCCAATCCACTAGACTTTTCCCTGTGTTTTCTTGGAATGTGTGTATGTGTGTGTTTTCTCAGTTTATTTATAATCAAGCAATTATGAGCCAATACAGGGCTGTGCTAGAAGCTGTCTTGGAGGTGTGAAAGTTGCAGACAAAAGCACAGAAAGTCGGAATTCTCAACAAACAGCAGTTGTCCAATTTACCAGGAATGCAAATGGTTCTAATCACAAAGGTGCTCTGTGTATTTACATCCTATTGTATTCACTGCACTTTTGCCCTGGTGACCCAAACTCAGAGTGGTGTTACCCATCCGTGGCAGGTAAAAGGGCTGGGTGCTATATCGGGAATCCGGGGTCTTAATGGCTTGCCTATATTCCTGAAGATCTTATGGCTAGTTGACATCAAAACTGAGTCTCTTCTGGCATGAAAGAGTTTAGGGAAGCGAGTTACTACCTCTGTCATCTGAAAAACATCATTTACCAAAACATTTTTAACAAGCCATTTACTTGCTAGGCACTGCTCTTGTCACCAGGGGGATAACCCCTGACTAACTGATGTTCTAGTGGGGGCAAAGAGGTAGATGATGAGTATAGAAAAGCATTTCAGATACTGCTACAGCGCTATAAAGACAATCAAGCAGAGCCATGGGTTAGAAAGGAACTGGGAGGAGCTAGTTAGACAGTATGTTCCAAGAAGTCCTCTCCAAAGTCACACTGGAGCAGAGATGAGAATTCTCAGAAGAGCCAGCAGTGTGAAGATGCTTTGGGGTTGCATGTACCCACTGGGTGTGGGACACTTAACTGCTCTGGTGGTTTGAAAATATGAAGTGGCCTCAATCTTGAGGAAATGAGCATCTATTTAGAAGACATAAAATGTAACTATGAAACAATATATTTAAAGCCAAGTGTTATGAAGCACAAAATGCTATTCAAATCTAGGGGAGAAGGACTAGGATGCATCTGAGAGGCCAGAGAAGTCTTGAGTGCAAACAGATTGTGCTTTGATGGGTTTAAGGCTATGAAGGCCCAGCCTGAGTTAGGACTTCAAGAATGTGTAGGAAGCATGAGATGTGTACATGAGTAGTTGCTGTACTGGGTCTTAAATCTGGCAAGATCAGGCTCTCCCGGAACTGGGGTCTTGAAAGGGTTCTGTGGATCATGTTACTGTGGCCGATCTAAACATTGATGTTTCTGTCCCCAGAGCTAAGCTCTGTGGTCAGCCACTTTGCTAAATGGTGCCTTCCCCACCTCCCAGTGTAGATTTCCAGCCTCAACTTTGGATCCAGGTTGTATTCCTCAGACTCATTGAGAGAACTAGACTCCCAGATGACCTGACCAATTAAAAGTAATTAGAAACCCCATTATAGCATCTT
Source organism: Hyaena hyaena (assembly GCF_003009895.1). Lineage (NCBI taxonomy): Eukaryota > Metazoa > Chordata > Mammalia > Carnivora > Hyaenidae > Hyaena > Hyaena hyaena. Next base: position 3,790,505 of record NW_024080728.1, on the reverse strand, counting down.
ATAGACTCATTGATGCTCTGCTGGTGGTACCCAAGCACTCACACATCCAAGCAGCCAAGATAACTAACTCCAGGTCTTGTCCATGAAGTGGTGATGTGGAATGTGACTTCCCAGTGGGTCCTCCTTGGTCACTGTTTATAAGACATTTCTTACAGCCCCTGTCTTAGGTATAACGGTACTATCACAGAGGGAAACCAATAATGGTGACAGCCCCTGCTTTATTGTAACGATCAGGGAGTGAAAGCTAGCTTCTTCTTCTCCTTGGGGGTTACTGTAATAACCCTGACATTGTCGTGAATTGCAATATTGGCATTTAAACAATCAATACACTGGTCAATTCTAGGGATAAAATCAAACAGAGTTTGATATGTGCTGTGGACATTAATATGCCTCCCCAAAAGCATTGTGAGTCACATGGGGCCATCTAGGCATGCAGTGAGTGGACAGGGAGCAAGGAAGGCAAGAATGGGAGGTATTGGACCAGAAGGAGAGGCAGAGAAAGCCTCCTATGTTACTCTCTTCACTGTCACACTGAGCAGAATGGTGGCAGTGGCTAACCATTTGTGTGGGAAGCTGGGGTCCTCCTCTCACTGCATTGATTTTATTCATTCATTTGTCTCCTTTGTAGATCAAACCTAGGGTTGGGAGAAGACATGGGCTTATTGCTCTTGCTGATCTATCTCTAGATCCTTTTAATTGCTATTTGGGAATAATCTGATGACTAAAGTCATAGTCTGATGACTTACACAGGTGGGCCACTCCAGGCACTCCCTGGAAACCACAAGGCAGCAGTGGACAGGGGTCAGCAAAAGATCATATGATAAATAATTTAGGTCTTCCTGGCCATACGGTCTCTGTCACAGCTAATCAGCTCTGCCGTTGTAATGTAAAAGCAGCCACAGGCAATACTAAATGAATAAGATGGGCTGTGTTGCAATAAAATTTTTTTGGAATTTGAATTTTATACAATTTTCTCATTATGAAATCTTATTTTTTTGTTTTTTGCAACCATTTTAAAATATAAAAACCAATCTTGGCTCACCAGCCATGGCCATACCAAAACAGGTTATGGGCCAGATTTGGCCCGTGGGCCATAGTTTGCCAGCCCCTGTCTCAGGGTGTGATGTTCTACCTGTTGATGTTATAATGTAATGTGAAATCCCATTGATGAGTCCAGAACTCAAAACTCAAACTTCTCAAGCTAATACTAGCATAACATCTTACCATTTTGTCTTCATTTCAGCAAGAGAGACAGCAAAGACTACTACTTTTACCAGAAATTTCATAGAAACTAAGACTTCTCTTTTTTTAATATATATTTGTGTATATATATATTAAAGAGAGCTTTCTTTTTTTTAATATTTTTATTTATTTCTAGGAGAGAGAGAGAGACAGCATGAGCAGGGGAGGGTCAGAGAGAGAGAGAGAGAGACAGACTCCGAAACAGGCTCCAGGCTCTGAGCTGGCAGTCAGCACAGAGCCCGACGCGGGGCTTGAACCCATGAAGCGCGAGATCATGACCTAAGCGAAAGTCGAACGCCTAACCGACTAAGCCACCCAGGCGCCCCAATATATTTTTTAATGTTTGTATTTACTATTGAGAAACAGAGAGAGACAGAGCATGAACATGGGAGGGGCACAGAGAGGGAGAGACAAAGAATCTGAAGGAGGTTCCAGGCTCTGAGCTGTCAGTACAGAGCCCGACATGGGGCTCGAACTCACAAACTGCGAGGTTATGACCCAAGTCAAAGTTGTATGCTCAACTGACTGAGCCACCCAGGTGCCCCTAAGACTTCTCTTTTTAAACACAAAATATTGCTCTTCCCTCTTATTCCCCACCCCCAAATCATTAGGAAATACCACCTGCTCATATGTATGACGACATAACTTTCTTATATCTTTTGTCAAAGAAGGTCAGGTTATGTGTGGATATATGTTTACATATTTATTACCCCAGTATAATGCATGCACATATACTCATATTGTAAGTGTATATGGCATATACGTAACATTGATGAAATAAAAACAATAGCACATAGTAAGCACTCAACAAATGTTTCTCTTTATGAAAGTGGTTTTTGAAATCCTTACCAAAACACTGTGAGGTCTTTTCTCCAATGATGGTGCACTTCTCCGTGTTGCAGACTCGAAGTGAAGCCGCCATGACCGTCCTGAGTGGCCACGTCGTGGTCTGCATCTTTGGTGATGTCAGCTCAGCCCTGATTGGCCTCCGGAACCTGGTGATGCCACTCCGTGCCAGCAACTTTCATTACCACGAGCTCAAGCACATCGTGTTTGTGGGCTCCATTGAGTACCTCAAGCGGGAATGGGAGACGCTTCATAACTTTCCCAAAGTGTCCATATTGCCTGTAAGTCCAAGGTCACATTATCGATGCTTTTTCCTTCTTTTCATTCACAAAAGAAAATCCCAGATGGATGTGATAGCTGTAGCTTTGATCATGCCTCTGCTTCTTCATCTGGTTATGGGCCCGAGGACTCAGCCCTTCCCTTATGCTCTGTCTAGGAATATCTAAACCCTGGGAGACCTTATTAAAAGGAATTTGCAGCCAAGTTCAGCTGCTCATCAAGCATGAAGTTTAGCTGATGCCAAATGTATTAACCATATCAGTGTCTATACACTCTCTTTGTCTTGTCTACCCAAACCTAGTGCTTTGAGATATGACACTTATAGCAGAATTTACTTATGGAACTATTTTTAGCATTTTATTATGACACCATGAGTACTTCTATGAATCTTGGTCATGTCACTTTTTGTTTTTAACTAAGTGGCTTTAATGAGTTCTTTCATTATTTCTGCTGTATGGAAGGCCAACCCCTTCTTCTGGCCACTCCCTGGCTCCCATTCATGTAGAAGCCCAGCAATATTTTCCTGGGCTGGTATGTGTACACACACATATGTGCATGTGATATTCTTGATTTAAAAATATGTTAGGACACAAATCTAAAAGGAATAGTTTGAGACTCCACAATTTAGTGTAAAGATGCAGGATACATGACCTAGGGGTCATGTAATTACTTCCTAATCATTAATCTGTATGTTTTTTGTAAACTTTTAAACAATTCTAGGTTTAGTAAACTAGTAAATTGATGTAGTAAACACTTGTAATTAAAAATAATCACCTGAAGAGAAACAAATAGTCATACACGTAGAAGAACATAAGCAGATAAATACCTTGCTAATTTTAGTCATGATAGATTTGATTATGTATTTCCACGATTATCTTCCTACATGGGCTTTTCCACATAGTCCCTTGGAACACATCGACTGAGTCTATAAGTGTTTTGTAAAGACCTTATTATTTTGTTGGGCTACGTGTGTGTGTGCATGTGTGTGTGTGTGTGCGAGTGTGCATGTGCATACATGCGAGTGTGCATTGTATATGTATAGGTGTTGGGTGTGTATGTAATGTTTGGTGTGTGTGTGTGCATGCTGTGTGTGTATATGTGTGTGTCTCCTGTGTGCCCTTGTATACATGCATTCACCTGTTGGTGTATATAAGAATGAGCTCTCATATTTGCTGATCCTTTTTAAGCCCTCCAAAATTTAGCACACTCAAGCACAACATATTGTACAAAATGGACCTTTCTCTATGTCTTCACATATTCCATTGTTTAAACAGTGCCCCACATATGGAGCCAGCCCAGAGAAACATGGTGTTTCTATGTATCTCATGTGTATTTCTTGAGTTTTGAAATCCTGTGTATACAACTGTGCAGGGATTGTCTTATATCACAATTACTGCTGGATTCCCTACAAGGTGAAAATTAAAAGAATATAGATGTAGGCAATTGAGGCTTATGCAACTGGCAAAATGACTCAGGAAGTTGTTCAGACTTACTTTGTACCAAGAGATCCCTGGAAAAGAGGGATTCTTCCCTCCCAGAAGATACTGCTCCAGAGATTGGAACTAGTAGCTTCCCCCATAGCACTAAATGCCTCTTGCATCATAGTGCCACTTTGCAGCAGTATTTTGGGGCCTGAGAGCAGAATTGTGCCTCTCACTGAGGCATAAAATAAGGTTGATGGTCTCAATCTGTGTGGCCAAGTCCATCGTTTCAAAGCCCCTTCTCCAGGAAGGATAATGAGACAAAGGCATCCAGGGATATAGGGGTGTTGGCAAACCCTCTCCCTATACAGTCAGTGAGTTGAAGGCAACTCAAATCTTCATGTAGGCAAAACAGAAGCTGGATCCAGGCTGGAGGACCGAGTATGTGAACTCCAAAACGATGCCACATGGGCCCTGGGGAGCCCTGGCATGGGATGGCCTGATTAGTTCTTCTGTGATCCTTCCTGGGGACACAGAGCCTGTCAAGGTCATGCCTCTCCCCTCTGACACTAACCCTTCTTTTCCACCTGTGCTTGCCTTCTTTTCCTCTCTGTCATTACCTCCTTGTTCTGGGTTTTCTTCCCCCCACTGCTTTTTGTTGTTACGGGATTTTAAAAAAATCTGTTTACTGGCTTATTTATTTTTAATTACACCAGTAATATACAAATACGTTCTTGTTATAAAATATTCAAACAAGACAGAAGTATATAAAGTCAAAAACAAACTTTTCTCTTTACCCCCAATCTTATTCTCCTCCCTAGAGGTAATTACTAGTATCAGTTTAGTGTATATTTTTCTGGAAATTTCTCTCTGAATGTACATGCATTTACAAGTACCTTCATAAATATATGGTTTTATTTTGTGGGTTTCTTTCTACATAAATGAAATCACACATTTTGAATGATCTAGGACTTGTTTTTTTGTGTTTTTGTTTTGCACTTATCCCCTATTTTAGAGATCCCTCCAAGGCTCCCCCTCCACAGAGAGCTGTTTTGGTCTCTTCACCAGCTACATAGACTTTCCTTGTATGTATGTCCAATGGTGTATTCAACCATCACTCTGCTGTGGGTCAATTAGGCGATTTTCTTGTGTTTTTTTCCTTGCTGAAAATTTGCAATAAAATTATTTGACTTGAAGCTTAACTTCTTCCCCCCTCCCCTTTGCAAGATGCACATTAATTCCATCTGTCTCACGACCCCCAGGTTGAGCAGCCTTCACCCCACCTCATCACACCACGCTCACTGGCTATTTCCCCTTGGCTGCATTGGAAATTCTAGCCGGCGCTGCTGTTTTGCTCGAGACAGAAGTGACCTGCTATTAAGTAAACAGGGCTTTGAAACCCACCCCCTCGTTACATTCTGAAAGCCAGAGGTTGCCACAGGACAGTTTCTTAAATCAAGACAATTTCCAGGCAGGAAGAAGATGTAGAACTCTGGCATTATTCCTCTCCCTCGTTTGTTAGCAACGGCTTGATTGAGTGTGGAGAGCAAGCCTGAAATGCCGCCATCAGCACTGACTACCCTTTAGATTAGCACACAGCTCCTATTCCCTTGAATGTTGTTAGGCCAGCTTAATGTCAAGGCATAAAAAAGATACTTGTTAAATAATTTCCCAAAGCTCCGGCTCCATCTTTAATTTGTTTTTATTTTTTATTTTTTCTTCTTTCCCTCTCGTCCCTCGGTCTCACTTTTGCTTCTTCTTTTTTTTTTTTTTTCCTTTCCTCGATGCCAAAGGGTACGCCATTAAGTCGGGCTGATTTAAGGGCCGTCAACATCAACCTCTGTGACATGTGCGTTATCCTGTCAGCCAATCAGAATAATATTGATGATACTTCGCTGCAGGACAAGGAATGCATCTTGGCGTCACTCAACATCAAATCTATGCAGTTTGATGACAGCATCGGGGTCTTGCAGGCTAATTCCCAAGGTAAGGACAGCCTGTAATACTTCTCTGCTGTGCCTACAGGGGACAGGGGCTGGCAAGAGGGATATCCTTCACTCAGTAATTCAAAGAGGCTCACATCAGCCTGCCTGGCAGTAAAACCTGCAGTCGCAGTGATGGCTTTCAAAGGGGCATCTGCTGCCTCTTCTTACCATCACGGGAAGCAGGCCTGAGACCTGAACACCCACACTCTGAATAGGCTGCCTTCCCGGAGACGAAAGCAACCTTTCAGCTGCCACTCCCTCAGTCTTCCCAAACAGTGCCTTTATGACCAGGGTCACCAGCTAAATGTCAGGCACTGCACAGATGCTGGCTGATCCTAATGTTTCTCTGCAGTATATATTTTTGCCATTGACCTATGTTAAGCTTTGCCATTGTTATAGCTGCATGGGGGTGTTAAGCTTTACCTTGTTATACGCTGACCTACGGATGGTGACCCCCCAGACAGTGGGGACTATATGGGCACGAAAAGCCATTTAGTAAGCGGTGATGCTCATCAGCCCACACGCTCTCTACAGGAGGCATGCCAGAGTGGAATGATGTACATCTGCCTTCTCTGCTCTGCCCCCATCTCCCCTGTCATTTTCTCTGGGATCCTGGGCAGATAGCTGCTAGTAAAGATGTCATCTAAAGTCTCAGAGAGGCAGCGTGGCAAAACCTTGTAACAAACAGCCTCACTAATCAGAGCCTTGGCAGGACTGCTTCTGTGCAGGCTTGCCATGAACCACAGGATCATTGTCATAAGTGGTCTGCTGGATGGGTGACATTGGGTGTGTGATGGGGGTCTGAATCCCATCATCCCAGGACCAAAGGCAGAGGGAGTGCAGCCCGTGAGAAGTCTAGCTGCTGGGATACAAAGCACCACCTTATTGACGGGATCAAGCTCAGCCCCATCATGCAGCCCAGACGTGTGCTGCTTGATTTCTTGTCAGCTCAGCACCCGCATCACCTCCTTCCAGCATCTGCTCAACAGTGCAGCAGAGCTGGGAACGGCAGTTCCTAGAATCCTCTGCCCTGCACAGTTCTAGGCTGGTGTCTGTCAATGAGAGTGGGGCACCGGGACGAGATCTGGAATTTAGAAGAGACAAAGAGGCCTTGATTCTTTGGAGGCAGCAGCGGCCAGACCCTGAGCAGAGGCGAGGTTCAAAACATCTCTTAAGGGAGCTTTCTGAGAGTCGCCGGCCTTGCTCCTAGAGGCTGAGGAGGGTGGTGCGGCCTTCTCTGAGTTGCCTGGAGATCTATAGCACCTCCTTGGTATTGCAAGTGAAATGGCTAGTGGTGGCCTCTTTGACTTTTATTCCTACAGCCCTTCCAATGGTTGCATCAACATCCAATTTTCTTCATACTTGGAATAGAGTGGCTTCTATTCTTGACGTACCCCTGACTGCTATGGGCTGAAGCCTGGTTTTGACCTCTCCCCTCTGCCATCCTCCGCCTCGCCCCCAAATCTAAATCTTGGTATCCACTTGCTCAGCTGGGCCTCAGGGCAGAGCAACATGTCACGGTTCTAAAAGAGAGTGTTACTTACCCAGCTATGTACTGGAGAGCCAGAGCCTGCCTCCTGTCCTGCCTGCTCAGGAAGCACAGGTGACAGAGGAGATGAGGAGACAGTAAGCTGGCCTTCTGGGAGGTGGAAGAGGCAAGCCTCTGTTTGGTTCCTGCCTTTAAGTAGTTCTTCCACGTGTGTCCTCCCAACTCCATACCAGCATGAGCGTCCCCCGGGGCCCTTGTTAGAAATGCAAAATCTCATGCCCACCGCAAACCTCCTGGGTCAGAATCTGCATTCTATCCGGGTTCCTAGGTGACTCGTGTGCACTACTTTAAGGCACAATAATCTGCACACTAACAAAGCCCGGTCCAATGAACACACTCACCAACCTGATTAGATGTTCCTCTTCTCCTGGTGGGACCTAGCAAGGGGAATGGAAAGAAGTGGAAGAAGGAGAAGTGCTTCCTTCGGGGGGAGATGGAACTAAGCAGGAGGGGCAGGAAAATACTCCCTTTCCCCAGTATGTCTCTTTTCTCCCAGCTCAATAATTGTGATTGTCAAGGTCCATAGATCAGAATCTCAATGCATAATTGAGTTACGTGTGCGTCTGACATGGTGTTCCTTCCAGCTCTCATAAACCTGTCCCCGCCTCTCAGATCCTATATGATGGCCACCCTGGTAAAAATGCTTCCCCTCCTCTCTGCACATGCCCAATTCTCAAAAGCCTTCTTAACTCTTGTAGCACAGGAACGAGCAAGGAAAATAGGCTTTGGTGGGAGATAAGGAGGAAAGGGAAATGGAGCATATTTTTCCTGCACAAAAAAAGAGAAGGGAACTCCTTCTTTAGTACCTCCAACCCCCTAAACACACACACATACACACCAAAGAAGGCTGAGGGTCGATCCCATGACCAGTGGCAATTTTCAGACTCTTGGTCAGCAGTGGAGTGGAGCCCATGCGCCTCAGCAGCCAGCAAGCAGTTCATTCTGCTCTCAGTGAGAGACTGCCAGAGCTCCGGGCACACTGAGCCCATATTTCCCCTTGTTTTCTCACTCTGTCTGCTGTTCTCTTGTCCTTGGTTTCTAACATCCTCCTCTGGGGACACTCTGACCTTCCAAAAGTCTAGCAGTGGCCATCAGCACAGGAAGTGACTTTCTCTCTGATGAGTGAGTGCTCTGTATTCATCAAAGCCCACTCCTTGGGTTTGTCCCAGCCCGTGGGGCTGGAGGGACAAACTAGGTCTCCCTGCCAGTCTCCCTCCTTGAGAAACTTTTGACCAGCTGGAATGCTCATTGGCCTCAGATATTTTAATTACCCTTCATCGGGGCATTTGTCACAACCACATCCCAAGTAGATTGGAATTAGAGGGTACAAAATGGATTTTGTGTTACTCTTTTCATGTTGGGAAGCAAATCTAACTTCCCCTGAGTGATAGCAACATAGATTTCTGGCCACTACTACCTGCTTCTCATCACTATTTATTCTGTAGTCCTTATGAAACACCCATCCTTGGCTTTGTCTTGAGAGCTACATTACCATTTCTCCAGAACTCAGCAGGACAGAAATGTGGACTCAGGGCAAGCGTGTGTGCTCTGGGGCCAAAATATGCATGCATCTCAATGGGAAGTTTTTCTAGCATGATACCATGCCACATGAAAAATGTGTCTTAAGATTGAGGAGGTAGAGTCTTTGTTGAGATTTGTGTTCAGACACTTGCCAGTGTGCATTATTTGGTCTCCGAGACTAGCAAAGCCTCTTTTCCCTCTTCTCTATTCACATTCCCTTTTGGTGCCACTGTTCTAGCCCACATGGTGTCAGAACTGACCCAGCCTAGGGATTTTGGACCCGACGCTTTCTGAAAAGATCTGAGATGTGATGGCTGGTTGTCAAAAACAATTACAGAGAAAGGTGGCATACCCCATGCTGGATGGTATATCCGGTGTGACAGTTGGGTCTATGAGATGCAGTTTTAATATACAGCAGGCAGGACTGCAGTGACAATTATATAAAGCAGGTGAAGCTGCTTCTTGCTGGTCAGCAAACATCAGCTCAGAACCACTTTACAGCTCTTTACCAGCAACTAAGTGCCTTTATTTACAGAGTGCCTGTCACTTCCCTTTGGCTGGGGAGCTGGTGTATTATTTAGCACGTATTTATCTGGGGAAAACATTTCAGTTTAAATCAGCTGGTACAACAGTGGCTCTTGCCAGACTGTTACCCTGTGGTTCTAAAAGACAAGAACTGAGTCTGATCTTGAAAGGGAGGGTGAGCAGAGGAAAGAAGGGCCCATTCTCAGAGAGCCACTTGAGTCAGTACCTGAAAAGAGGAGGCATGTGATTGAGTTTCCCATTGTGCTTTTGTATCACATTATGAAATGAGCATCTTATAGTTTCTTCCTGGTTAGCCGTCTAGTGAAGGTAACTCTTCAGAGGAAGAAATAGGAGTAAATGAGTATCTGCTCTGCATCAGGCACTATAAAAGCCCAGAACACAAAGATGACATGGATTCAGCCACTCATCATCCTTGAGGAGCTCAGGTGGTGGAGGAGATACCTCCATACACAATTACCATGCAATGAGACAAGGATGAGGCTAGAAATACAAGAGTACATAGGGCTCCTCAGTTTATATATTTCAAGGAGTTGAGAAAGTTTCCAAGGAGAAGTGATGTTTGTGGGTGAGTTGAATACATGTGGCTCTTGAGCACTTGAAATGTGACTAGTGTGACTGAGGAATTTCTTTTTTTCCCCTTTTATTTAACTTAATAAATTTAAATTTAAATACTGGCTAGTAGCTACCATTTTGGATAGCACAGGTCTAAAGCATTGGCTTGTTGGCTTTTTCAGGGCTGGGATTATATGAAGATGATGATTAAATCCATCTTTTAAAAAGATAGCAGGCAAGAACATGCGTGTGGTTTAGACATGGAAAGAGATGGCAGAATGAGGTACAGAGGCAGACTGTTGTGATGGACATGAAGGGATGGATGAGCTATGGTGATGGCAGTCACAAGGGCAAGGAGAAGATTGAGGTGGATTTGATATGGAAAAGATAGTCCATTGAAGGCCAATTGGGTGAGATGGAGGTGTGGATGAGCAACAATGAGGAGTTGGTAATGAGTTCTGAGGTTGGCTACTGAGTGGATATAAAAGTGATTAAGTAAGCTAAGGACTCAGGAAGAGAAACAGGCTTGGGCCAGATGGTAAGGAATTTGGTCTTGGTTCATTTGAGTTGAAAGGATATGTAGATAACTAACGAAAGTTACATTCATATAGCTATAGGGATAAAGATAGGTTAGAAGTTGCAGACTTGGAAATCATTGGTGATGGACAGTGTATAGTCCTTGAGAGTGAGTGTTTCCCAGAGAGAGAAGGCAAAAAAACTAAGAGAGAAGGGCCAAACCTGGAACCTTGGAAATGTGAACACTGAAGGGATAAGCAGAGGAAGAGAACCCAGTGAAAGGGGCTGAGGGCAAAGATTTAAGGAAGTAAGAGTGGATGCTGTTAAAAGTAAAGGAGAAGAGAGTTGAATAAATTCCAGATAGCAGTTTAGAGTGTATCCTACTTATGTGTTGATATGTGTGTTTTCTTGAGTAGACTATGAGCTCTTTGAAGGGCAAGGACTGTTCTTCTTTTGCTCATCTTCATGTCCCCAGTGCCTCTAGCACAGGATCTGACATAGAATTGACATGCTATAAGAATTTGTTGGGCTGAACTGATTTGAAAAGAAGCAATGATCATCACTGTCAGATAGTGCAGAAAAGTCAAGTAGATGATGTTGGATAAAAGGCAATGATACTTTTAACTCTTAGGAGGTTGTTGATAACCTTGGCAAGAACAGTTGAGTAGCTTGTTGCCAATAGAGGCTGTCATTCAGGGGTCTGAAGCATTAATGGGAGGTGAGAATTTGAAACCATATATTACTCTTTCAAGTGCACATAGAGAGAGAAATAGGACATATCAGAGGATCTTGTCAAAGAAAAGATTTCCTTTCTGTTTTTAGAGTGTGAAGAAATCCACCGTATGTGTTGACTGCAGTAGACTGAGGTGGAACCCCATTGAGAAGGAGAGTTTGAAGCTTTTGGAGGGGCCATTATATGATAGTGTACAGAGAGATGCAGGAGAAAATGATGTGGTCTTGAAAAGGAGAAGGGGTGCCTCCAGTCCCTCTGAAAAGGAAGGCTAGATGGGGAAGATGATGCCAAAGGCAACCACATGGTTCTCCTTTCTTCACAAAGCAGCCAGTTTGGTTTTCCTTGAAGATCTAAGGGACCAGGACAGTTGGGATGGGGCACTGATGGTGATAAAGGTTCAGGGCAAACATTACAGTAAACATGTAAGGAAGCTGGCTGGAGTGTTGGTGAGGGCCAGCCGGGGTTGGAATTATGAAGGCATCACAGTGGGATCAGCACAGCTCTGCTATCTTCCTTGCAGTTCTTGGCAGAAACAGCAGCAAATGTACAAAATGGCTTGAGTTTGGGATAGCAATTCAGAGGAGGTGAAGGATTCCATGAAGCTGTTGAGAGGTTATTAAAAATGAGTGGTTGCCAGGTCTAAGATGGTAGATGGAGAAGTCAAACCAGTGTTGGGACTTATAGACAGAGAGGCCAAAACAAACCAGGAAATAAATCTCTGTGATCGAAGAACAGAGTGTGAAGCAAAAGCATGAGAGAGCTGAAGGATGGGAGGTTTGATCTGAGAGAGCAGTGTGTGATGAGCTTGGAGAATGAAATATTGCAGAGCCTAAACAGAAATTGGTGGTATTACTCTCATTTTGCATGAGAATCCTGGGTCCAAAGCAAAGCCTGTCTGAGTACCACCAGCACTACCAACAACTGTAATAATAACACTAATGTTATGAATGTTTGCGCCATTGCATGGTAGGCATTCTGCCAATTGAGATGATATGGTTTTCACCCTTGGTTGTACATCATAATAATTTGAGAAACTTAAAAAAATTATTGATGGCTGGCTTGCACCTTAGCAACTGTGGTTTAACTGGTCTGGGGTACAACCTGGACATTAGGAGTTTTGTGAACTCCCAGATGATGCCCGTGTGCAGCCAGGGTAGGGAACTACTCCCCGAATTGTTCCTCCAAGGAGGTGTATGTAGTAAGGAGGTTACCATTTTTATTGGAAAGGGAAGAAACTGAGGCCTTGATGGGTGAGGTATGGGTTTTAGCGTGGGTCTTCTGGTTTCCAAGAGATCCTAAACTTTAATTTTTTTAAATATTTATTTTTGAAAGAGAGAGAGTGTGAGCAGGGGAGGGGTGGAGGAGGGAGACATAGAATCTGAAGCAGACTCCAGGCTCTGAGCTGTCAGCACAGACCCTGCCATGGGCTTGAACCCACAAACTGTGGGATCATTACCTGAGCTGAAGTTGGACACTTAACTGACTGAGCCATCCAGGTGCCTCAGGGATCCTAAACTTTAAACTATTATTTTACTTCTTTACGACAATGCTGTTGGCTCAGCTTGTTGGTCTGCCTTCTTTCTTTCATATTTTCTGGATAGTCATTAGCTTCCCAAGACTAAAAAATGTTAAGTGGAGAAAAAAGGGGTTGGGAATGTGCTGGAGACCAGACTGTGGTTTCTACCAAATGGCTGAATTTGTCATCTCGTCTCTGTCATATGTCTCATGGTGATAAGTGAAGGATATTAATTGACCAGTGGACAGGCCTTCCTCCCAACCACAGCTTTCAAAAGATGGCCAAGAGGAGATCCAGCACTATGCTACTACTAAATAGTAACATCACTCACCCCCAGAGCCAGCAGTATGCTCCCTCAAGAGCTTGGGTCTCCTTAAGAAGATAGGGCATGTGTATTCAACATTGGGGTTCAATTTGGATGTTGGTGTTACAGTTCCTCTGTGATTCCATTTCCTGTTACATGCTCTGCATTCCTCAGACTCCTGCTACCTGTCCACAAGCCCTTATTAAGCACTCGTTGTGTGTTCAGACTGTGCATGGCAGGCACTGTTAGAGAGACAGAGGTGCGTGAAGCACATTCGCTGTCCTTGCAACCTCCAATGCAAATGTATAACTGCTTCTGAGTGCTGGTTTATTACCAGGAAAGAATTGCAGTCAATGGAGGCTAACATGGGACTGAAATTGAAAAAGAAAGAGAGTGGGTTTGAGAGACACTTTGAGAACATGAATAGGATTTCAGCAGGTGGAAACAAATAGAGTTGGCTACAGTCAGAGAGAAGAATCGAAGTAAGGGTCAATAATGCATGGATATGTGTTCGAGGGACAGTGATAAGTACAATTTGGCTGGAAGACAGTGGATGTGTAAGACAGCAGGGAGACCTGAGGCAGAAGTGTGGGCTAGGCAATGAGGGATTTCTTAAAATTTTGAGTTATGAAGCTATAAATTATTCAATAGACACTGGGGAGCTACAGCAGGTTTCAGAGCAAGAGAGTGATGGGATCAGACCTGAGCTTCAGGGAGATTGATCTGGCAGCACTGTGAAGTACTGTTTGGAGTGAGAAAGAAAAGAATGCGAGGGACTGGGTAGGAACTGTGGTTATCCAGGAGATCAGGAACCTTGAGCTAGAAAAAGAAGGGGAGGCTATTTTACTGTGAGATGTAGTAGATGTAAAACAGATTGCATGATTGTGAGCTTCCTTCTCAGTGGCAGAGGACAGTGATGAGTTCATAGGAAGAGGCCTCAGCATGGGGGGCCTGGCCATGGGGGAACGCGGTATTGGTAATGTTGGGTTCTAGCCATGGTTCCTTTCCATATAGACTTGGCAGAAAATCCAGGTGACCATGAAGAGCAGATGGGTGGGCATAAAGTCCTGCATCCAGGAGAAAGTCACAGCTACAAGTCTGCCCCATAGCTCGTGCTCTATGAGTGGAGCAGAATCTTGGAGAGAGGTGTGAAGAAAGAAAGGTGAAGGGCAGAAGGATGAGGAGCATCTTAGAAAGGGCAGAGGGGAACATTGGTAGAAGCCGAGGAACCACAAGCTGAGCTAGGCTCCCAACTTCCCAAAGGACAGAGAAACATGTCACAAGCTCAAAATAAATGCCCCCTGCCTGCTTTCCCTCACACCTCTAGATTTATTTTCCTTTATTCTTTTTTTAATTTTTTTGTTTTATTTATTTTTGAGACAGAGACAGAGCAAGAGTGGGGGGAGGGGCAGAGAGAGAGGGAGACACAGAATCTGAAACAGGCTCCAGGCTCTGAGCCGTCAGCGCAGAACCCTATGCGGGGCTTAAACCCACAAACCATGAGATCATAAACTGAGCTGAAGTCAGACACTTAACTGACTGAGCCACCCAGGTGCCCCTAGATTTATTTTTCTATATTCTATCCTCTTAGTAGCTACCAAGTTTTAAAAAATATATAATGGCTCACACAAACACTCCAATAGACACATAAGCATGTATGTGTATGCACACCAGTGCACATAAAGGTGGGTGCCTGTGCGCGTGCGCACACACACACACACACACACACACACACAATGATACCTCCAGCCATCTGTGACCCTCAGCCATGGTAACACTAAATGATGTCCACACATAGGCAGGTGCTCCCCCTTGACGGCATTTCAACAAAAGTTAAGAGCCTCAAGTAGGGAATGACCTTTTCCTTTGGAAGAATGACCAAGGTTCTTGGAGAAACAGCATTAATTGGGGGCATAAGACATATCCTAAAGTCTGAGATTTCTTTTCCTGTTCCCGAGAAGAAAATGTGACTTCTATTTTATCTTTGGGGGAGGTTATGTGGATTAGGACCTCTAAATTATTGAATGGCAGAAGTCAGGACTCAAAAAGACTTTACTAAACTGGAACTTTGGGACAAAACCCACAGGATGGAATGTAATGAAGTCCACTGGGCATTAAGTTTCAAATAATCACAGAAGACAGGCTGCATAAACCTGGCTGATGGAAGTGTAATTTATTTTGAGTAGTGATTGTTTCATCCTGGCCTGTCTGGGAGGGAGTGAGTCAGGAGTTATGAAGATTTGAAGGGAAGAGCTAACAAACTCAAGAGTGCAGCCAAGGAGATGGTCAGAATGGGAAGGACTGGGACAGCCTGTCCCTTGCCAAGCAGTTAAGAGAATGGGGTTTAATGGACTGAAAGGTCCATTTTGTCTTCTGCTCCACTGGAAAAACCATGACCAATGGCTAATGATTAAAGAGAACCAGATTTTAGCCCCACATAAGGAAGACATTTCCAGAATAGAATGGGCTGCCTAAAAATGTAGTGAGCATTCTGTTGCCACACGTCCATTTGCCAAGGGAAAGTTACTGAGCTGATCTTTGTGATGAGAGAGACATTGGATCAGATGAGCTCTTTGGTCTTTCATAACTGAAGGTCTTTGGTATGCTCTTTATTTTTATTACATGGGGATCTGGGTTTCTGATGATCTACATTGTTTCTCCTGAGAGAGAGAGAGAGCTATGGCATTTGGCAGAATTGGGGTTATAATGGATCTTTTAGGGGAGGCTTTCACATCCTTCCAGAATGGCACTGTCTCTGTGTGTGAGATGCAGTGGGGTAAGCAGCGCACATCTGGCTTTTCTGCTAATCTGACAGACCACCCTTGTCTTCAACTCCCATGTCACCCTCAACGTCTGTCCTCCCAGTGTTTCCCCTTTTTGTCTTCCCCGCCTCACCCCTGCACACCCAGGACACACTCCCCTGCTCTCAAACATACCTATGCACGTGTCCTCACACACATTTCCCATCCCTGACACAAGAGATGCATTTTTTTTCAGCTGCTCTCATATGACTTTCATTGCCACAACATGGTCTCTCAATTCTGAAAGGGTTGGGGGGCGGGGGGACAAGCCATTTCTCTATACCCACCGAGTGAACAAAGCTCTGTGCTAAAATATTTGTCTTCAGTTGTAACTGAAACTGCTGTTGGCTTCAGTCCCCCAAACCAGAAAGACAATTATACTTAACTGTTTAGAGATTTATAAATACCACACTGGAATAGCCTCTAGGTAGTAACTTTAGATACCCAGCCCAATAATTTTCTTTTATTGGTTTGTGATTTAGATCTTATTTTGAGTCCTCTATAATAAGAGTAGTACATTTCATTAAAAGAGCTTACTAACCAATAAAGAAAATCTGGCTTAGGGCTCAAGCAGGTCTCGAGTACAGAAAGGGGCCTGCCCCGTTGTGTCTCTTCGGCAGACATTACAAGACTAATCCCGGCACAGGAGTGCACATGTATTTCAGCAAAGCGGCATTCGCAGCTGCTTTCTTCTAAATGACTTCAACTTGGGAGAATTTTTCCCACACAGCGTATTTTACCATATGAGAGATCCTCTGAAGACGGCCATTTACTATTCTGGTAATAGATTCCCAGCGATGAAAACAAGGAAACACAAAAACCATGAATAGCTGTAACAAGAGATCAGAAAGCCTGGACTCTGCTGAACCGGTGGAGGTTTGTAGGCCTTCCATAGATGAGGATCTTCCTTGGGGAGGGGATGTGGGGGATTCAAAATAAAAACAGGCAACATAACTGTTTCTTTCCAACTGTATGCACAGCACATTGAGTTCCCCTCTCAGGCTGGGCCCAGCGTGGGACAACTGCAGTGAAAGAAAATCTTACTTTCAGAGACAGAAAACAGATGTGGGGTGGTGCTGGGGTTGGGCGGAACTCATCGTCCTCACATCAGGCTTTACTCCTTAAAACCTGCGTGTATAGTTAATCCATCTTTTTTAAAATTGTAAGCCTTCTTTTTTTCAGTTGAGTCAAGTACCAGGCACACCCATATGCAATATCTCATGTATTCTTCCTGATAACCTGTTAAGGCGGAGGTGATTTATCTCTATCTTACAGATGAGAAAACTAAGGCCGAGGAAAATTCAGCACCTTCCCCAAAGTCTCATAGCACATCAAGAACACATGGAGTTGATGCCCAAATTGTGTGATTCCAAAGCCTGTGCTTTTCTTACTGCGTCAGTTAGCCTCATAGAAGAGAGCGCGTGTTATTGTCATGAGAACAGGCCTGAATCTGTACATCTGCTTTTAAGGGTCATGGAAGCATCCCTCGACATGCTAAATGTCTCTTTTCATCTAGAGACTCAGGGATTTTTTTTTAATGTTCTCATTCTGTGCATCCCCATTTTATAGGTCCCTGGCCCTCCTCCCCCCAACAATCAGAGACACTGGGGTTCCCTTGGTTCCAGTCTTCCTTGCTACAATAGCTACACAAACAAGAGTAGAGTTGAGAGAAGCATCAAGAACTCTGCTTAGCCTGCCTCTCTGAGCAGCTTAATTGTTGGAGTTTTTCACTGTCAATATAGATTTGATTTTGGAGCTGTCAGAACAAGGGCAGAAAGTTTGAGACCCTGATATTGCTCTCTGTTGTCCAGACACTTACAAAATATTTCCAGGTTTTATTGATTCATCCCACTCTCCAGGTGGAAGTGTCCATAAAAGGCAGTAGATGAGAATAAACAGACCTCTCCAGCCCCCAAAGCCTAGGATTTCAGGTGGTGTGTTACACTCAGAAAATGGTCCAGATAAACTGTCCTTTGGGAGGAAAGTGTGGTTGTATAATCAAAGAAAAGTAAAAGAAGCCTTGTCATCTATGGACTCTCTAAGGCCCCTGATGAAATTCTGGATAAGGATGGGTCCATCAGGAGTTCTTTTCCTGAGCATTATTTAGGTTAAACCCCATGGCTGAGGTTAGGGTCCCCACTCTTTCCGTGGTCATGCAGTCATGGAGCTAATGGGATCCACAGGCAGAAATGACACAAAAATATAAAATAAGTTGTATGACACAGCTTGAATACATGTATTTAACGATATGGGACCTGCGTCACTCCACAGTACCTTGTAAAATGCATGGTGTTAGTCATTTGTAATTTTCTGAGGCACGAGTTTCATCCATACACTAAAGATAACGTGCATGCCCCAAGCCAGTAGATGAGCCTAATCAACCATCCAAGGGAGTTTTGTCTTTACCCATCTATGTATAGCCAAACAACTCATATGAAGTCCTAAAACCTTTATTTCTTTTTTAAAAAATGGTCCTGCAAAGAAACCAACTGATCTATAAATGACTTTAGTTCTGGATTTATAGACTATTTAGGAGTATGGTCCTTAAGTATTTCAGTTATACTTGATGGAATGTTCTGGTAGAAATCATTCCCCAATTCTAGAAAAGCAGTATAGGAGTCGTTGAGCATCTTGTTAAATATCCTCAGTAAAGAGTTTCTACCAGCTCTAAGAGCCACAAGAATGTCACCACACAGTGTGTTAAGAGAAGCCAGAGGCTGCTTTGGGCTGCAGTGGTTGGGGGCTGGGTCTCTTGAGTAAGTGAAGTTGAATTTGAAAATAGGTGTGATTATCATAAGTAAAGTGCCTACAGCCAGGTGGAAGAGACTGAGGCTGAGTGAGAGAAGGCACATACACAAGAAATGCCAAGTGTAGTTCAGAAAGGGGCGCTTGGCTATGTGTCTGATGATGATAGAACAGAGGGGCCTTAAAGGTCTCAGGATGTCAGAAGAAAGGAGGTAGGTGAGGTCACTGTTAATTTGGGTAGGACCTCAAAAGAATGGCCTAGTCTATCACCTTACTGATCTCCCCACTGCCACCAACTGTCAGAAATACATGTAAATGCTTAGCACAGCACCTCCCACCTAGTAGATGCTTGTAGAGGTTTGTGGAGTGAGCAAATGAGTGATTTCCTCCCAATATCTGTTGTTTGCAGCTGCTCTGTCTTCGTTTGCTCTCAAATGAGATAAAGCAGCTCAATACTTTGTTAAATACCACACCCTTTCCTCCCAGGCTTCAGTCACTTTCCATTCCTTTGACTGTCGGGCACTAGCAAGGGCTACAAAGATCCAAGATGTTGAACTAGTCAGGCTTGTCCAAATATTCTCTAGTAAATCACCCCAGTCCTTAAACCTTTGCTAATAACTCCTGATTCGCAACTTTGCATTGGCCTCACTGCATGTAGTGTTGCACAATAGGCCTAAGGAAGCTGTAGAATTGAGACCTCCACAGTACAATAAAAGGCAGAAACCATCTCTACTTTCTACTCGAGGGAGCTTGGAATGGTTCCTAAGAGCTTTCCTGGCCATGTGGAGATGGACACTCTTCTTAGCAGCAGACTAGCCAGTGTCGCCCTAATACATGGGCAGGAAGAATTCAGGGGATGGGTTTTGTCACTCTAATGTATGGTGGCAAATCACAAACGGGGCTGTCAGAGTGACGACACAATTAAATAGTGTCAGGAACCGGGTCCTTCACAACCACGGATGGCAGCTCTGAATGAATGGATATAAAACACTTTGTAACTGAGATGTAGTGAGAGATGAAGCAACATTAGCTATATTTGTTACTATTAGTTTTGCATAGTTTTACTACTTTCTTTTGTTTGCTCCCCCCAAATAACTAATAGCAAGATAAGAATGGTCCCTTTGTACCTAGCAGCCAGAATAGCTGTTGATCGTGCTTGTCAATAGATAGGCATAGAAAACAAAACACCTTTGCGAGGGGAGAAATCCAGGAACAGTAGATGTACAAAAGCCTACAGAGGAGTTGAGGAAAAACTGGGGCACATCGACAGTGACCACTGAGATTTTTCCTCCATAGACAGGCTAGTCTGGTACCACATGATGAGGCTTCTCTATGAAGCAGAGAGGCTAGGCCTCAGCTCACTGAGGTTCTGATAAAATGAAACTATCCAGAGTCGCGACTGAAAGAGTAGGGCCCATGCTGGTCTGGCTAGATGATAGGTGATAACTATCATCACCCCTTGGCCTCTTTTTGCCTCAAAAAAATAATTTTGGCTCTCGGCCAGAAGATCTGGGGAACTTTTAGCTTTTAATTGGGGAAGGGGTGTTGGATCCCTTAAGTACCTAATAAAATGATGGATCTTCTCTTTGCCCCTCCCCTTACACCCCTAGAGTTGTAGGCAGAAATATTTGCTTACGGATGTACTAAGTTTACCTTGCCCAGTGGATTTTCCACCTTAGCTACACATTGCAATCAACCAGGGAGCTTTTAAACCTCACCCAAGCCACATCCCAGAGCGCTTGCACCAGACCCTAGACATAGGAGATTCCAAAGTGCAGCCTGAATTGAGAAGTACAGACTGAGCCTCTTCTTTACTCAAGGTACCCATCCATGATTCTCATATGGGACTGCTGATCCAGTAAGTTTACACCTCCATGGAATTGGCAGCCTAGGGGTGCTTGCGGGGAAGTTGGAAGGCACATAATGGACACTATAAAAATCTGAGTTATATGAGAAATGAACTTTGACTCGTGAACTTCCAGGTGGCTCCCAAATACACATCATCCTGATCCACAGGGAGCAGGGAAAATAGACGAGGGGAATGTGCATGGGAGAGGTCAAGGCAGGTAGGTGCAGGTAGTTTTCATAATGCCTAATCAGCAGTATAAGAAATGGAAGAACTTTGAAAATCAATCAAGCCCTGGGTATAATGACAGAGAAGGACAGTAAATAATGGGAACGTCATGTTTGACGTTTCAAACTTAATCTATAAACCTACTTTTAAGAGGCTCCCAGTTGATTATAATTCAGGGTGTCTTTCTTTTTATTGGATTATATGAGGCTGTTCCACATTTCTAAGGGAAGTCCGCGTGTCTCTCATTTTATTAATTAATTAATTTATTTATTTATTTGCATTTAGGATACCGTAGCATTTTTCTAAAACCGTCTTTTTATGAGCATTAATTATATACCATGCAAGGAAGCAATTGCCTCTATGTTATGAAATATTAAATCAAAATGCTTCCTGTTCCCAGATGTCCCAGAGATAAATACGGCAGTATTTTGAAGCCCCTCTTGGAGCTGTTTTGCCTGCAAATTTATTGTTTTGTCTCCATTTTCAGAAAGCCCTGTTTTCGGTGAAGTATAGCACTCTAGGTAGTTTTTAAGGCGCAAACTCCTCTGGAGTTGCCTGTGTCGGCAACAACTCTCATGTAGATAGCACACGAGGGATGGCGCGCTGATCGGCTCCTTTAAGATGACAAATGGGCAGAGAGTGTTATTGTCTTTGATTGCATGCCTTACATCATCTGTATGTAGGAATAAAAGGGCCATACTTTATCTTTAGCCATTTTATAAATATTTAAGTCCTTATAGTTGCCTAAAGATATTAAAGCATATTTTACAGTAGTCGGAATATAAATATTATATATAGCGCAAGATACCAAAGTAGTTTAATGAATTCATAATTTTCTGTTCACATTTATTGGAATGTGTTTTATGTTCCAAAAGTTCCATTTAAAGAATAAGATACCATTCTGCTTCCTGACAACACACCAAGTGTGGCCAGCATTTTGGGCGGGGTCTCAGTTCCAGTGTCTATAGAGGCTTTCATTAAAGAGGTAGAAAGGCAAGAAGTCAGGGTACCGGGATATATTTCCTCAATCTCTATATTAAAAAATATATATAAATAACTTTGAATAAACGGTTCTGGTGCTTATTTAAATTACAAAGCCTTCCAAAGAGAAAACTTTTTATAGCCCTTTTCCTCTATTTCAAGGAGATTAATTCAAAAAAAACCTCAGTAAGAGCAATAAAGATGTAGTTTGCAATTTTCCTGTCCTCCCAACCCACCCCCTTTTGTAAACCCTGTCGGCCAGTATACAGCCTGATTCAGGGTATTGATTTCAATTGTGACTGCCCAGTGCTTTCTAAACATTTCTCCGTAAGTTAAAGAATTCCATCCAGCTTGCTCCTTCCTTCTCCCAAATGCAAGAGAGTGACAGGGAGAATATGACTGCATCTCTTTTCAATTTTCTCGTGAAATATAAAGACTTTCCTCTTTAATATTTCACAAAGTTTCTCCAGCTCCCAGTGGGAGTCCATGCTGGGTAATGTTTGCTAATTACCAACAACAAAACTAGACATACAACGCTGGTAAATTACCTGACCCTTTCCATTTTAATGAGACAACAAGGATTTCGCGAAGTGATGTTGTTTCACTGGTTAATGGTGTCAGCAATGTTGTAATTGTGGGTTGAGACGCATTAGCTGAACAACCACATGTAGAAAGGGCTTTCTCTTGACAAGCCCTTTGGAGACTAGAACCATATTATCATTAAGCCTTTGTCATTTGCATGCTGCTAATCACTTACTTTATTATCCAGAGTATCCATTGTCTTTCTTTAATTGCTCTTTAAATTAAAATTAAAAATAGTTCTAAAGCCCACAATGGCTGGGATAGCATCTTGATTATGAAGATAACTTCAAGAAAATGGAGCAACTGGTAACATATTGCTGGGATTATGAGAGTCCCACTGTTATGTTCCATGCCTGCGGGCCCCAGGAGCCTAATTGTGGCGGTTTCTCTTCCTTTAGCCCATACTGTTTGTTTAATAAATGGTTATTTATGGCCTTTTTGGCCATTATAGCAACTTTGGAGAAAGTACATCCTTCTCATTGGTTTGAGCACTGCAATTTCATTCTCCGGGCAAAGGTATAAAATACTATGGGAAGGCAGTATCTGTACTCAAGCCTCTGAAAAGATATCCTCTTGATTCCCCTTGCTTGTTTATTCTGTACATACTTTTAAAATTTGGGGCCATGAAAGAGACCTAAACTTTGGAGCTAAAGGGAACTTTAGAGTCATCCCCATTTTTCAGATGAAGAAACTGAGGACCAGAACAGTTGCCATAACCATAATCACAGAGGAGGAGATGAACCCAGACTGTCTGTTGCTGGGTGGAGTTGGATGCAGGGCTCCTGGTGGGAAGATCATGCCTTAAGAGTTACTCCTGAAAGAGGATATGATGTCATGTTGTGAGCTGTGATGTGCAAGCAGCAGGGCTGTCACAGCGCAGTACACTTAGTGTGTGTCTTTTGGGTGCATCTGTCAGTGTGTTTGTTGGTACACACTATGTGCTAGCATACTGGAAGAAAAGGCTCAGGTCTTCCACTTCCTTAAAACAACAACCCCATGGGGGAGCCTGGGTGGCTCAGTCTGTTAAGTGTCCAACTTCAGCTCAGGTGACGATCTCATGGTTAGTGAGTTTGAGCCCCACCACAGGCTCTCTGATGTCAACACAGAGTCTCCTTCAGATCCTCTGCTCTCCCTCTCTCTCAAAAATGAATAAAAACATTTTTAAAAACCCTATGGATGACTCTGCAGTCATTCCTGAATACCGAGGGATTAAACCCAGAGTTATCATGATTCCATTATCATATACAATGCCCTCAGAATTAGGATGATAATTTTGAGAACCAGAAGGGATTGGGCATTGCCTTATCTGCCTCAAATTCACAGATGGGAAAACCAAGTTTAGATAAAACATTGAGTCCTTCTAAGTTCTCATAGGGCGTTAAGGGTTGACTTTTGATTCTCTGTCCATTTCTCTGTCAGCATTACCAATCTATTGTTGATATCATCATCATCATCAAAGTTAGTATTTATAAAGTGCCTATTCTGTTCCAGGCACTCTTATAAGCAATTTACCTGTGTTATTTAATCTTCATGACATACTACTCTCCCATTTTACAGATGAAGAGACTGAGACACAGAGTTTAAGAAAATTTCCCAAATCACAAACTAGAAACTGAACAAGGTGGCACTCACACTCAGGCCGTCTAGCCCTAGCATTCAAGTTTTCAACCACAGTGTTATGATTCATGTCAGGTTACGGTCAAAGGATATTGATCATGGTGTATATGACTTTTCAAAATCAAATTAGCACCAATCAACCTCTTCTTTAGTGAAGATTGGTGTGTATTGGGAATACTTGATCCTAGTTTTATATTGTTCTGCCGGCATAAACATGTATGCAGGAAAGCCTTTAAAACTTAAAAGAAAAAATTTACTGTGCTTTCTTTTAAAGGACTATCAAATGTTTGGAACGTGGGCTGTTCTTTCAGGCCAGGCATCCTATCTTGAGAACCTTTCAGGGACAGCTGGTTGAAAGTTGTCGGAGATGGGATTCTGCTTTTCCTGAACTGCCTGGCATTGCCTTGGATTACTTGGCAAATCCATCTCTTACAGCTCCTTAATTTTCTGTGCCCTTAAGATATGGATGTTTTCGTTTGCCTGTGATTTCGTAGCTCTGGTTTTTGCTACGCTGGCCATTGGTTCATGTTAAACCAAACAACTGGGGCCCATTTGGCATTTGGTGTTTTAAAAGTAAAAGGACACTTGAACTACATGACAAATGCTGGAAAACAAAGCCCATAGCACTGAGAACATAAAGAAACTGTTTATAATGTAAAGGTGGTTACATTTTCAGTCAATCTATCACTTTAATGAGCTCTTTGCATTTCTTTGATTAATGCTTACAAAAGGGGGAGAAAAAAATTGATGTAATGGAAACAAAATGAGAAAACACAGGGGAGGTTTTTGTGTGTTTTATTAGTATCCACTGCATATCACTGTCTTGCAATGTATACGTCTACCTTTTCCCTGGCATAGCATGTGTCTCATTTACTGGAAATAGGATCCAGCATGAAAGAAGGAACCTCATATTAGTGGCAAAACAGCCTTTGACTTATTGTGGTGGCCGTAAAGAGAGAGGGTCCAGAATAGGAATTAGGAGTTAATAAGAGTAATAAAGAAAGGCTGACATAGTTCATGCCATATCTAAATGAAGGATCTAATAAGTATGAAGACTAAAAAAAAGGACACATTAAAGTCACTTAAGAAACATTTAAACATGAGAATGTAGTGACTGGTTCATAAGTAGTAGTAATTTATTTGTTCTTTAAGGAAAGAAAATGTCTGCTTAATGAAACTTAATGAACAAACAGCTATTGAGAACTTGGGTGGGTGGGTGGGTGGGTCGGTTGGTCGGTTGGTTGGTTTAGTTTGCTTTGGTTTGATTCAGACCCAAAACACAAACTCTAAAAAAAGTGAGGTACTTTACACAAATGGGTAGAGCCAACTGCCCAAGGCATTCTTCAAATAGTCTTTAGAAAAAATTACTGTTAAAAATATCTATGTCACTTATTGTAAATAGAAGAAATAGAGGGTGACACTGACCCAGGTCTCCTGCTTGGTCACTGGAAGTGAAAAGGAAAGCTTGAATAAAGAAAGATACAACCATTTGTTTTAATACAAAATCAAACGTGCATGAGCTATTTCATCAAGCAAACAGATATTTTGGGTACTTTACCATTTGGAGTATTTTGTTGGAAGACATAGTGGTTCAAAAAGGCTTAAATAAAAAGGGAGTCAGAACTGAGGTGCCTATGGCATCAGGCATGTGAGCCCATAAACTTGAATGATGTCAGAGCTCTGTCTCATTCTCTTCACCTCTTGACTTATTTGCCTCATGGTGGGCTAGATGGTCACCCATAGCCCCATACTTACCTTCTTATGGCTTTGCAACCAGAGCATCATTAAGAGCTTTTACATCAGGTCTTGGGGAGAACATGGCTTGACCCTAGCATCAGGGGGCAGGTTCACCTTAAACCAGCCATGTGCCCAGGATGATGGGAAACCATCTTGCTGACCCTGTGAATTCACACGCTCTGGCTTCATGTTGTCACTTCTGTGCCAGGGTGGGGACAGGGCTGCCCTCTTCCTCTCCCCACCAAACACTGTGGAATGGGCCCTTTGTGTGGAGAAGGACTTGGAGGAAAGTAGATAATCAACTGTCCTGCTTCTGCCACCAACTGGTTCCATTACCTTGGGTACAGTAACTTCTTTGCTCTGAGCCTTACTTTGTTTCATCTCTGAAATGGAGAGATTGATTAGAAAATGTCCAAAACTCTTGAATCTCTCACATAGAGTGATTGGTAAAGAGGCAAAGGAGACCTAATCAACTCCAAGCATGTTAATTTTTAGTTTGAAATTGGAAGGGGCGTGTCCCCCCACCCTCACAGCTCCCCAACATTGCCCTCTAGCACCCTGTGTCGGGCTAACACACCTCAGGCTCCTACATGCAAAGTCGTGGGTGGGAGTACCCTTCTGACAGGGTCAGAAGATGCCACCTTAGTAAATCATTGTTTTTTTTATGGAGTCAACACTGGTCAGCTGCCTGGCCTTCATGACTCTAGGACTCCAACTTTGTGGGAAACCCTGACAGCTACTATGAAAATATATTACAAGGTTAAACTGGGGCTTTCTCTGGACAGGTTACTCTTGCAGACTTTTCCAAAAATCTATCTCCCAAATCAAGGCTAGGCATGTAGATTTTCCCCCAACAAGTTAGAAAGCAATTGTGCTTCTATACATGGAATTTTCTTGACTTCAGCTGCTGAAGAATTTGTTGGAATACATACTGCAAAATCACTGCTGTGGCTATTACTGTTCTTGCTCAGGGGAGCTATTCAGATGCCTCATTTATTGGAGCTTAATAGATTAAAAGTCCAAATTGAGTCTCATGATATAAGCCTAATCAAGTTCTAATCTGCATAATTTTCCCATAAGCAGCAATGGGAAATTTGGATAATTTATGTTTCAACAGTTGCCAATCATGTGTTAAATAGCATTGTTGCATTTACTTATCAAAATATTTTTATTGATCTTCACTTCATCTGACATTTCACTTTGGGATTTTTTTTCCTGGCATTAACAGGAAATTTAATTCATCTCATAGATGATGTAATATGAGATGTTTCTCTTGATTTTAACATGTCTTTATAGATCATTTTTAACGGTGATCTTTTCCTTTTACAACTTCATATTGAATACCTGTCTCAGCAAACCTAGATGACTCGGCCTAATTTATTTCCCTAGTTTAACACAGCATATGGATTTCTAACCATCATTTATATGCACACAATAAAAGATAATTTGGCCCACCATTTGAACCAATTCCTTTATGTTAAATCTATGGGGGCAGGAGAGGCACTTACCTTCATTTCTCCATCTATTCTAGGGGAGGTGATTGATAAGAATTTCCATCTCTCTCTTTCCCTGGAAAGGCTTGGGGATTTAACTAGGGAAGATTTAGAAAGTACTTTGTGTTTTCCCCCATGGAAAAGTACTGTAATAAAGCATTTATTATATGTACTGAGTTGTGCATGCTACTGTACCAAAGCAAGTTAAGCATAACTACAATGGGTCCCAGTTGTTATCTGCTATTGTTTAAAAGTGAAAACAGCAAAAGGGTAGGACTGGCTCAGGCCTCCAACTTGCCAGCCTGGATTGGCCCCTGAGGAGGAGGGAGCATCCCACACAAGGGGAAGGCAACATGGCCATGGTTTTCCATAGGCTCTGATTGCCTGGCTCAACTCCCAGATCCGCCATTTACTAACTGGTTGTGCTTGAGGAAGTTCTTGGACTGTTCTGAATCTTATTTTCCTTATCTACAAAATGGAGATATTACCAGTGCCTATATTCATAAGATTGTTCAGAGGAATAAATGATGTGGCCCATGAAAAGCTCTTAGTGCAGCTATAACACATATTGTAAGTCATGGCATTTCATTTCAATTCACTTGGGTGCAAATGTGAGATCTGCTAATTCCTAGATGTGTGCCCCAGGGCTGATTACTTACCTTTTCTGGTCCCTTGTGTGCAAAATAGTTGTATCTACATAAGATGGTTTTGAGAACTAAAGTTATTCCCTGAACAGAGTTTAGTATATAGAGAGCACTCAATAAATGTTGTCTATTTTTTTTTTCCTGAGGTTCTTTCTAAACTTATTTTCATCATCCTAATTATCTTAATCAGTCTAAATCTAGAACATTCTTACCTTTGTTTTGAGTTCCATAAAGACAGTGATGTTGAGTCTTTCTCATTTTCCAGGGCATTCAACTCTGCATTACCCTGGAATCCCACCCAATTCTAGCATTCTTTATGGTAGATCTTGTCTGAGCCACAGCCTTTTTGTTTTGTTTTGTTTTGTTTTGTTTTCTGCCCACAACCACATGGTGTCTCTCTCTATACTGCATATAGACGCATGGATGCAGCAGGTACCCAAAAACAGTTAATTTAAAAATGATACCTGGGGGATCTCCTTTTTATCCCCTTCTATCTATTCTCCTTGAGCTTCTTAGGAATAGTCCAAATTCTTTAACTGGAGCCATCCTAACTGAAATGGCCTTGTCTAATTTAACTAAAGGTCACTTAAGTTAACTTAAGGTAACTTCCCTGGCAGGGGCTGAGTGCTGCTAGCTCCTAGAATAACCAATAACATGAAAAGAACATCACACACTGCTGATTCTGTTCATCTGAACCCAACAGTAGCACATATGGTTAGGAACACAAATGCTGGAAACAAATGCATAGAGTAGCAAAAACCATTTTAGGAGCCTTAGAACTCAAGAGAGGAGTTTATATCCCTAATAATTAAGAAGAGTGGAAGGGACACCTGGGTGGCTCAATTGGTTGAACATCTGACTCGATTTCAGCTCGGGCCATGATCCCAGGGTCATGGGATTGAGCCCTGTGAGGAGCTCCATGCTGAGTGTAGAGCCTGATTGAGATTATTTCCCTCTCTCTTTCTCTCTGCCTCTGCCCCTCACTCCTGATCATGCTCTCTCCCTCTAAAACTAAAAAAAAAAATAAAAATAAGTGGGAGGTTAGATCTGGAAAAATAAGTCTCCAGAGAGATTCTACAGTTGCTATAAGGAATTAAGAAACTTTCTTAGCTTTTCTTATCAGCTGGCCCCCAGTTTTCCACGTACTTAAAAAAAAAT
The DNA here is from genome assembly GCF_003009895.1 of Hyaena hyaena. Classification (NCBI taxonomy): domain Eukaryota; kingdom Metazoa; phylum Chordata; class Mammalia; order Carnivora; family Hyaenidae; genus Hyaena; species Hyaena hyaena. The sequence goes on along the minus strand of NW_024080728.1, from coordinate 3,761,663 downwards.
CCTAACCATCCATAAGCAAAATCTTCATTCCTTAGATATATTGAAATTCATTTTTATCACCGAATTCATCTGATTATATCTACCAAAATGTATTCACACTGCTCATTGCCTTCCCATTAATTTTCTAAGGTTTTCCCTATGTGAAAATTCTTTTTAAAAAATATGTCAAAAGCTTCCTCAGTTCTTTATCCATAGGGAACAAGTGGCAATGGGCACTGTACCTATCCACAAATACTTATTGTGTACCTAGTGAAACATTAACATCAGTAGTCCAATTTTTGAGTACTTGCTTTATACTAGAGACTATACTAAATGTTTTAAATACACTATTTCATTTCATACTTAAAATTGCTCTATACAGGAGGCACTTCCAGTATATATACAATGAAACAGAGACTTACAGAGAGTCAGAGCTAAGCCTACAGTTATGTGGCTCATAAGTAGATGAGTCAGAATTTGAACCCAAGACATCTGACTTCCAAGTCCATACTTAAGTCCATACTTTTAACTATTCTACTCTGTTTCTTCTCTATGGGCCAGTAATTCCAAAGACGATCTGGAAAAGTTTAAAAAAATGGAAAACCCAGTCTCTGGCCTAACGTTCTAATATAGCATGTGAAGTGAGCATACTTAGCAGAGGGGCAATGTTGGGCCATTTATGCCTAATGTCAAAAGAATGGTAAGGTAACATAAGGCTCTCACATCTGGCCCTGAGGATTAGAATGGGGAGGGGCCTTCAATTTTAGGAGATCAGGTAATCTTTGGAAGTCATTTTTAGTCCCAAACTTGCCTCTCATAGCCATGCTTAACAGAGAGAAGGGGAACACATCTAAAGAATCAGGAGACCATCTTAGTAAGAGCATGGGCTGTAGGGGATTGAACTTGAATCCTTTTCTAATTGAGAATTTCTCATCCTATCTCTCTGATGCCAATATTCATAGTCACCTCTTCTGGTGAAACAGTGCCAGTTTCTAAAATTAATTTCCCAAATGTTAGTTTAACTAATGAAAAGAGAGTTTGCCAGTTTCACTCTTCTCCAGGTGTAGATTGTGATCCCTGGAGTAGTTCCATGTACCAACGCTTTCACGTGCAGAACTGGAGCACTGCTTTATGTAGAGAGACTTCAAGTTCAACCAAAGATGCACCCACTGCAGCAAGCGATAATGGGGTGGGGAGCAAGACAATCAAGAAACCTGGACACAATTTAGACCTGCCCCTTATCAAGTGTTGCTATGATGAATGGGGTAGATGCCATCAATGGCATCAAGGGCAGGATTGCCTCGTCTCTTCTGAAGGAAGGTACCTGAATTACTCTTCTCTCCAAGGTCATTTAGGTAATATGGGTCAGCCCTGCCATTTCAAACCGCAATGTTCCCATATTAGGACCTCTAAGAGAACAATGTTAATGAATTCTTTCATCGTCAACACAACTCTACAGGAAGGGAGCAGAAGAGATGAAATCTGTTTCTTTTGTCTTTGCCTTTTGCTTTCAAAAATGAGTGGCTAGAAAAGTAGTTAAAGAAAAAGAGACATTATTGTTGCTGAAGTTATTTTGCCAATAACAGCACCCTGTTCTTGGGGTCATGCATAGGAGAGAGAAGGACTTTTAATGGAGAGATGTCTTTGGACACCCACCACAGTTTGTCAGCTGCAGATGCTAATGGAACCAGGCTTGGCGACTGAAGGGGAAAATGGAATATGAAAGCAAAATGAAATAGGCCTATGAGGCAAGCATGTCATTTCTAAATGAAGGTTTCATGCAAAGGAGTTGAGTCTTTTCACAGCTGAAAATGGAATCTTTAAATAAGATAAAATAAAAGGATGCTTTGGCTTGTTGCGGGTTCTGTAATGAAATACAGTTTTCCTAATACCGTGTGACCTGCATTTCTCCCTGTTTTATGGGTGCTATTCCTTGACGTACAAACCCGTATTTTCTCAAGTCAGCATTTGATGATGGATGTCAAAATACAGGCCATGTATTATGCATATAGCATTACCGATTTAAAGTGTTTACTTGTCAAGTTGAAGAAATTCAAAAACGTCACATCCACTGAATCCGCACAGCTGCCACTTGCAGTTTTTCATGCTTTTGAATGAAACTTCTGATGAAAACAGTTTAGTTTTCCCCATCGCTATTCTGGGGAAGAAAACAGCTAGCCTTTAAAATGCATGTACTTGGTGATGTGGTTGGCTGAAAAATACTCATTCCAAAGTTTAGAAAGATGGACACCGCATTGTCACTTGAAATTACTTTCCCCTTGTGCGCAGTCTATCAACACAAAGAATAAAATTAAGTGCAATCAGAGAATGAAGAGGAAGTAAAACTTTTTTTTCTCTCTGAAAGTATGGCATTCCATAGTATGAAATTTATACATGAGCGAGCAGAAAATGGGGAAAAAAACCCTTTCATATTTTTCTGGCATTTCATGCATTATGTACCTCCAAAACAACAGGCAATTATTGAGCACCTGTCATTTCATTCCTGATAGATAGAGCTTCACACATACCATAAACCAGAATCAATCCAACCTTGCTACATTCTTGGAGAATAAGTCAGGCATCTGGCCACACAATCTTTTTGGAATTTTGCCCTTGGGAACTTAGCAAGTGACTCTGTATCTATAAGTCCCTAATTCATTGGTAAGCCTGTATAGCCAATCCACCAAAGGCAAAGAAGAGAAACCAAAGAACGTGTAAACATCTATCTGCTCATCTTCTAAGGTTGGGGAGTAAATTGGGTCTTGCAGCCAGCATGGAGCTGATGGTACCGCTTGCCAGGTGCTTTATTTGATAAAATTAATTTTCACCAAATGAATATACTGAGGTAAATAAATGTTTCAGGTTTATAGGTCTCTATGCACATCCTTAAAGAGGCAGCCATTAAGCCTATCAGGGATGAATTCTCACCCTCACTAAACTTGAACTTATGGCTAGACCAAGCTCATTCTCATATGTACTTGGGATTTGGGTCTGAGCAGCTCAAAGTGCAAAAATCAGAAGACAAGTAGGCTACTTTTCCAATTTACTGTGCCCATGTTTACCTTATGAGGGCTGTGTTAGACACACTGGGAAGTTCAAGGGTCCACTATAAGCCAGTGGTATATGCAGCAGTCAAGATGATTCCAGCTTCAAGTAAAAACAAAACAAAACAAAAGCCTTCATTTTTTTTGCTTTCTTATTAGTTTTTATTGGCATTTACTAAATAGAAGAAGGATGTGATTATCAATGCAACCACTGTTTAGAAAGCACTTGAGCCACTGCTTAGATTTACATTTACTATCATGTGATTCTGAGAAAACTTCTCATTTTTGGCTTAAACAAAAGGAAAAATATATACAGTTGACCCTTGAACAATTGGGGAGTTAGTTTCAACTCTGCCAAGCCCCTGCATAGCCGAAAATACATGTGTAACTTTTGAGTTCCCAAAAACTTGACTCCTAATAGCTGAAAGCCTTACTGATAGCATAAATAATCTATTACCCTACATTTGGTATATTATGTGTATTATTATGTACTATATTTTTACAATGAAGTAAGCCAAAGAAAAGAAAATGTTATTAAGAAAGTCATAAAAAAATTGCATTACAGGACCTTAAATTGTGGGGGGGGGGGCAGTTTATGTACAAAACCAATGTACCCTACCTCAGGATTTTTTACCATAATAAATGAAATATACATATAATTATTATATATATAGAATATATACATAATCTCATTATCCTATTGTATATTAATATCTCATTCACATATACTACATGTAAAATCTCATGTAATAAGAATCCTGAGGTCAGTTGGTTTTGGCTCTGGGGCTGGTTAATTTGGGAACTCAAGGATATTTCTTTCTATCATTAAGGCTTTCCATCATTCAGTTTAGCCAATCTCATTTAGCTGGTGCTAGGCTGGTGCCCAACCTCACTGCAAGATGGCTGCCATAGTTCCAGGCACTACAGATACAAGAACAATGTGTAGTGAATTAGAAGAGAATCTCTTTCTATGTGACTTTTTTTAAGAGCAAAGAAAAGCTTCCTAAACACAAGCAAATTTCCTCCTATTTGGCCAGAACCTATCAAAAGGAACCTATCAGTTCCTTTGGCCAGAACCTATCAAAAACCCCAGCTTGAGTCACTCACTGGCAAGAGAATAAGTAACCAGTTGGTTTAAGATAATAGTCAGGATAGGTTAGGTTATGCTGTGGTAACAACAACCACACAAACCCTGGTGGCTTAAAGCAACACAGATTACCTTTTCACTCGCTCTGAATGCGTTTGGGTCTGGGTTACTGTTCAGGGCTGCTGCCCAGCATTCGTCTCCATAGTAACCCGTGTTCCCATGGTTGCCACAGTCTGGAAAAAGAGGCAGGAAGTCAAGTCAAATATTTGTAGCAGAAGCAATGGTGTACATTGTTCTGTTCATTTTCATGGGCCAAAGCATTTCCCGTGTCACACAGAAGCACAGAGTACAGTTTTCTGGTCTGCCTGGAGGGAGAGGGGAGCAAAAATCTATGAGCAAGATGAATAATTGGTGTAGAGATTCATTTTTAGGGAACTATCAAGGCAGGTTAGAATTAATACTAATGGCCTCCTACTTTGTCCTTCACAAAAGCAACACATCAGAACTTATCCTGGGAGTGCCAATTGTTGTCCTATAAATAAAGCATAATCTACTTTTTGTAAATTATGTATATATATTATATTCATATTATTCCCAAGCTTTCCATGTCTCTGACTTTTCCTCCTTCTCTCTTTCTTTTCCACTAGGGTTCACACCTCCAGGAATGGACAGATCCTCTCCAGATAACAGCCCAGTGCACGGGATGTTACGCCAGCCATCCATCACGACCGGGGTCAACATCCCCATCATCACTGAACTAGGTAGGGGCGAACATCAGCTTTGGGCAGATTTTTTTGTCCTCTTTTCCAGCACATAAGATACGAGGAAGTTGGCCCTTTTCTTATCTCCTTCAGCATAGTGGGCTCTAGTAGGGTTTGTTTGGGGGGAGGTGGAGAAAGGTATGAGTAGCAATGTGACAGATTACCAAAGGAAAAACTGATCTATCTTTCCTCTGAGAAGAATAGACAGTTTCCTTCGTGCTGGTCACTGTTCTCAAAGCAGCTTGTGATGATGGATTTGAGATTGGGGCATAAATTAGGGAAGGAGGAGGAAAGGAGGAAAGGCATAATCCACAGACTCTTCCTGTTGATTTTGTTTGGAAGCATCTCCAGACAGCTCCTACAATCAGAGCCCTCCCACTGAGGTAAAACCCTCAGGACTAAGCCAAACCCATTTTGAGAACTGGGTGGAGGCATTGGGCTAATGTGTAATAACTCTCCATTTAATCTATCCTAGTTGAACTTCTCAGCTAAAGGTCATTTTCAGTGAATGCCATTCTGGCCTAAAATAGAATGGGGTTTGGAAGGCCATGATCACTGGGCAGTGGAACCCAACTTTAACCCGGCCATGACACGTGTCTTCCTACCATTTGTGAATTTACAAGACTGCTGAGTGGCGTCTTCCCCCCAAGACAGTACTAACCACCTATGGTGCTGGGTCCCTTTACATTACAATGTTTCCTCTGTTATTCCCTCACTCTCTTCTTTTTCTGTACTTTCCTCCACTCCCTTTCCCCAACCCTTAAATGCTGTATCCAATTAGCTAAACCTGGCAAGTTGCCTTTGGTATCAGTCAATCAGGAAAAAAACAGTGGGACGCACATTCTAATGATAACTGAACTGGGTAAGAAGCACTGTTTTTCTTCACATCAGTATCTCCTTTTGTTCCGTTGTTGGTGTTTCCAACTATCATCGGCTTGTTTTTTATTTCACTGGCTGTAACAGAAAGACTACCCCATGGCACTGCTTTGAATGTGTTTTATTTGTGGCTCTGGTTGGAATCGACTGTCTTGTTCTGGCCTTTCTTAATGATTTTTTTCCCCACACAGCATCAGTAAACCTTTGATCACACCCATCTGACCTGGCAGTTGTTTCCAAAGCATCTTTGCTCTAATTCATTTTCTTTGGCCTGGGCCTTTTTTTTTTTTTTTCCATGTGTCCCCCTGCTTCCCCGCCTTCTCCCTCATATTCCTCTTCCAACACACTGTCAGTTTGACTGACATGTCTTCACAGCTCTCAGAGGAAGCCAAAGGAGAAATATAAAAATTTTAAGATAAGAAACCTAAGACGGAGCCTTCCCTCCAGCTGTTTATTTTCCTTTATTCTGACTTTATTTGCCTTTTTTTTTTTCCCCACAAGGCCTTTTCTCAGAACCTCTGGTTCTAAAGCCATAAAAGCAGCCAGCTCCCAGGGGACCTTTTCTTACAAAAGCCAGATTTCAAGAAGGGTGCCAAGGACAAAGTGAGCTGCTACTGAGGCACAGCCCTGCCCTCTGACCCCCATCTGCCTGGCCCAGAGCCTCAGGGAGCTTCAGAGTGGACTCACCAGGAAGATGAAGGGTTCTGGTCATGACTACATTTGTCAGGCCCTTCACACTTCCCCATGACTTGGTTAATAACTCTGTAAAAGGCACCCATCAGCAGCGGGTCTCAGAACTGGGGATTGATCTTCTAAATAGAGACAGCAAAAGTGCCGCTCTGCAGAGGGGTGGATAGAGAGGTGGGGAGCACCTGCCTTCGAATGACTCACGAATGAAACGAACATGCCATTCTCGTGGCCCCCAAATATATTTCATAATAAGAGAGCAGGCTTTTAACACAGTATTCTTGCTTGTGAGGTGTCTGGAAACTAAGGAATAAATTGTCCACCATCCAGCACTGCATTATTGGAGACGTAGCTATTTATCAGGACAAATTCGCTCAGGTCAAGGAGGATCGCACTATTTTCTGTTTCCAACAGTAGGAGAGGTGTCTTTTTCATGTTTAGAGAAGTTGGCTAAAAGCCTAGATTTCGGGATTGCTCTTCTCAGAACCTAAGGGTTGTAAGAGACCCAGAGAGCTTGTGCAGCAGGGACGGCAAGTTGGAAAATTCATCCAAATATCTCCATCTCAGAAACCTTCAGTGGCACTTCAATATCATTGTTGCCAAGAATTTCTTTTTCTGTTTGGAATCCAAATGCTGCCAGCTAACTAGGATATCTTGATTTGCGATTAGCAGGAGAGAAAAGAGAAGGCTGGATGGCCCAAATCTGAGACAACAATGCAGGCATTCAGTTAGCATAATGAAATCTCCTGAAGGCTTTGTCCCTCACCAGATTTCTTCTGTGAGCTCAGAGAACCTTCCATGTATTCACATCACCCTTACCTTCTGCCTTAAGCCTTGTTTACCTAGTGCTCATACAACCTTTGGCAAACACATCGTCATCCTCCAATCTCTTGGCCTCCCCACGTCCCCACACATATTTACTATTTACCTTCATGTTCTGAGCCACATTCCACATTATGTCAAACCAGTAGGATACCTTCTAAAAAGCACAGAGGATGCCAGCCCCAAATACTTTTTTAAAACTGTGTAGTATATTCCAGTCTTCACCCATTTGGAGAGTTCCAGTTGATATTAGTAGATCGAAGACTCCCAGAAGTTCCTCAGGAAGGAACTTTGTTTGAAGCTATTTAACCTGCTTTCCAGTTCTATGTGACTGTACAACATTTGGGTAGGGATTTAAAAAAAAATCCCTCTTAGCATCCACATAATGACTGTTCTGTGATATAGGCTTTAGGTAACTCTGTCAGCTCTCCCTCTGAAACTATCCTAGAACAATACACAGGATTTTCACAGAACCCTAGTTCCTGCCTTGGAGCTCTTTCCCAATGACTGAAATGCCTGGCTCACTGACAATCTAGTCATCTCTCCCTGCTTGTGGCCATGTCCCCTCCAAGCCTGGTACCTCCCCTTCCCCATTGTCTTGAAGAGAGGTAACAGATGCATTAGCTTTTGGAGCGTCAGTGCGCATGCCATCCTTGGCTAGTGTAAGTAATTAAAACCACACTCCTGCGCATATTGTCCAGAGTTCATATTTCTGATTCACAAAGCAGGAAGCCTTCTCTTTAGCTTCTAAGATACTTTTGAGTAAATGGAGGGAAGAGAGGAAAAGCTACCATTTGACCCTGGGAGGATCCCTGAGCAAGATCTTACTTGCTTCCAAGAGAGGTGGAGGGAAACTGGAATAACGTAAGTGAGGTGGACAGAACATTTCATCAGAAAGGCAATCCGTAGAGCAGCTAACATCTATGAAGGTCCTGGGCCAGGCTCACCAAACACCGTCTCATAGGAGCCTCCTGCCAACCTCATGAGAGCTGCTTTTATCTCTCCCATTTTACGGAGAGAGAAACTAAGGTGCAAAAGGATGAAATAAATGCCTTGCTTGTACAGGGTTTATACAGAGCTCGGATTCAAAGCTTACTTGTCAGATCTTGCGTTTTGCACTTTTACCCACTAGCCTGTAATTCAAGTGTTGCTGAGCGAAATGTTCCCCCATTAAAATTTTTCTCTAGGGAAACAAGACGGTGTCATTTAAAAATAATTCCATGCATAGCCTTTTATCCTATTATCATTTATTCTGCCTCATACAATAAACAAACAAAAGTTTTAAAAAAGTTACCCAAAAAGTAACTTTCAGGAAAAAAAAATTAAAACAATAACTCCAGGAAAGAGAAGTAGCAACTGATACATTTAGAAAGGAATCGGAAAAAGGAAACCTCATCTATTCTTTTCCTAAAAGCATCATAATTATTCCAGAAATCATGAGCACTCATCTCCTCCCCCACCACACACTTTCTTCCCTATTACTTGCTCTGCAAAACTGATAATTTCTGAAGCCAAGATGGGAATGGAAATTAATTTGTCATTTAATTTTTAATAAGTTAAAGACATCTCAGTGACACAGCCAATCAGTCTGCACATGCTTGCCGGAGGAGTCCTTGAGGAATCCTCCGATGGAAATGAACTATAGCATCAAATGCTGCATCTACTTGAGCTAAAGCACATAAAAGATTGAGCTGTTTAGAAGGGGAAAGGGAGAACGTGGGCATCCCCATGCAACTCGGAATGCACAGCAAGTCTGTGGCAGCAAGCAGCCGGAGACAGCCAGGGATCCATCCCACCGGGGGTCACCGGTCTATTCAACAGGGCCCGTCGGGTGTGCGCCTGGATTCAGGGCTAGGGACACCAGGCTCTACCCAGGCGGGCCCCCGGTGGGCTAGGTCCTGCCTGCAGGTGAATTCCTTGCCATGTGCCTTTGCTGTGTTCCCAGTCTATTGCTCTTCAGCCTTGATAAATTGCTTTCTTTTCCTGTGGCTAAACTTAGCATCCCAGCATGGCTACTCATGGCTACTCATCCTTGAAATATGTCCATATCTCAAAGGACTTGGCTACTGCAAAACACTTCAGGGTGTTCTTTGGTCACGATTCTACAGCTATACCAAAGGACTGACCAGCACTGTCCAGAAGTTCTCCAGCGGCCTGCCAGGGGCAAGGCTGCTTGAACTCATTGCTCTCCAGGCCTGGGAAGCTTGAACAATCATGTAGAAACAGTCCATTGAGTCTCCTGGCTCCCACTCCCAGATTCATCTACAGCTTCTCCCATGCTTTTCTTTCCTTTTCAGTGACTTCAGTGTTGCTAACCTAGTAGCCTGCTCTTTCTCTGGCTTCACTGTTTGTGTATGGTCTTTAGAGCTAACTCTCATTTTACACTTTTTCTAGTGAATGATACTAATGTTCAGTTTTTGGACCAAGACGACGATGACGATCCCGACACAGAACTGTACCTCACGCAGCCGTTTGCATGCGGGACAGCATTTGCAGTCAGTGTCCTGGACTCGCTCATGAGTGCGGTGAGTGGGGGTGGGGTAAGGACTGGAGCACCTCCGACCTCCAGCATTAGCAGCCCAGGGCTGGAGCTTGAGCTCCAGGGGAGAACATGGCCACACAAAGCTTGCAGTCTAGAAGGGGATACCAATGTGAGTCAGACTGCTGTGTAAATAACATTTGGTTATGTATTCTTGAAAGTGTGAGGAAGGTAAGGAAGAGGGGACATTTTGTGGGGAAGAGCACCTCTTGAAGAAGAAAAGCAAATGCAAAGGCCCGGTGGTGAGGGAAACTGACAACCTTAAGGAGGCCAAAGAAAGCCTGTGTAGCTGGGCCGTAGTGAGAGAGGGAGAGGGGAGGGATGAGGCAAGTTTGGACCTGCAAAACCAGGAAACTCATTTTTATGGCTTTGGTTTTTTTCTGCAAGATCAATGAGGAGACATTGAAGAGTGGTTTTAAGCTGGCAAGTCAGGTGATCAGGTTTATGTTGTAAGAGGATTGTCTTGGCTGGTGTGTGGAGGATGGCTCAGGAGGCAAGATGGTGGCAGGAAGTCTCAGTATATGAGACTATCAAAGCTTGGTTGAGGATAGAGCTGGCAGAGCTGGAGCGAGTGGGTACATCTGAGTGGTGTTGGTCAGGAAAATTGATAGGACTTGGGGATAGATTGAATATGAGCAAAAGATAGAAGAGAACAAAATGTCAAGGGTGTCTCTTCCATCACTGCCCATCACTGAAACATAAGTCCTGGGAGAGGACCTCGCATGAGGGCCAGGTCTAGCCAGTTCTCTGCTGCCAGGAGGAAATGAAGTGGTGGCAGAGAGAGGCAGGCGGGCTGGCTGAAGAGGTCAAAAGCATCATTGGTTTCTTTTATAACTTGATGTGCACCAAATAATCGAGGCATTATTTTTTCACTTTTGAGACCAAAAACAAATAACAATTAAAAAGTAGGCCCCCGGTTCATGAAGCTGTCTTGAACTAAAAAAAGGCAAAAGCAGACACTATTTAGAATAGGTTATATCTGGGGATTGTGAAGTATTCCCATTGAGTGTCTTTATTTATTAGAAAAGCCTCTTTATTTTGGAGTCCTCAAATTCACAATTTATGGAAATACAGACATAAGCTGGATAAACAACTGACCTTTGAGGAATCCATGAAAAAGAGTTTTATTGAATACATTAAAACCCTAAACATAGCTCACTGAGTTTTTATACACATACATTCCTTAAAGTGCTTAAGAAGGCTATTCTCCTGAATGTGTTAAACAACTGATATGCTAATTATGCATTATTCTCCTCTATTCATTAAAGTTAATCCCAGAAGAACCTCTATTTGAGGGGAAAAAACATAAAGCTTTTTAAGACTAATTTAGGTTATTCGATATTCCTGAATGTGATCCAACTGCAAGCACATCTTATTTAAAAAATTAGAATTATAGATTTAAAAATAATTATGAAACAATATTCATCTGAATTACGGTTGACTAGGCATCATGCCATAACTTTGCTTTCCAAGCCAAGAAGGAGAGAAAATGGTCCCTGGAGAAGGCATTCTTGGTTTCCCAGGACTTGTGATTTCTTCCTGATGGCCCGCTGGTTCTGCGCCTAACCTTTCTACCTGCTAGTGATGTTCGGCTCAGTTTGGGCAAAAGCCTTAAGCAACCCAGAAAGAATGAGCGAAGCTACAAGGTATGCTCATACAGTGCCAAATTGTCTGTACTGGTCTTCAGTTTCAGCAAGATTTCTGTAACTCATCTGTTTAGAAATTTCATTTGACTTCTGATCCTAATTAGAGAGATTACAGAAGATTGTTCTCACTAAGAGAGGATTAAATTGTTGACAGTAGATTTTTTCCCCTGGAACTACAAAATACTCTATTAACATTTCATAAAATCCAAATTTATAAAACTATGTCTGTTTCTACATATCAGACATTCAGGATACTCTAGGCAAGACCAGCTCTATAATTAGCAAGCCCACTTTTTCATACATTATTAAGAATTTCAAAATGATGACAGCAGAGCTTTAAGCCAAGAGAGGGGTCCTTCTGAGCATGGACCCCGGGTGATCGCAAGGCCACATGCCCACGAAGTCAGCCCTTCACACCAATAAAGCCAATAAAATTGATTTTAAGCAACAAAGAACTTCACCCTTACACACCCAAAGGGGCCCATGGTAGCCACGGGGTGGGGGTAGGGGGCACATCTGGATCTGAGCTGCACAACTATCTGTCTGTAGCACCACCAGGGAGTCAGTTCTTGGAAACTCAGATGAGAAATCAAAGTGGGTTGGTTTGAAATTTTTAAAAAGCCGTCTCTAATCTCCTTTGAAATGCAAACTGAAGTGTCTGGGAGAGAGGGGCTAAGGCATGTATGGATGCAACGGTCTGGCAGCAGCATTCCTTCTGAATTCCAGCCTGGGAAAAAAGGGTATCAAGAATCTAGTAACTGTCATTGTAATCATCATCGGCTTCATCTGTTGAGGGCCCGGAACCGTGCAAGGCACTTCAGCTCCAGTGTCTGATCTTTTGGGCAATAATGTGAATAACCCTGAAGCAGGGCATATTTAACCGATCCACTGACAGCCACTTTTCAAGTCATTAGTCAAAATGCCTATCCAGTTATTCCAGGCTTGGCTTTCATTGTCTGGCATGAACCAGTTGCACAGTGAGGTCTTCAACTCAGTCAGGTTCATCAGACACAGTTGACAAAAATGTTACCTGTAGTTTCTTTGCATTCCACCCCAACTGTAATGTATGAAAAACCAGGAGATTAGGCAAGAATCAAGGCAGTAACTAGAAGGAACCGAAAGGGCTGGCAGGAATGTAAATTGAGAAATTGAGGCCTCTCCAAGCAGCGGGAGCCGGAGGTAAGCTTCCAGCCCAGGCATTCGCTTACAAGCAGCATGCCGACATTTACACACACACCTCCTCAGATGTCCATGATCTCCTTTTCCTAGCCCCCAAATTGCCATTTAATCATGTGTCTAAACATCCCCTGAATATTGTCCTTCATAACTCAACTCCTGCTGCTTCCTGCTTCATTTGTTAAAAGAATAATGTTTTGATTTATCACAGGCATTCCTGAACAGATAGGGATGTTGCAGACATGGCCTCATGGCTTCCTCCTGCTAATCAACAGCAGAGGCACATGATGAGAGGGAGTAATTACGCGTGTGGGTGTGTGCCTCTAGGAAGAAGATCACCAAATAAGAAATGTATTTTTCAGAGTGGTACCAGCTTGTCGCTCACACACAGACGAGAAAGATGAAGGGAAGCCTCTCTGTATTTAGAGCCAAAATGGGCACGGAAGTATTCAGACTTCTTTTCCACAGCTACGTACTCCTCCCAACCCTCATCCCCAATTTTAGTTCGATCTGGACCCTCCCTAGGCAGAAAAGATAAGGCATGAACTAAGAGCCGGACTGCTTGGATCCAGAGCCCAGAACCACCATTTATTGGCTGTGTAACCTTAACCTCTCTGTGCCTCAGTGTTCCCATCTTTAAAATTGGGATAATAACGGTACCTACCTTGGGGTGCCTGGGTGGCTTGGACAGTTAAACGTCCGACTTTGGCTCAGGTCATAACCTCACGGTCCATGGGTTCAAGCCCTGAGCTGGGCTCTGTGATGATAGCTCAGAGCCTGGAGCCTTCAGATTCTGTGTCTTCCTCTCTCTCTCTACCCCTCCCTCATTCATGCTCTATCTCTCTCTCAAAAATGAATAAATATTTTAAAAACTTTAAAAAATTAGAGTACCTACCTCATAGAATTGTTGAGATAATTAAATGACTTAAGATTGTAAAGTGACTAGTGCAGTGCTTTGCAATGACAAGCTCTTTTGTATTTATTGTTATTAATCAATGCCTTCCCTGGGCCCTTAACTAAATGGACCCTGCCCTCATGTTGTTGGACCTTTCATTTTAGTGTGCCATAATTATGTAAACGATAGTAGCTATCATCACTGATAGTAGTAGTAGTAAATGTATACTATCAAATGGGCAAAACTGATTTGAAGAACATAAAATAGTTTGTATGGGTATGGAGACCTGTGTTAGCCACAAGGGTCAGTGTAAAGCTGTCTTAACAGAAAACTTGGAAGCTGACACCGAAAAATCAGAAGAAGAAAGCATCTGGGGGTGAGGGCAACTAGCTTTCCCAGGCAGAAGAAGGAATGGGGCACAGGCTGAACAGTGGTGCTGAGCTGGGTTTGGTTTGTCCGAGGGAGGAGTTAAAGCACGTCGTGGTTAGAATGTAGTAGATACAGAGGAGGGACATACAAGGAGCAGGCAGACAGGCAAAGCTGTCGTCCATACTGTGAGAATTCTGAGTCCAAACGACCGCACTCTGTCAAGTTTTAAGTCCAGGTTTGAACACTTCAGTCTTGGTTAGAGGACGCATCTTCCTTTGGAGGCCGCCAGCGGTCCCCTAAGGGCACTGCTTCCTGTGTGTGCTGGCTGGAAGGACACACTCATCACCGAATTGACTCCTGAAGTAACCCCCGATTATTTGTCTGTCCAATGCGCCATCCTAGTGCACTCATTTTAAGACAAGAAAGGAAGAGATTTTGGCACGAGTCCCTGGACTGTTGGTATCCGGCTTCTAAGGAATGGTCTATCACAGAAGTCTCAAAAAAGCACATAGCAGGTGACGCCCATCCCACAGACAGGTTCTGCATTTCCAAAAGGTTTTTCATGTTTGAATGGAATCTGTTGCCAATGTTTTAAAATTACAAGATTACACATAAAATATGGGTCTCCAGCTACTTTTGATTGGAGTCACAAAGCAGATTCCCAGATGCCCACAAAGCAGCAATTGGCTAGAGCTGGGCGATGCTCCCATTAGCTACAGCCCACATGGTTCCCCATTGGATTCCACCAGGCCTGTTTCACTCATGCCACTGGTCCTTGCCTGTTGATTCCACCGAACCAGACTTCCAGGCCTTCTGCTTTGAATTGTGAGCCCACACGACTGTGGGCAGACAACATCCTTGGTCTTCTGGCCGTTTGCCCATCCTTTGAGTCAGGAGGTTGAGCACGTGATGCCCATTTTCTTTGAACGCTCAACCTTTCTCAGACAGAAGTCTACCACACTGTACCATCATTAGCAAAGGAGTGCTGAGAAGACAGCCCCTTCTGGGGCGAAAAGAGGGCATCCTGTAATGAGAGCTAATGAATTCCACTGCACAGCCTGGCAGTGTTATCCCTCTTTTAGAAAATAAGATTGCATGAAGTGTCAGATTTGTACGTTCTACCTAACCTGGAAAATAAATACAGAGAAAGTCATACCTACCAGTGTAAAGGGAAAGGGCAGAGGAGAACCAGAGGCCCCTTCTCCACTGTCCTATACGTCTGAGAAGCATTGCAGGCACAAGAGAGGATTCCGTCTTATCGAAGGACTGCTGAATCCCTCAGGAGCCCGAGAAAAGCTTCAGTACGAGCATTTTATGCCATATCTGCCTCTGCTTTGCCCACTGCACCAATGCCCAGGGGTGAGTGTTTGCATGTTCAATAAGTTAATATTTCATAAAAATGGCAAGGACATAGAGGAGAAATTGTGGCCTCAGCCCATGAATTAGGACTTATAGATTCTGGCCCCAGCTCAGCAGCAGTCAGTGCCTGTCTTTTCCACTGTCTGAGATTCAGTTGGGTCTAACTGTTATTGGGAATGATATTAACAGCCCCTTACCATATTCGAGTAATCAGGTCAGGACAAAGGTAGATGAAAACCTTTCACAGAGTAGACAAATATCTTTTAAGATCAAATGTAACTACAAAGAAGTAGATTTATTATAGATGTGTGTGTACGTGCCTGTGCGTGTACATATATGCATATGTGAATGTACTCACAGACACCTATATGCTTTGTTTCTGTATTAATATCAGAGAGCTGGTCTCTATTTGCCAGAAATAAATGAACTTATGTTGGGAAGACTGAAGAATGTGACCATCTGGAAGATGGACTCAGATGATTTACTCTCTTTTTTCTTGCTATTTTTTAAAATGTATTTTGAGAGAGAGAGAGCAAACAGGGGCATGGCGGAGGGAATCCCAAGCAGGCTCCATGCTATCAGCACTGAACCCAACATGGCGCTCCATCCTACAAACTGATATCGTGACCTGAGCCAAAATCAAGAGTCAGTTGCTTAACTGACAGAGCCCTCCAGGCGCCCCCACGTGATTTACTTTCTTAATTATACTTGCATTAAGGGCTGAGCCCCGGAACGGTGTTATGGTGGAGGCAAGTGCTCAGTCAGCCCACGCTAATCCAGTGCCTCATAACATAAACAAATCATTCCTCCGTGGCCCTCTTCCTTACACTCCACTCAAGGAGCCTCACTTCTGCTCACAAGGCAAGAAACAGCCCGTGGGCCATCCGGAGGCAGACGAGCTAGCGCTGATATCTGTGTGGGAAACGGTAGTGTGCTCTGTTGCACCCAGAACATTCCACTGCTGTCACATCAGACCAGGCAGGCCTGAGATTGGGGGAAAAAAAAAAATCAAATCGTTCTCATCCCTCATGAGAGAAAAATACTAAAAATAAAAATCTACACCATGCAAACTAGCAAATATAAAAAATGGCAGCTATGGCATGGAAAATGACAATTTTAGAGCAATTATAAACGAAAGGCAAAGTGCCATTAAAGTTAAGGCAATGTTATTAAAAGATGTGTTAATTTTCAGTTAAATTTTCTATAAAAGACCAATTAGTTTAAAAGGCTTGACAGCATTAACTGTTAAACATAAGCTCTGGTAATTATACTTTAAAAAAATAAAAAGAGGAAGATGCTCCAGTGTGTTAGCAACACAGGCACAGAGGGGCCTCCACAGAGCAGGCTAGGTGGCACTGCGGGCTCAAATTTCTCTGTGCAGTCAGGTCCTCTGCCCGGGATTTCTCGGCTTCCTCCATGCCAGTTACTGTCTATATATGGATCTGAGAAACATCAAAGTTCTGAGGCCAAGGAGGCCATGCATGTGATCTGTGCCAGCTCTCTGATAGGAGAGCTGAGAACACAGAAACATAGGGAGAGGGAATTTTCTAAATTAATTGCATTGCTAGTCAGTTGTTATTTTTATAAACTACCTTTTTTTTTTTTTGTTGAGTATTTGTTGTGCATTAGAAGTTACACGGGGGATCTCATTTAACACTGTAAGCTGGCTTGTATTGGGTTTTCTTGGATTCCAGTTACATGGATGAGGAACGCGAGGCATAGAAAAGTCAAGCAACTTTCCCATTGTCATAGCTGTTGAATGGCGAATCAGGGATTTAAAGCCATACTAGCTGAATTCTGAAGTGAGTTCCATGTTGTCTTACCAGGACAAAAAGCTTTCCCAACTAAGGATAGAGCCCTGACCTTGGTAGTGGGAAGAGTGACTCCCATATTCCTTAGACTACATGGGTCTCTTTCTCTCTCTCTTTTTAAGTTTAACCTTTATTTTTGAGAGACAGAGAGACAGCATGAGCAGAGGAGAGACAGAGAGAGAGAGAGGGAGACACAGAATCCAAAGCCGACTCCAGGCTCTGAGCTGTCAGCACAGAGCCTAACACAGGGCTCAAACTCATAGACTGTAAAATCATGACCTGAGCCAAAGCCGGATGCTTAACTGACTGAGCCACACAGGCACCCCTACATGGGTCTCTTGATTCTAAGCACAAGCAAGGCCTTACCTCGGTTCCCATAAGCTCCCCAATGCCCATGTGGCACAGGAACAGCCATGGCCTCTGCCCACAGCATTACTGAAGACTAGTCCAGCTGACTCTGGACGTTCTATACGAACATCCCTCACAGGCTTCTACCGGAGATACAGTGAACGCAGTCACAGAAAAGGCCAGCAGTACAGAAGCTGAGGAGGCAAAGGATCACACTTCCTTACTACAGTCCTCCCTCCAGAAGTTTGTGTTTCTTCAGTTCTAGTGTTTCCATCAATCTAGAAAAGAATTGTGCCTTCTGGGTCAGGGGAGTGGTACAGAAGGGTACAGTAGCTGGCGCATCCTCCACAGGAATTGTCTGTGATCATTGGTATTTGAAGTCCTAGCATCTGGTTTGCTGCGTGGTGCTGAAACAGCCACTTTCTATGCAGAAAGCTCCGGAGTTGGTGCTTAGCTGCAGACCGATGTTATGCTCTGTGAGTGATATCCCAACCACAGGAAGAAATCTGTGCCTTCCATTATGACCAGCTGGATATCCTTTTTCAAGAAAAGCATGGCGTTTCCACCAAGTCACTCAGATCACAAAGAGACCTTGATATATGCTCCGAACACACCCGTATGTGATGTTGCAAAGTACCTCTCTGCAGGCTGATTATTGAGGCAGCAGAATGGGAACAAGAGAGCTCTGCTGACAGACAGACATCATTATTCTCTGTCATAGCAGATATTGCTGCCTGCAGTGCTGCTCCTTGATGTCTGCATGGAAAAATTATGGAGAGAGATCTGGGCTGTAGAGTCAGGGCAGAGGCTGAGATTTGTGCTCAGAGTTATGAGTGGGTGCAGTGTTGTTCAGGCACCCATGAAACCCTATGACCTACCTTGAAATTATACCCGTTGATGGGAAGTTTTGCAAGTGACACACTCTTTGAACAGTATACAATTTTAGGCACAAACCAAGACTTAGGGATTAGTAGATGCTCAATAAATGTCAGTGACTGATTGATCTAAAGTTTCTGCTGTTTCAGTGTAATTGATGTCAACACAGAAAGGGAAACATGTGAAGGTCAAATCCTAAAGATCTGACAAAACAATAACCTTTCATGTTGACCTTCTAGACTTTGTAAAACAGAATTTATAGTGTGTTTTGTTTAAAACTCATTGACTGTTTTCATTAGAAATGTTGTTCATGCTCAGTATGTGATATTTTGAAAGTATAAGAAATATATAAAGAAAAACATTTAAGTGAACCACATTTTCAACACCCAGAGATAAGCATGATTAATATTTTGGTAGATTTCCAGGGTGCCTGGGTGGCTCAGTCAGGTAAGCCTCCGACCTCAGCTCAGGTCACTATCTCACAGTTTGGGTTCGAGCCCTGCATTGGGCTCTTTTCAGAGCCCAGAGCCTACTTCAGATTCTGTGTCTCCCTCTCTTCCCCTCCCCTGCTCATGCTCTGTCTCTCTCAAAAATGGATAAACATTAAAAATTTTTTTAAATATTTTGGTATATTTCCTCCCAGATGAATAGATAAATATGGAATCATCCAGCTTTATATCTTGGAGAATTTTTTTCCTTTTATCTTTATGGTAACTATTTTTATTTTTTGAGAGAGAGAGTGAGTGAGCATGAGCAGGGTAGAAGGATATATATATATATATATAGAGAGAGAGAGAGAGAGAGAGAGAGAGAATCCCAAGCAGGCTCCATGCCCATTGAGGAGCCCAATGTGGGGCTTGATCTCATGACTGTGGAATCATGACCTGAGTTGAAATCAAGATTCAGACCCTAAACTAAATGAGCCACAAAAGGCACCTCTGCAGTCAGTATTTTATCCAGAGCATTTAATCATGTCATATTAATGGGTATCAGGATTTGCAAAGCCTTCATAGGATTTCATGAGACTCTAACATAGATATTCCAGAATCCATTTAACCATTATCTATATTTTGTGGGGCATTTATTTCACTTAAAATTGTTGTTGTTGTTGTAACAACAATTAACCCTGTGATAAACATAATTGTACATACTCTTTGAACAAGAAGCAATTTATTATCTTGAGGCAAGCTTTCTGAGTTTTTAACAAATATGAACATTTTTTAAAGCTCTTGATGCCTTTACTACTTCCTGATTATCTCCTATTAATTTGTGCTAACATCACTGTTATGTAAATGCCATCCCATGCACTCCTATGGGCACTGACTATCATTTTCTCTAGGAGGCCTTTTAATTGTGTTGATGATAGTATTAAAGTATATAAACTTCTAATTTGTATATAATTATGTAAATGAATATTTTCTTTTGTTAATTATTCTATAGATTTTTGTTTTGCTTTGCTTTATTTTGTTTTTTTTTGTATATTCTATAGTTATTATGCTTAATAGGTGCTTGCCAAACAAGAGAATGCTCGGGTATCCTGAGATCAGTTAAATATTCACTATAATTTCATCAGGTTGTGTTTGGCTGTGTTTTGTTCTGTTTTGTTCTGTTTTGTTTTTGCCTTTAACTACTTTATGAACATTTGCTTCCTTTCTTTTGCCTAGTTTCATTGAGATATAATCGACTTACAATGCTATGTACATTTAGGGTATACAGTGTAATGATCCAGTGTATGTATTACCTTGAGAAATGATTCCCACATTAGGTTAGTTGATAAACCCATTATCTCACGTAGATACATTTGCATGTGAGAGCTTTTAAAAAAAATTTTTAAAGTTTATTCATTTTTGAGAGACAAAGAGAACATGAGTGGGGGAGGGATGGAGAGAGAGAGAGGGAGACACAGAACCCAAAGCAGGCTCCAGGCTCTGAGCTGCCAGCACAGAGCCCAGTGTGGTGAACTCACTGACCATGAGATCATGACTTGAGCCAAAGTTGGACACTTAACTGACTAAGCCACCCAGGCACCCCTAAAATCTACTCTCTTAGCAACTTTTAAGTATGTAGTACAGTATTGTTAACTGTAGTCACCCTACTGTACATTACACCCCTAAAACTAACTTATTTTCTAGTGGAAGTTTTTATCCTTTGACCACCATCCCCCTGGCATGTCCAGCCCCTGGCAACCACCAATCTGTTCTCTGTTTCTGTGAGATCAGTTGTTTTATGTATATATGTATGTATGTATATATGTATATATTTATTTATTTATTTAGGTTCCACATATAAATGAGATTACACTATATTTGTATTTCTCTTTTGAACTTATTTCACTTAACATAATGCTCTCAGGATTCATCCATGTTGTTGCAAATAGCAGGATTTCATTCTTTTAATGGCTGGATATTATTCCATTATATATATACATATATATACACATATATATCTCATTTTCCTATATATTCCATTATATATATATATAATCATTTTCTTTATCCACTCATCTGCCAGTGAACACTTAGGTTTTCTCCCATGTCTTGGCTACTGTAAAAAGTTCTGCAGTGACATGGGAGTGCAGATGTATCTTTAAGATAGTGATTTTGCATCCTTCAGGTATATACCAAGAGGAGAATTGTAGGATCCTATGGTAGTTCTATTGGTAAGTTTTTGGAGAACAATCATACTGTTTTCCATAGTGGCTGTACCAATTTGCATTCCCACCAACAGTGTACAGTGGGTTCCTTTTCTTCTCATCCACGTCAACACATATCATTTCTTGACTTTCTGACAGCATTAATTCTAGCAGGTGTCAGGTGATATCTCAATGTGGTCTTCATTTGCATTTCCCTGATGTTTAGTGATGCTGAATACCTTTTCATGTATCTGGTGGTCATTTGAATATCTTCTTTGGTAAAATGTCTATTCAGTTACTTTGCCCATTTTGTATAGGGTTTTTTTTTGTGTGGTTTATTTTTGCTATAGAGTTATATGAGTTCATTATTTCATTTTTTAGGAATGTAATATAAATATATTTTCACAGTAAGAATATATAAAATAAATAAAATTATGGGAAAAAATTAAAGTCAATCAGAATTCTATCACCAATCATTAATTACCAAGTAAAATTTGGGAATACTAAGTACAATTATTTTTACATAAATAAGCCTATAGCAGTTGAGGTCTACATTTTCCACATGAATTTTGGATCATGGTTTTTTTTAGATCCTGCTTTTTTGCATATTTTACTATTATATCATATAATTGTTACTGTGCCATTAAATATTCTCTGAAAACATAATATTACTATCTGTACAATATATGTAGTGTACATGTATCATGATTTCTTTAATCATTACCATATTGTTGAAGAATTTTTTCCAGGTAGACAGTTACCCCTAAATCATTTGTTAAATAAACATTTCTTCCCTTTGGTATATGATGTTTCCCTATCATATTAAACAACAGATCAGGAAACTTTTTGTTTCCTTATCATATTAAACAACAGATCAGCAAACTTTTTTTGTAAAATATTCACCAGATGGGATGAATATTTTAGGCTTTTTAGAGCTATTACATACACTGTTGAAAGTACTAAACTTCTGTCATTACAGCACAAAAGCCCATTTGTAAACCAATGGGCACGTCTGAGTCCCAATAAAACTTTATTTAGAAAAACAGGTGGCAGGTTGGATTTGGCCCACAGATTTGCCAACCTCTGTATTAAGACTATTAACTACTGGGCTGTTGTTCTTACTAATCCATTCTGGCTGACTGATCATCTTATTTTTAATATTGTCTACAGTATTAGTTATGAAACATTTACTATTTATTATAATACCTGGGAAGACAATTTCATAAACTGTTTCCAGAGGAAATTGAGCATATTTGTATCAAGTTTTTAAAAAGTCCAATGGAATATATGATTAGGCATATATCAAACTTAGAAATTTTACTAGACGGTCGCCTGGGTGGCTCATATGGTTAAGTGTCTGACTCTTGATCTCAGCTTAAGTCATGATCTCACAGTTCCTGAGATTGAGCCTGGCCTCAGGCTCTGCACTGAGAGTGTGGAGTCTGCTTGGGATTCTCTCCCTCTCTCTCTCTCTCTCTCTGTCTCCCTCTCTCTTTGCATCCCTGCCAAAATAAATAAATAAACTTTAAAATAATTTACTAGAAAAAAAATATGACATTATAACATCCGATTTACATGTTAAGGAATGTGGTATTTTTCTCTGGTCTTCTCTTTTTCCTAATAATCTTCTCTATTGGTAGATGATCATTACTTTGCTTTCTTTTGAACAGTAGCTGTTCTTCTTAATCATGAACGGTAACTGTGATATTAAAGAGAGCTTCCGGAATAGGAGTGTTAATTCTCAAACATATATAATACTATATTCCCTTTCTCATTTCTAAATTTATTTTTTAGTTATATTTGTCATAGACTTGCTTATTTTATTTTTTCAAAGAATTATTTCTTGTATTTACCAATTTAATAAATACCCTCTTGCAATTTCTTTAATTGATGCTTTTTCATTTCATCCTTCTGCTTTTCTAAGATAGAAAAGAACAATAAAAGACAATTCTTTTAATGCTTAGCATTATTTATTGTCGTTCTTTTGTATTTAATAATAAAATCATTTAAGGCTCTGAATTTGTTTCTGCAGGTTTGGCTTTAATCTATGACATTTTTACATACCATTTTCAAATAGTTAATTTTTAAATACTCTATATTCTAAGTTTGATTTCCATCTTGACCTACAGTTAGGTTTTAGAATACTTTTCTTTTAAACTTGGAGATGCTGGAATATTCACTTTTATTTCTACTATTCACTTAACTTCTTAAATGTAGGCTTTATAGCTTATACTTTATTGTATGTATTGAGGTTTTATACTTTGAGCCATGAATCTTTTTTCTTTCTTTTTTTTTTTTTGCAATTATTGTTTGGAAGTTATCTAAAAATGTCGCAAAGCTTAGCACAAATCTAATTTTGTTATATCCTTAATTTTCTTATATTTTGGTTTGTTGAAGCTCTAGAAGCTAGAAACAATGATATTTTACACATCACCCTCAGTCCACATTTATGTTACTCTAAGTACTAATTGGTTTTTCTTTCTCTATTTCAGTTATATTATTTTGTCCATAAATAGGTTATATCTTTATTGTAAATTTTAGCTCTCAATATAAAGTTAACTTGCTTAATGTAACGTTTAACATTTCACTCCTGAAATGTAGTTTTCTATGGCAGTTTTATTTTTTTTTTACTGTTTCTTTCTGAAGATATCAGAGTTTAATTTTCATTTTGGCTCTTGAACAAGTCTTGAGAAATCTTTGTGATTTAATCAAATCACTTAGTTCGCATCTGTTTAGTTATTAACATATAATGCTATAATTTTACATTATGCTTTATACATGCCTCTGTAATTGTGCCTTTCATTATCCACCTTTGGGTATATGGACTGTATTTTTATATGCTGATTTACTCTAGTGGTATGCAAACTATGTATATTCTATTTTTGATTCTAGTTAGTGGTTACCAGACATTCTATAAATATGTTTGAAAGTATATTTTCTAAGCATTATCATCTAGAAAATTTTAACTCTTTATTCTTCCTTCTATAAGGTCAAGGAATTCACATGCCTTTATATTCACCCTCCTCTCTCCTACCTCATTTTTCTGACTTTTAAAAATAAATGAATGTTACTGTATTAACAGATAACTTTATGTCATTTTTTTCTTTCAAGGATTACTTTTGACATGTGCATTTAGTTTAGTAATAAAAGACACAACCATTTATTAAATCCCATGTTTCAATACGTTTCACAAGTTTTTTAAAAATAATTTTACGAATTTTTTAATTTCTAAAAGTTTAAAATTATCTTAAAGGATGCAAATTTTGTTTCTGAGTATTTTTTAATGAAGCAAACCAATAAATGCTAGGTACTCAGAGATTCAAAAATATTTCTTCTTTTTCAAAAATATTTTTATTGCCTTCACAAATGATTGATGATTCAGCTGGATGTAGAATTCTTGGAATAAATGTGTCTTTTGAAAACTCAATTGGCATTGTTCTTACGTTTTCTAGAGAAGTCTCTGGCTAACCTGATCTTGTACTTTTTTTTTGTACAGCATTGTGTTAGGTCACCTGTTTTCATCATTTAATACTTATATTTTTAAGTGGTTACTTAGTTTGAGAGAGAAAGTGAGCAAGAGCTGGAAAGGGGCAGAGAGAGAAGGAGAGAGAGAATCCCAAGCAGGTTCCACACTCAGTGCAGGGCCTGATATGGGGTTTGATCCCATGACCCTGGGATCATGACGTGAACCAAAATCAAAAGTCAGATGCTTAACCAATTGAGCCACCCAGACACCCCTCTTCATTTCATATTTTAAATTTAAATATTCACCTGGTACAGATTTAAGTGTTAACTACATTTACTTGGTGAGCCATTTCAATCCACATCCTCAGTTCACTTTTCAGCTCAAGACAGAATGCTTTCATTTGTTTCCTTGTTTGCTTACTCATTTTTACCTGCTTGAATTTTGTTTACAACATTAACTTGTGAACACTTGCTATTTATCAATTTGACCTCTGTTGCCTTTTCTTAATATCTACCAGCATTCTCATAAAGATGGAAGGAAGGAAGGAGGGAAGGAAGGAAGGAAGGAAAGAAATTTCTACATATTTCTCTATGTAGTTTTGGCCAACTTCATAGTTTTACTTCCACATCACTGATTTTAGTGTATGTGATTTTTAGTTCTACAACATACTGTATGTTTTTGTTTTTGTTTGGTAAGAACACTTCACATGAGATCTACCCACTTAAATTTTTCAGTGTATCATATAATATCATTAATAACTGCTTCTTAATGGATAAAAACCTGGCCATTACAAGTTTAGTTTACCTTTTAACTATTTCTTTTGTTTTAGCACCTTTATTGGGATATAATTAATAATCATGCAGTTCTCCCATTTAAAGCGTATAATTCCGTTATTCTTAGTATAATCACAATTATATACAATAATCACCACAGTCAATTTTAGAATATTTTCATTGCCTCAAAAAAAAAAAAAATGAAAAAAATCTCTATACCCTTTGCAACCCCCAGTGAATCTCTGTATCCCTCCCTCCACGCCAAGCAACCCTTACTCTATAACCTATATTTATAGATTTGTCTCTTCTGCATATTTCATATAAATGGAATCATCTAGTATGTAGTCTTTTGTGACTTTCTTTTACTTAACATAATGTTTTCAAGGTTCATCCATTTTGGAGCATGTATTATTACTTCATACTTTTTAATGGTATGAATAATATTCATATAGCTGAATGATATTCATGCATGGATAGCACAGATTTTATTTATGCATCTATTAGATGATAAACATTTAGATTATTTCCATCTTGGGGCTGTTATGAATAATGCTGCTATAAACATCTGTATATAGTTTTCATATGGACATATTTTTTTAAATATTTTTATTTATTTCTAGGAGAGAGAGAGAGACAGCGTGAGTAGGGGAGGGTCAGAGAGAGAGGGAGACACAGACTCTGAAACAGTCTCCAGGCTCTGAGCTGGCAGTCAGCACAGAGCCCGATGCGGGGCTCGAACCCACGAATCGCGAGATCATGACCTAAGCGAAAGTCGGACGCTTAACCAACTAAGCCACCCAGGCGCCCCAGAAGTATTTTATTTTTTAAATGTTTTTTATTTATTTCTGAGAGAGAGAGAGAGAGAGAGAGAGAGACAGTGTGAGCAGGGGATGGTCAGAGAGAGAGGGAGATACAGAATCTGAAGCAGGCTCCAGGCTCTGAGCTGTCAGCACACAGCCTGACACAGGGCTCGAACCCACTAACCGTGAGATCATGACCTGAGCCGAAGTCGGACGCTTAACCGACTAAGCCACCCAGGGACCCCCATATGGACATATTTTTTAAAGTTTTCTTGGGTATATACACAGAAGTAGAATTGCTGAGTTACATAACTGTTTAACCATATGAGAAACTGCAAAACTGTTTCTCAAAGTGGCAGTATCATTTTATATTCCCACCAGTAGTGGTTTGGGGTTCCAATTTCTCCACATCCTCAGCCTTTTTGATCATAGCCATCCTAGTGGGTGTAAAGAGATATCTCATTGTGGTTTAGATTTGCATTTCCCTGATGACTAGTGATGTTTTTTCACTTATTTTTTTGGTCATTTGTATATCCGTTTTTGAGAAATGTTTATTTCTTTCATCCTTTTTTAAAAATTGGGTTGTCTTTATATTGTTGGGTTGTAAGACTATATATATATATATATTCTGGATACTAGATCTTATCAGATATATGATTTGCAAATAATATTTTCTCTCATTCTATAGGTTTCATAGGTTTCTTTCACTTTCTGGATGATGCACAAAAAATTTTTAATTTTGATGAAATTCGATTTATTTATTATTTTTTGTTGCCTATACCTTGAGTATCATATCTAAGCACACATTTTCAAATCAAAAGTCATGACAGTTAAGTCTATGTTTTCTTCTAAGTGTTTCGTAGTTTTAGCTCTTACATTTAAGTCTTTGATACATTTTGAATTAATCTTTGCATATGGCGTGAGGTAGGGGTCCAACTTTATTCTTCTTAATGTGTAAGCTCAGGTGTTGTAGCATCATTTATTTAAGAGACTATGTTCTTTCTCTATGGAATAGTCCTGGCATCTTTGTTGAAATGATTGACCAAAAGCATATGAATTTCTTTCTGGACATTCTTTAATCCCATGTCTGTCCTTATGTCAATACTGCACTGACTTTCTTTAAAAAAAATTTTTTTTAATGTTTATTTTTGAGACATGAGACAGAGCATGAGCGGGGAAGGGCAGAGAGAGAAGGAAACACGGAATCTGAAGCAGGCTCCAGGCTCTGAGCTGTCAGTATAGAGCCAGACGCAGGGCTCAAGCTCATGAACCATGAGATCGTGACCTGAGCTGAAGTCGTCTGCCTAACTGACTGAGCCACCCAGGCTCATTTTTTTTTTTAAATCTTTTTAATGTCTTTATTTTGTTTTGAGAGACAGAGACAGAGAGCAAGCAGGGGAGGGGCAGAAAGAGAGGGAGACACAGAATCTGAAGCAGGCTCCAGGCTCTGAGCTGTCAGCACAGAGCCCAACGCCGGGCTCGAACCCACAGACCATGAGATCATGACCAGAGCTGAAGTCGGACGCTTAATCGACTGAGCCACCCTTGCACCCCAATCAGTCTTGATTATAGTAAGATTCTAGTATATTTTGAAATCAGGAAGTATGAGTCCTCTAACTTTTTCTTTTTTGAGATTGTTTGATCATTTCGAGTGCTTGCAATTTCATATAATCTTTGAATCAGCTTTTCCACGTCTATAAAAATGGTTTTGAGGATTTTGACAAAGATGTAATGAATCTGTAGATTGGAGGAAGACTACTGTCATAATAATATTAATATTTCCAACCCATAAACATGGGATACTTTTATACTTATTTAGATTTTCTTTAATTTCCTTCAACAATATTTTGTAGTATTCATTGTATTTGTCTTGCATCTCCTTGGTTAAATTTATTCCTAAGTGTTTATTCTTTATGATGCTAATATAAATGAAATTTCTTAATTTTATTCTTGTATTGTTCATTGCAAGCATTAGATATACAAATTATTGTTTGTATATTGATTTTGTACTTGGAAACCTGCTGAACACACTTATTACATATGATTGAATTTTAATAGATACCTTAGAATTTTCTATACATAACATCATGTTCTCTGTAAACAGAGGTATTTTGGAGATGGATACCTTATCTTCTTCTAGCCTTGGCTAGAGCCCCCACTGCTGTGTTGAATAGAAGTGGTGAGAGTTGACTTCCTTGTCTTGTTCTTGATTTTATGGGGAAAACATCCAGTTTTTCACTAATAAGTCTGCTGTTAACTTTGGGTTTTTAATACATGCCCTTTATCAAGTTGAAGAAATTCCCTTCTATTCCTAGTTTGCTGTGTGTGTTTATCATGAAAGGGTATTGGATTCTTTTAATTATCTCTAATTATATCCATTTTAATTTAAATATCTTACATAAAAAAGTAATTGGGTAAGTAGTGTGAAGTCAGCTTTCTTATAATCTGACCTTTTACTTCTTATAGAAGCCATATTTTTTTAAAAAATTTATTTTGATTCCAAAACAGATGCTTTGATCTTCTTCTATTACTTCTCCCAGTAATGATTTAATCAGTCAAAATGATGCTTTTTCTTTATATCTCAAATATTATGGTTCCCTTTTAAAAAATATATATGCTGGCTCTTTTTATTTCTCTTTACCTTTGAGCAAAGAGAGCTCTGTTTTTCAGTATATGAGGTCTTGACTCTTCTGCCACCCACCCCACCAGCTGTTAAGTTCCTCCTCTTGGTCTTGATCTAAAAGGGTAATTATAGTTCAGAGGCCCTTGTAAAAGTTTTATGTCGAGCACTCACTCACTTAATGTGCCATTTTAAAGAGGAGTCTCTTGCTTCTCATGATGGGTTATATGAGTGTAAGGATGTGGATTTACCTCTGAAAACTTAGGAAATGGTTGTGGATTTGCCCCAAGGCAACCTCCACTAGAACACACCTCTGGTGGCTCTTCTCATTGCTGCTGTCCCATCCCAGGATTCAGCACCCTGGTGACCTTTGCTGTGCCACTACTGAGTCCAAATAGGGTCTTAGAATGGGAGGAGATTAAGAATTGCAGATTCAGGGATGGTATAATGGCCTTGGTTTGCCCACCTCTCACCTCAAGCATAAATGATTTTTAAAATGGGAAAGTTGAGGATGAACTGACTGTTCCTCTCACCAGCAAAAGCTGCAAGTCTCTGATATCAGGCTGGGAGAGTTTATCAGGGCTTCCTCTGTACCAAGTGCTTTTCTATGTGCCTCACATGTATTAGTTATATTATCCTCATAACCACTGTATTATTACATTTCATAGATCACGGAACTGGAGAACAAAAATACAAACAACTTTCCAGGTTCACACAGCTACTAAGTGGTAAAGCCAGCATTAAACCCACCACCTGGCTCTTATCCCTTGGCCACACCAACAACATTCCCTCCTGTACCTGTCCTGCTTCTGTGTCCTCTGGGCACACCTGAGCTTTAGTAGAGGATACATTCCTTCTCTTCAGGGTCTAGTTCCTTCTGAATAACATTCCTAGTTTCCTTTGCTGTTGGAATTTCCTATCACTTGGGTGTTTTGCGAGTATTTCAGTAAGGAAAGTGAATCTTGCCCCATGAACAACTATTATCTGAACTCAGAAGTCCTTATGGAATTCTTTGCATATGAGCTTGACCCTAACGTCTGTGCTTATTTTATGGATGAGAAAATCAAAGCCTAGAGTGGTTAGTCCACCTCCCCCAAGCCATAGAACAAGTGATGGCCAAGCAGGATGAGGACTCGTCCTTCCCTGGCTTGTTCCCCACTGTGTTTTGCCAGGTAAACTGAGAAGCCACTGACATGAAATTTAACTGCCTTTCCTAATCCACTTCCAAAGGTCCACATGCCCTCAAAAGCCACAGGCAAACTTTGCTTTGATTTAATTTTAGCCTGCTTGATTTCTTCTTACCCTGGAAAATGGAATACAGACCCTTACTTGAGAATTTTCTCAAATTAGGCTGAGTGACACATGTCTTTTTGACAATGCATCCTGCTCTTTGCAATTTTATCTGGTGTATTTAATTGATAGAGACTTCTGGGTTAGATTACTATCAAAGCATGTAGTAAATTGTTGAGCGTGTGGCCTTAATGATGCCCTTGGCATCTCCTTCCAACACAGAAAGACGTTTTGCCATGCTGGGGAAGGCGGCTCCCTGGCATAGGGTGACAGGACCTCAGAGGAGTCCTCCTCGGGTTAGCAGCCTGTGCAAGCTGCATATGTGAAGTCCCTTAGTAATGTGGCACATGAGGAAGGGAAGCAGTATTCGCATCCCTACTGACACCAATTATGGTAAACACCAACCATTTAGACTTCAGCCCTTTAATAAAAGTTCCCTGAATTGGTTTTTGAAAGTCAAGCTCTCATGGCAGAACCAAGTAGGAGAGAAAAGAATGGAATAATTGGAGGCTGCTGTCTTTTCACTTCCCACATAAAATTATTTGAAGAGACAGGCCAGAACTTTAAACAGGAGACACTAAGGAAAGTTGTAATTTGGATGTCTGTTGTCGTGACTCTAGGGTGTTTGCTTAAAGGACTTTTTTTCTACCCACCCCCCCCCCCAAACTCTCTCCCCAGACATACTTCAATGATAATATCCTTACGCTGATCCGGACCCTGGTGACTGGAGGAGCCACACCAGAGCTCGAGGCTCTGATTGCCGAGGAGAATGCACTTCGAGGGGGCTATAGCACCCCTCAGACGCTGGCCAACAGGGACCGTTGCCGTGTGGCCCAGTTAGCGCTGCTCGATGGGCCCTTTGCAGACTTGGGGGTGAGTTCATGGCGCAGAGGTCACCTGAGCTCACTGACCAGGAATAGTTTGGCCAGACTGAACTGGGTGCCAGACTGAGGAGCCAGACACCTCTCTGTTCTGTCTTCTGTGGTAACTAACTAGAGGTGATGTTTATGGTCTGCTGTGCTTTACATGCAGTCATTCATCTTTATTCCCACAGCAATCCTTTGACACAGATTCTACTGTCAGACATTCTAAGGAAACTGACGACTATCAGGAATTTGCTCCAGGAACCCTGGCTTCAGAGCCTGGGGGCTTTATTCACTCCTCTCTAGGTATCTTCTACCACAAACCAGGAGGCATCAGGCGATTCCAGCATGTGGCCAGGGCTGGGACCCCTTTCCACAGTGTCTTAGCATACTTCAGGCCTACTTTACTCCCAAGGCACATTAATAGCCCATGAGGAGGTTTTCAAAACCACTGATGGTCATGCCCAATTCCTAGGATTCTGAATTTTTTGTATCTGCCTATGAGTGAGGCATTGGAGGTTTTTAAACACCACCAGTAACTATGTGCACCTAGAGCTGCTGGCCAAACAAATAGCGTCTCATGTGGATCCTTTAATGTCTCTAATTCCAGAACTAGGTCTTTGCATCTCTGAGGCTGGACCCAGTCAGTTTCCCCCATACCCTTCCTGCTGCGGAGGGGATGACCGCTTTCCCCCTTTGGGCTCTACACAGCAGCTGGGTTCTCACACCTCGACAGAAGTATGTAGTCTTGACTCTTATTCGCAGCCCTGCTTTGCATCCATGGATAGGTTCAAGGGGTGGAGCCCCAAGTCTTGGGAACCAATACATTTGTTGAGCAAACAATAGTGTCACCCAAGGAAAGGATCACTTCCTCTATTTCTTTTGAAACCCTGATGCTGACTTGCACCATATTTTAGTATGGTCATGGGCAAGGGCCTATGTCAGACTGGGCTTTTTGAAAAGGCAGCTTCCATAACTAGTGGCCCGTTTCATCTATCATCGACTTACAGATACACTTGAAAAGGATAAAGACGTTAAATGATGGTAAGATATGGCCCCATTTGTGTTTTGTAATATGATGCCAAAGTGGAAATTCCAACAACAGGAAGGACAAAGGCAGCCACTTTATTCTCAGTGACGTCATTCTTCAGTGTACTTCCTGTACTCACGCCCACCTGAAGCTACCTGGCTGTGTGAAGCCAGCATTTCCAAGAGAGTGGCTTTGCTTTCATGTTCCATGTAGCGCCCAGACCCTCTGGGAGGTGGCTGTGAACTGATTAGGACTGTGAATCCCACTTAATCAGCCTGCAGCTCTCCACCTCCTGGGGAAACACATTCTCTTCCACCCGTACCATCTCTGAGGTCTGTAAATTGTGCTTTTCACACAGTCCTTTCCCCGAAAGAGTCTGTCACCGTAGTACCTGGTGGGGTCTTTTCTCCTTGCAGTGATTTTAATTATCACTCGAGCAGTTTTGACAACACGGTCAGATCACAGTGATTACAGCTGAGCTGGGGCTAAACATAATCACCATTTTGCCCAGCGAGTTTCTTCTCTGCCAAACAGGCATCTGAGACCCTCGAGCCTTACAGAATCACTTAAAATGAGGGAGAGGCACATTCTCTCTAGGGATCTCATTGCTACAGATGGAAAACTGGAGAGAACTGGAGGAGAACCCCATCATTATCTGATCCCCCCAAATTACCAGTATTGGATGTAGGCTGTTAATCACATTGACTTCTGTCCCTTGGGACAGACCCATCAACTCAGGAGACACCAACACAAGCTTTCATGAAAAGGCTCTGTTCCCCCTGGACCTCTACTTCCAAGCAAATGAAAATGTTTCTCTCTGTTCTTTTCTCGTCTCCCAGGATGGTGGTTGTTATGGTGATCTGTTCTGCAAAGCTCTGAAAACGTATAATATGCTTTGTTTTGGAATTTACCGGCTGAGAGATGCTCACCTCAGCACCCCCAGTCAATGCACGAAGAGGTGAGTGTATTTCCACTCTGCTCTCCCACCCTGACTGCAGAGACAGAAATGCCCTTTCTTGTCCCCCACTATGAAGGCGAATGTCCAAGTCCCTGCTCTCAATATGTGAATGACTCTGCCCACAACACTGAGTTTGGGGGCTATGGGAGGCTTTTTTCTTTAATTACTCACAGCAGATGTAAAGACATTATGGGAAGAATTCAAGTTTTATAGAATAGTTCCTAGGAGCATCTCCTCCAAACTCTAGCTACTGGGATTATTCTGCTGGTACCTAATATAGAGATATTTCATATTGCTAGTATTTAAGGTTGATATTTCCTTTGCCATATCTTAGATGCCTCTGTTTCTACTTAATATCTTTTAATTGACTCACTTTTTAAACTTTATATATTTATTTCAAGAAATTTGTGTATTATCACCTTAAGCAGAAAAATGTAATAGTTTGTGTGTGCTAGTAAGTTTTTAATTGCATTAAAATAAATTCATAGCAGCCCCAAATTAAAAGCATATCACAGAACTACCAAAATCTGTGCATGTGCATAATACATCTCAAGAAACAGTGCTACAGATATTAGCATTTCTCACCATTGTTTGCACATTAGAATCACCAGGGGTGCTTTTATAAAATATTCTGATTTCCCTGATTTCTCTGGTCTGGGTTAAAAGTATAGATAATTTCTTAGTGCCCAGTGATTACAGTTTATAGCCAGAGTTGAGACTAATTACTGTAGACCATGAGTTCTCAAAGTTTAGTGAACATAAGAATCATCTACAAAGCTTGTTAAAACACAAATTGCTGGACCCCATTCCCCAGAATGTCTGACTTTGTAGGTCTGGAGTGAAGTTGCTTAAGAATTTATATTTTAGGGGCACTGGGGTAGCTCAGTTGGTTGAGCATCCAACTCTTGATTTCAACCCAGGTCATGATCCCAGATCAGCCCCGTGATGGGCTCCATGCCGAGGGTGGAGACTGCTTGTGATTCTCTCCATCTCTGACAGGTGTGAAGTGGTAGCTCAGTGTGGTTTTGATTTGTATTTCCCTGATGTTGAATGATGTTGAGCATCTTTTCATATGTCTGTACAAACAGAGAGGGAAGCAAACCATAAGACTCTTAACTATTGAGAACAAAGTGAAGGTTGATGGGGATGGGAGGGTGGGAAAAATGGGTGATGGGCATTGAGGAGGGCACTTGTTGGGACGAGCACTGGGTGTTGTAGGTAAGTGATGTATCATGGGAATCTATGCACATTGTACACACTGTATGTTAGCTAACTTGACAATAAATTATATAATTTTTAAAAAATAATTAAAAATATAAAATTATATTAAAAAATATTCTAGCTCCCTCTGCCCCTCCCCTTCCCCCTCTCAAAAAAATAAATAAAAGAAGTTGCATTTTATTTCTTTGTATGTTTAGTTGTTTTGAGAGAGAGAGAGAGAGAGTGCGCACACAAGCAGGGGAGGGGCAGAAAGAGAGAGGGAGAGAGAGAATTCCAAGGAGGCTCTGCACTGTCAGCACAGAGCCCAACACAGGGCCAGAACTCACAAACTAGGAGATCATGATCTGGGCCAAAATCAAGAGTTGGATGCTTAGCCCACTGAACCACCCAGGCACCCTCAAGAAAATGCATTTTAAGCGATGCCCAGGTGATGCTGATATGTCCGGCTTGAGGACCCACTTTGGGATCTCCTTCTACTATAGAGGAAGTGGTGGGGTTTTTTTAGTTGTTGTTTTGTTTTGTTTTAGTGGTGTCTGGTGTTAACCAGAGAAAGCTCGATGGGATTGAGAGCAGTTAAAGCAGGACTAGTACAGAAGCAGCGAGGGATCTTATCTTCTCTCATTTAGAAAAATCCCCACCAAAATTGATTTTTAAAAGGTGAAGAGTGAGAAAGGGCTAAGAAGATGTTAGGTCGCGGGAAAGAAAGACCCTGTAATGTGCGTCAGAACATTCTCTAGCGAAAGAGGCAGGGCAGTGAGCCTCCTGCGTGCATCTGGGCTACTCGGGATCAGAAGTGAACTCGATCTGGAAGGCAAAGGGGCACACAGACCATTGGAGGCACAGTTTGGTTTCCTAACACAGCCACTAATTCAGACTCCGTTGCCAGGGCCCGCGCCTGGCCCCCTGCGCTGAGCTAAAGAGGAAGACCTAGTTGAGCTTGGAAGAGAACGTTTAAGGTCTTGGACCAGGTAGAAGCTTTCCAGATCCTCTGCAAGACCTGCGAATGCTTTCGGTTCCGTGAGAGGTGAAACATGCACCCAGTTCTCCTCATTATGTGACTCCTTTGCTTCCCTGTCCAGGTACGTCATTACCAACCCCCCGTACGAGTTTGAGCTCGTGCCGACAGACCTGATCTTCTGCTTGATGCAGTTTGACCACAACGCGGGCCAGTCCCGGGCCAGCCTGTCCCATTCCTCCCACTCGTCCCAGTCCTCCAGCAAGAAGAGCTCCTCCGTGCACTCCATCCCATCCACCGCAAACCGACCCAACCGGCCCAAGTCCCGGGAGTCTCGAGACAAACAGAAGTACGTGCAGGAAGAGCGCCTCTGATATGTGTATCCACTGCCACCGTGTGTGAAACTGTATCTGCCACTCATTTCCCCAGTGGGTGTTTCCAACAGTAACTTTCCCCCTTTCCCCCTGTAGCCCCTCCCCTTTTTTTTACACATATCTGCATATGTATGATAGTGTGCATGTGGTTGCCATTTTTATTTCACCACCATAAAACCCTTGAGCACAACAGCAAATAAGCAGAAGGACCAAAAGTTATTTATGATTCTAGGGGGGAAATAACCCAAAGGCATGCTCCAGACATAAATAGCTCACTGCAGGAAGGAGTTCGCAGAGTAGAGGAGCGCCATTGTGATCGATGTCAGTTATGCAAAGCAAGTTTAGTTAATGTAGAAGAAAACTTTGTTCTGATTGGTCAGGATTATCAGGGTGCTTTGGGTTTTGATTCTGTTGTTGTTTTCCTTCCTTCCTTTCTTTTTTTTTTTAATACATACTCAATAATATATACATACACATTTCTTTGAAACAAGCAACCAAAAAGCAACAAAAACATATCGATTGTTTCCACTCTCTGGGCTGAAGTATTGCGAAGCATTTAAAAGGCTTTCGCCATTTGTGTAGATGATTATTAAGCACCTGCTTTTATAAGAGAACATCTTAGATTTTTTACTCACCATGGCCTTTTGTCCCAGAGCTAGCTTCCTCTGGGAGTTCTTGTGCACATTTCTACCCTTACTAAGGAGGAAAGAATAGTATCCCATTGGTGGATGTATCAAATTCTAGTCATCTAAGTGAACAGAGGTTTGATTGCATATTAAATTGTTATTCTGTCTCCTTATGCCATATGACTAGCTATTTTTTTTCTTTTACTTTTGACATTTGGGATGAAAAGCCATATGTATCATAAATATCAGATGTAAGTCATTAAAAACTGCCTTCCTGGGACTTTTACATCTTTTAAAAGGTGAATTACTTACCTTATGTACAGAATAAATAATGCTCAGGAAAGAGCGAGTATTTTTCCATGCATTCTCAGGGGACCTTTTCACTCCCCTTTGTTTGATTAGCTAGGGCCCCAGTGCCAGGCAGGAGCAGAGGCTGGGGCCAAGCTAGAGCGTGAGGAAGATAAACCCAGCAGCAGATCATGTTTTCCTAGGAGCCGACATGCTAAATAAATCAGAATGTGGGGGGATCGAGCCACAGTTGGCTCAACAGAGACAAAAGCTAGCTACCACTTCAAACTGTGGGCACAGCTGCGTGGCGTTGGCTGTCCCACAGCAGAAAGCTGGTGGGAAAATTCCTCCTCCTCATGTTCTTGAACACAGCCAATTCACTTAGCAGAGGTGAATGACAACAATAGCAAACTGCTCCTTATCGTTACGAGATGCGGAAGAAGAAGTGTGCAACAGTGAGCCAAACACATTTCGGTATAATTCTTTTGTTTTGTTTTCTTTCTTTCCTTCCTTTTTAAACAGTTAGTAAAGCATGAGATGAAAGGTAGAAAAATCCCTTTTTCAGCATACAGTCGTCAGAGGTTTATGCATGCTGTAGGCAGTGCGGTAGTTCTTATGAATCGGCAAACTCCACCATAACCAAATTCTTGTACGTGTAGACTAGCCCTGGGCTGGCGTATACCTCTTAGAAATGTCTACTTGAAACAATTCCATCGAACAGAATAGGGGCGGACGGGAGGAGAAACATGTGACAGCGGTACCAACTCTAAAAAGGTGTTTTTATGGTGAATGCTTTGAGTTTAGATTTCGAATCCCCTCTCCCCCGCCCAAGCATGATAGTTTTGGAGATTTGCTTGCTGTGTGAATTGACAAGCACTTTTACTGACAAAATGGTGAGGTCCAGTCTGCACATGTGCCCCCACACCAAAGACAGGGCAGTGCAGTATTCAGACTAGGAATGGGTGGGGGAAATTGTATACATGTGTATTAAAAAGCCCTCTGAGTGGAAGATTTTTTTTCAAATTATTTTTGTCCCCATATATATTGATTTCTATATTACGTATAACTATCTATCTTTTTATATAGAACTATATCTATATCTATATATATGTACACACATATACATGTATGTGTGTGTATATATATATATATATATATATATACACACACGTATACCCCAGTTTGGGATCATGAAGAGTTTTTCATGCATTCTTTGCAAAGGACGTTATAAAGTTGTGCCCATAGAACATTTATAACTATAAGAATGTGCCAGTTAAAGTGCTCAACAGGAAATATGACAGTTTAAAAGCATTGTAAAACTCACATAGCTTACTTCTCTCTCTAAAGTGCAACAAGGATGAATAGAATGGGCCAAGGTATGACAATTAATGGTTCTGCATGACCTAGCCGCTGCTGGGGGTTTTCTTCTATAACGTTGTCCTTGTGAAAACTTTTGTGAAATTAAAAAAAAAAGGAGTTACAAATTTTATTCTGTTATTGGTTTGTTTCTTTTTATTTATATCGTTCTGTTTGTGGTTTTCTTTAGTTTGTTTTGCTCTTTTTTTTCCCCTCCCCTTTCCCCTCCCTTTCCCTCCCACCTTCTCTTTCCTCCACTTTCTAAATTGCTCAGCGCGATGAGGCTGTGCTGCTGCTACTGCTAGATCCCTTAGAGTTTGTTTTGGTGTTCTTGGTTTTGGGGTTGGGTAATTTGGGGGGAACTTTTCTCCATCTGGCTTGCCTTTAAATCTGCACGTGGCCTCCCTGCCCACCTTGGTACCTTGCTCCAAGTCCAAAAGCATTTTCCCATCAAGAAACCCAGCTTCCTTCACTTCCCCCCATTACCACTACCCCAACCCAGCCGCCCCCCCCCCCCATCAGTCTGTCCACATCTCTGTGTTTATCTTGGCAAGGCCTACTAAATCAAAGTATGATGCCAGGTGATAAACTTTGCTGGAAAACATTTGCAGCTATTCCATTTGGCAAACCTGCTTCTTGGTTAATGTTTTATCCCTCCTTTTAATTTAGACCAGGAAGTTTATTAATGACAAAAGCATTGGTCTCCTTTAGGTTTGATCAGGATGACCCCAAGTTAAAACTGTTCAGTTATGTGTATCAACTCGTAGCCCACACCCAGTTATCTGGGGTTTCACGACTCAGTCTCTGTATTTTCCAGGTCTTTCCTGTCACCTGCCTTTCAGGCATTTGTTAAATCGCAGCCAGAGATTGGGTAGATAGAGAGAAGTAGATCCAAAATGTGTGTTATGCACAATCTGTTAGCAGCTCTGATGAGATGATGTTGTGACAGGAATAGAATGGGAGCAGACCGTGACATGAGATGAAACTTTGGAATTTTCCTTGGACTTAGGGCACACACTTGAGAGTTAACTATAGTGTTTGGCCAATGATATATTCAATGATGAAAAGGTATCATTGTGACCTCTCGTCTGTTAGCTAAAACTACTGTATTATACTTTCTTCAACAGAACACAGAATCTCCTCCATTGTTTTCCATGTGACCCCAGACTTCCCATTCCCCCTTCAGGTTCTCTTAGGAAGGAAGCACACAGGCTTCTCA
Organism: Hyaena hyaena; assembly: GCF_003009895.1. Classification (NCBI taxonomy): domain Eukaryota; kingdom Metazoa; phylum Chordata; class Mammalia; order Carnivora; family Hyaenidae; genus Hyaena; species Hyaena hyaena. The sequence continues at coordinate 3,722,917 of NW_024080728.1, read as the reverse complement.
TATTATGTCTCTCCCCTTCCTGCTCCCCATAAAAAATACAAGAATAGGAAAGGAAAGGAAAGGAAAGGAAAGGAAGAAAGGAAAGAAAGAAAAGGAAGGAAGGAAGGAAGGAAGGAAGGAAGGAAGGAAGGAAGGAAGGAAGAGAGGAGAGAGAGAAAGAAAGAGAAGTAGATAAGGGTAGAAAGTGAAAGAATTATTTGAAGAGAAAGTATATGCATTTAAAAAGAGCAATAGCTAGAAACTCAATTATCTGTACCATTCTAGAAAAGAAGCAATTTGTGAGCCATTCAGTCCAATTTGCTTTAGGCTTTGAAGGGCTGAACCTTAAGTGAGTGGGTAGACCAGGAGGTGCAGTGAAGCCTTCTCAGCCTCAGTGTCCACCCAGTTGATCATAAAATCATCAACACCCCTAAGGACTGCTACCCATGGCCCTTCCTGAAGCCAGTTCAAATGGATAAAGAGAAAGCTGGACCCATATACATAGAGTTCTACCACAGCTGAAGAAATATCAAATTCTGTTATGAATATTAAAGATTGTGACCCAGAACATTACAATAGCACTCAGTAATATTTTGAAATACATTGACCTCAAATATTTGTATACCTTCATCATGTTATGCATTATCTTTACTCCTTTGGCTTATCTTTAAAAAAATACAAGGAATGCCTCTAGGTGCTTTCCGGTGCTGCTGTGCCGTTAGCCCTTTCTTCTGAGAAGGGGAATAGCCTTATAAGTTCCATGAGACAGAGGAACTGACTTGCCTCCTGCCAGCACTGTCAAGATCTCAGATGACTGGAAAAACCTTTGACTGGCTCTTCTTCAGCATGGGAAAAGCCTAAAGGTGTCTGCATCCCAATAGAGACAATTAAATCAACCTGCCAGGTTCCTATAGCAACAGGCTCCTGAAGGATAAAGAGGGTAGTGTAGAAACTTCGGGGTCCACGGAAGTCAAGACAGGGTAAAAATCAGTGTTTCCATCAGCTTCTTCAGCCCATCCCTGCTTTGTCATAACATGATGAAGTATATAAGCTGTAGGCACCTGTCAGGAAATTGGTTGCCTGTCTCCCACCAGGAGATTACGCGCCTATTACCTAGGGAGGCGGGGGGGAACAGTGAAGAGTCTGTCCTCAGGGTGTCAGCTGAATCAAGGCCCCAGAAAAGGGCCAAAGGGGGCAATGTGCTCTGCCCAGCAAATAGCAGCATTTCAGTGAAAACAGTTTCAGTGAAAAGAGACAAAAAGAGTCATGGCGGACAATTGCTAGTAAGTGACAGTTTTCGTAAATGGAAGCTGCTCTGGTTCTGGTATGAATGATTTTCATTCCTATGAAATAGCCATACTTTGCCCATGGAGAGGAAAGAAGGCAGTTTGCATGGACGGGGTCCACTGGGGGCCTCAGGCTCTGCCGGGCAGAAGGCAAATGCTGGCCTGCCTCCCGGAAAGGGGAGCTGTGAAACCATACGGCATTACCTTTGAAGGCTTCAGCTCCTGTTTAGGGCTTACTGTTCTCAGCTGTTCTCTCTATCCGAACGGAACCTTTTGCTTTCAAGCCCTCTCTCTAAACCTCAGCTTGTGGTACAGCGAGAAGAGGGCCAATTATTCCAAGTACGTTTGCTGTTACGTTTGCTGTATTATCATCTCTCCTTTAATGTACTCTTCTCTGGGGAGTAGTTACGTGAAAAGGCTAAATCCCATAGTACTAACAACCCACAGAGCCAGCAAAGAGGCTCAGTTTTCACAGTGCAACCTACTTCTCCGCTTGCAGGTACCCTGGCAGTCAGATCCGCCCAGCTCTGGGGTTCTTCCTCACCCAGAACCCACTCCTCCAGGCTCTTTGTGGCTTGAGGAAGTCTAAACTCATATCCTGGACCCTATCATCTATCTCGGTGATGAAAGTAGCAATGGAAGAGGCAGATGGTTTGTGGGTGGATAGGACACCTGTTGAATATAAAACTATTATTTCAAGGATACAAGTCTCATGGGAGGGTAGAATCCTTGAATCCCCCCAGAAAGAACATTGGGTCACTCCTTCCTCTCTTACCTTCCAAATGAAGAAAACCCAAGTGGATCCTCCTCTGTCATCCCTGCTGCCAAAATCCACATTCTGCAGGCCGACACCCCAATTTATGCTCCTTAGTTCTCCATCCCCAGTTCATTTGCAGCCACTGAAAAGTACCACCCATCCTCACGGAGCCCTTTAGTGCTGAGAATACTCACTTTAATGCTAACATGTAACATAACCTTATATGACAAGCTGACACCTTAGTGCTTACTTGATGTCAGATACTTTTCTGAGAACTTTACATAAGTTAAGTCAGTCCTCACACAAGCTCAGGTGTACATGCAGTTAGCATCTGTTTGAAGGATGCAGAATCTGGAAGAAAGATTTGTTCAAAGTCATCCAGCCAGAAAATGGTGGAGTGGAATTTAAAGCTGGGCTATGAACTCTGCCACTAGGCTGTAATGCCAGCTACCATTACTAACGTATGTGCTCACATTTACTTACCAGGTATCTAGACCTGCACTAAGTGTATCGCCAGCACTAGCCCCTTTCATCCAGACAACAATGTTAGGAAGATATGATCACTGACCCATTTTACAGAAGAGATACTAGCTGAGATCAATTATATAGTGACTTGCTTGGAGCCATGCAAACAACCGTGTGAGACCCCAGGTCCATGTAACCTTCCCCACTGCCCCATACCATCTCCCTAGCCCACACCTCATCACTAGTCCATGGTGGATAGCTCATGGCACGGCTAATAGTTGCCTTCTCCTGATGGCAGTGTCAGGTCTTTTAGAAGCATCTCTCCTCAGTCATTGTCTAGGTTTCATCTTGTTCTACTAGCCCACTTGCCGGTGACTGAAATGCCTTCCTTCCCTGATCTGGGCAGGTCACATGCTGGATTTGCAGCGATGACATCATGCTTTGCATCCTCAAGAGACTTATTAACAAGTGGAGCTGTTTTCTTTTTTTTCTGTCAGAGAGGAGCCCCTCACAACCAGATCTATTGTCCCTTTCATTTTAGGAACAAAAATGAAGCTCCCAGAAATCTTTCTGGCATATGGGATGAGGCAGGGAGAGGAGACAGACTCAGGGATTTGGATTTATCCTGGACCATTTCAGCACCCATTTAAATCCCTTTCCTGAGTATTCTTCCTTATGGCCAATGTTGTAACTTCCCATTGGCACAGTTTCTTCTTTGGAAGGCAAGATTCAATGAACTAAAGTGTCATCGTCATACTCAACGTGCTCTCCGTTGAAGCAAATGACTGACGATCAGTAAGGTGTGTGTTCCTCTGATGCCCTTTGGGAGAATCTTTTCATGAAATATCTTTGCCCCTGGATATTTTAATAGAATGCTCAGAGCACTGATATATTTCCATTTCCTCAACATCTATCCAACCAAGTCTCAGACAACATATATGTTTATATCTTACAAGGCACCCAAATTAAAAAGCCTCTTTCTCAGGCATAACGAAACTCATCACCAGGATGCACTTTAACACAAGTCCTTCTTGTGTGGAAGCTCAATGGCCAAAACACAGGGGCTACTCTTCTTAGATTTTCCTTTATGGAGAGAAATTTAGAAAGAAAGAGAACAAAGCTTAAGTGGAGAAATAATGCTCTCTATCTTACTGACAGCAGAAGGAAATTGATATTCTTTCTGCCTTGAAAGGTCAAAATGCCAACTTTGAATTGAACTGTAAAGACTAAATTCTGAACAATTATTCTCTGAAGCAGTTGTAAAGAGTTCAGCAAATTGCAGCTGTCTTAGGTCTTTTGCCCAAAAGACCTACTTGTTTCCATCAACAGAGTTCAGTCTCCTTTCCAACCTGGCATGTCCAACCCAGCACTAAATCCCTTTGCAAAATCAGTCCACACAGTGGCACAGCCAAAACCAAGGGCAGCTCAGGCAAACAGCACAGACGCTGGGTTCAGCTCTTCTGAAAATCATCTTTATACATAAACCACTGGAAAAAGTCATAGTTTGAAATTGTTTTAGCGGCCTTGCAATGCTTTTAAAACATGATAACCATCACACTTTACTCCTCTCTGAAAGGTTAGTTTAATCGTAGATCACAAAAAATTGGTTTCCACAAATGCATAATGGTTCATCTATGTCACACTTGAACTAAATGGTTTTTTAAATGGAGCTGAAATTATTTTGATGTGTACACAGTCCTGGATTTCTATACAACCTTTTTTAACCAGTCCATCAGGAATCTTGCCTCTAAAGCCTCATTAATAATTCAGATGTGCTGATGACTTTAAAAGATCTATGGAATTGAAGCTTAGGGAGAAAAAAAAAAACTCTGCTTGACAAAAAGATAAATGAATGTAGAAAGAAGCTGTAGGAGTCTGGCAAGCTGTAGATCATCTCAGAACAGATTGTAACTTTATCATTCTGTCAGGGGGAATAATTTAAAGCACTTAATCAGTTAGCTTCACTGTGAGGATGTAGCATTATGAATTCCTATCGTCCAATCTGTTCAAATCAAAGTGAACTTAATTATAATAGGTGAGAGAGCCAGAGCAGGAGAAAGGGGAATAGAGAATGATCCAAGAGAGACTGGAGTTTCTTGGGGGTACACTGAGCTGCTGAACAAAGGGTAGTGAGCAAGCTCTCACCAACCCACTCCAATGACAGTGTTTACATTGAGAGCTCAGACTTGACACAGCAAGAGAAAGTATGGATCAACAAGGAAGAACAAGCAGACTGATCGTGAGCTGATCACAGATGCTGAATTTATAGATCATTAGCCCATCAGACAGACACACACACGCACACACATGCACGCATGCTCCTCTATCAAGCCAGGTGAGCGACTTTTGTTAACAGATCAGTCCAGAACCATGGACAAGGCAGTTGTGAATTGTTCTGATAGGCAGAAGAGAGGCCATTGTCTCTGGAGCAGTGGATGTGCCTGAAAGCTTTTTCCTCTCTTCTTTTCTTTTCTTAAGTCACTAATATGATTTCCAAACTAAAACGTCTTATTTGCCAAGTCTCTTCATATCTGTACACATAGCTGATTATCCAGAAAGTTTCGATCCTAGAAAAAAAGTGGGGGCAAGGCCTGAGTTCTGTAGAATACCACTGAAGTGCTGAGGATGCTAGGCCATTTTCATTCTCTCCCCAGCCCCCGAACGCTCTGACTCAGCATTCTACCTCAGGCATCTCTGTGTTTAGGGTGGAAATGAAATGCCAAGACTTCATCGAGCTCCCTTGTCAACAGCTTGGGTTATAATAAGTTAAGATATTGCCACTAGGAATTCTTTTCATGACTTTATACCAACACAGAGCTTTCTTTCCTGAAATAAAAAGCCATCTCAAAACCATCTTAAAACATACTGATTTTTAGTCTCATTGCCAAGGAAAATCTGTGGGCTTCCTTTAAGACCCTCAAAACTGGCTGCAAAAAAAAAAAATTCAGAAGAGTGGCATATTGAGATATAACTTTAAGTATGTCTGTTACAAAAAAGCCAAGTACAGGTTGGGAAGAGGAGATCCTGCATAAGATTCCAGATCACTGGCTTTGTGTCAGGGACAATGTCCCTCATTTTTCACTCAAATCAGTGAACACACAAATCTTTCCTCAGGCACAGTGTTCATGCACAATATTTGATATATTCAGCATCTCCTTCCCACCGAAGACTCCCAGTCCACTAAAGGAATCCCAGAGAACATTGTTAGAACCCCTCTTTGTTCTCAGAGGTCCTACCCATGGTCCTTGCAAGCCCCAAAGGCACACTGGTCATTACTTGCCACCGGCACCAGAGGTGTCCCAGGTTCTGGATTTCTCCCTACACTGCACTCCCTCTTAGCAATTACTCACGGTCAGCTTCTATAGATTACATTTTTGCTTTTTTTTTCAAGGAACTTTCCAAAGGCTTTACCCTAGGACTAATTAAGCTTCTCATTTCTCCTTCTTGTTCTCTATCCGTTTTGCCCTTTAGCAGAAAAGAAATGGTTTACAGATGAACCGGATAATGCCTATCCCAGAAACATTCAAATCAAGCCCATGAGTACCCACATGGCTAACCAGATCAACCAATATAAATCCACAAGCAGCTTGATCCCACCAATCAGAGAAGTTGAAGATGAATGTTGACTTCCAGGAGACCAGAACTCTTTTTTTAAAGCCTGACAAACTTCATAAATGGTGATGTGACTTTTCTTCCTCTTACATGCTGAATCACTGGTGGAAACGTTAGGATAAGCAAGAATTGCAAGAAAAATAAAGTAGACAGATCTTTCTCTTTGTCTGCCTTGAATATTACTTCCATGTATTTTGGAAAAGAAAATGATTTCATTTATAAATGAACATACTAAAATAGTCATGTATAGCCTCTAGCATTTTAAATTATTTTTATTTATTAGAAAGAAAATATATTTTTTCTTTTTCTTTTTTTTCCTTCATTGTCAAATATCTTCCCTGTATCAAAACAATGCAAAATCAAAATGAGTAAGTGGCCAGACTCCTTAATACGTATTTCTCTTCTTTCTCTCTTTTTCTTTGAGGAGAATGATGGTCACCACCACAACTGATTGTAATGAAGGGAAATGGATTGCTAAAACAATTTTAAAATGGTCCAATGATGTAAACATGTATTTTAGTAAATTCATATAAGAAGACAAAAGGGGGCAGGTGAATTTCCTGGACGAGTGTGTATTTTAGCTGCACTGACACCAGCTGTTAATAAATGGAAACTTATTTATTTTCACAGTTGAAAGTCATATTTTTGTAGTTTTAGTTTTCATTCTGTATTTCTCCTCCCTTTGTTCATATATTTCAAGGGAAGACCTTCTTTCAGCTTTGCTACAATTGCCAGATCAGGTTTATCCAGCCAACTAACGATGCCAGGAGGGGCGTGAGCATGCCTGGGACATGGAAGTTGAGGACCAGACGCACACAAGATATTGCTCTGTTTGTTGTTCTGATGGTAGAGACTCCTCAGGGAATGCTTCCCATTCCCTATCTCCAAGCCACCTGTGCAAGTACAGTAATTTCAACTCTGGGAGGTTCTGGCTTTCTCTGTACTCCCCAAGTCTCAGAGCTTCTAGCCTGAAAGTTTGTGAACACCGTGGATGGTTCCACTTAAAAATAAGATATGATAATGCAGTCATTCTTTTCACTGAGTTTTTGTTAAAAAGCCAGAAAATTTTCATGATCAAAGAGACTACTTTTGCCCAGATTTTATTTTTTCAGGCTTTCCTTTAGCTGCTGGGACAAAACACACAAACTAGCTGCAACAGTGTAAAACATAATAACGACAAAAGGAAAGCAATGAATGCGCTCAATACAGACTGTTAGAAAAGGCCTTTGAAAATGACCAGCAATGAAATCAAATGTATCAGCCACTTCCAACTGTGCTCAAAGATTTTTCTAGCCATCAGACACAATTACGAAGTCTCAGAGCTCTGCTGTGGCTTGCATGCTCGGTGTACAATCGTCCCGGCAACGGTTACGTTCCAAACGATTTAGCAAATCTTTCAACTTCAAAATGATCAATCTTTTATACAATCATCAGGGTCTATGGAGAAGCATGGATGTTATAGTGATTTTTTTCTTTTCTTAAAAATGTCAACTGTGGACACTCGAAAAAACCAAACTTACTAAAATATCCCCCAAAGTTCCAAGTTATCTATTCCATTAATTCTTTAGGCCATGACCCTGTGGTATTTAGTATATTAGTGCAAATCAGATCAGAGCCAAGCAACGAAATCACCATGAAAACATATGTCCACTAAGTACTCCAATTACCAGTGTAGGCAAAATGGCTTCCACCTCTGTCTATTCCCTGCAGAGCCAATGTAGTTGTGCTTCCGCCTTGTAGGCGCCGTCCTGAAGTGACTTGTCAGACTGTTGTTACCCTGTCGTCACATTTTGTAGAACTAGTTCTATAAAAGTATTGTGAATATAATGTATGTCCAATTGGATTGTTTAAAAACTACTTATAACCACTCACTAGTCTACACAGCAGACTAAAATGACGTCAGCAGTCTATCTTCAGGCTTATGAATATTTCCTGGTTTCCAACAGAAGTAAAATGGGTTTGTGGGGCAAATCCCTTGCTAGGATTTTACAACTTTCCTGAAAGCTAGGCCTTCTTCTACATAATGATTTTGCATTGGGATCACCTTAGTACATTCACAGCAATCCACGCTCTTCTTTCCTTCATGAACCTAGGTGGACTCTTCTTCACTCTTCTTCCTGAGAACAATTTCTGAATTTGTCATAACTATTTCGTATCCTCTGGGGCAGGTGATGGCGGCCACCAAAATGATCTTTCTTTAGGGAAACACAGTGTCCCATGCCTCTCGAACCCATCTCTCCAACCAAGTCAGTCTGGAAACAGACATGTAAACTCCATGACCATCATGGCCAAAGATTTGAATCTAAACTCCTTTTCTTTTATTTTCTTGTCTCTTTTCTTTTTTCTTCTTCTTCTCTTCCCTCTCTCCCTCCTCTCCCCTCCCCCTTCTTTTCTCTTCTCTTCTTCCTTCCCTTCCTTCCCCCTCCCCTAATCTCCCGTCCCCTCCCTTCCCCTCCTTTCCTTTCCTCTCCTCTCTTCTCTTCTTTTTTTCTCTTCTCTTTTTTAATTCAAGGTAGTTGAAAGAAATTTTTTTCTCATCTTATCAAAATTGCTAAGATGTTTCCCTACAGCAAAGGGCTGCCCCCAAAACTAATTGGCAAGAATCTAGTTTTCTTCTAAGGTAGAGCAGTAAGCTCATGCGATTTTGCTTTTATAATAGTGAGCTGTTCTCCAAAAATAGAAGCAGGCTTTCTTTTTTATTTTTATTTTTTTGAAAAAGTGTGAAAAATGACTGGTTGGTGGCTCCTTTGGCAAAAAATGGTGCCTGGTAGGTTAAAAGTGACACAAGAACATCAGTGCAACAAGATCATAAGACCACTGAAGGGCTGAAGCCAATACTAGAGCTTCCTGATTAGTTTTTATGTATTGACCTCTCTGGCTGGGAAGAAGTCATCATTCTACCCTACTTTGACAGATCCACTCCTATTTTTCTTATTAAATTAACCAGCAACTAATGGTGGTCATTATTGGTACAGCCTGTCTTACAAGACTATGATCTCCCATCCTAGTTTAGAGTACCAGAAAAGTCCTTTACCCAAACTAAAGACTCTTGGGTGCTTTGGGAATAAAAGAGTCACCAAGAGGCTATTTTAAAAAGCACCTATTTATAAAACATTATCACCATCATCATCTTTCTTATTAAGAAAACTTTTACTTTCATCTAAGCAATTTTATATTTCAAAGTATCACCTTGAATCAATATAAAGTACTTCAAATATAAGTGATTGTGACTATGGCATGTTAGAGGGCACCCAGAGCTTTTTCTTTCCAAAGGTTGGGGCATCTTATGGTGTATTTTGTACAAAACTTTATTGAAGACTTAAAAAAAAAAACAGGAAATAAGAATTTTTTGGTTAGGATTGGAAAGGGGGAAATTGAGAAAACATTAGAAAATTGGGAATGTTTTCTCTTTTTAATTTCTTTATTTATTTTGATAGAACACAAGTTGGGGAGGGGCATAGAAAAAGGGAGAGAATCCCAAGCAGGTTCCGAGCGGTCAGCACAGAGCCCGGATGCGGGGCTTAGTCCCCTTGAACCATTAGTTCAAAACCTGAGTTGAAGCCAAAAGTCAGATGCTTAACCAACTGAGCCTCCCAGGTCCTTCTAAAATTGGGAATACATTCATGTTGAGAAGAGAAAAAGTGCAACTTCCTTTAGAGTAGTTTAATATGAGTGCTCAAGAACTACATCTACAAATAACGAACTATGCACTTTGAGAATGTTCTTGAAACCCTCAGAGTCCCAGGGACCTCATTTGTAAATGACAGAGATTCACCTAAATGGCTGTAAGGTCCCTATCAGGTCTGGAAGGCTGTGAGCTAGGTTGGAAGCAGGAGCATGGGAATAGGCTGTGGAGGAATCTTGTCCTGTGCTGGAATGATGGTCCTCTTGCTGGAGCACACAAGTGACACTCCTATGGACAGGGTGCAGTCTCTGCTATGGACATGTGGAAATTAGGTTCATTCCTCATTCCTCGGCTTTATGCATTGGAGTCTCCTTAGGTTCAAAATGCAATTTCAGACTTCAAGTTCTCTTGGGTCAAGGTGTGTTCCAGAATTTTCTGTGTGTCCCCAAGGTCTTCTTCTCCATCTCATCCCTGCATGCCATTTCTTTTGGCTCCAGGCCCAAGTTTCAGTCAATCCTTTCATTTCTAACCCATCTCTCCACTTTTCAATATGTAGTGACAAGCTCATGACCTCTGGATTTCTGGGATTTTTCCTCATTTTTATTTCCACAGGTAGATCTGGGCTTTATGAAACAAACTGTCTTATTTCTCACTTCATTTCCTGACCTGTTTGATTTCTTTTCTTCCATTAGTATACCATCTATTTGTTACTTACATTCATAAGAGTAATTTTGATCTATCATTCTTAATTTTCAATGAGAATCTCAGTAAAGGAAGAAAGGATGGAAAGAGCAAAAGGGGAAAGAGAGGTAGGAAGACAGAGAAAAAAAAGTATATCAAAAAATTGATTTGAATGTGAGCCACCTTACTCATAGGAGACCAAGAAAATCCATTCAACTTGGGCATGGCATTCCATTTTGGAATCTGTCCATTTTTTCTGTCCCCAGAGTCTATTTTCTATTCTGTTCCTCTTTGCAGCTTTTGGAATGATGGTAAAATCACCGATCACTGTGGTCTTTGAAAGGGACCTTACTATTTAGGGCTGACTCATCCACTTTTAAAAGTAAAAGGAACTGAGGTTTCACTTGAACCTCACCTGGTAAATTCCCTTTCTGCTCCTCCCCTATACACCCCATTTCTCAAATTACATTTATTTTTCTATTCAGCAGACATGATTTGACCCTCAAATCCCATGGCTGTGTAAGGTGGTGATATGGCCCTTTGGATTTATCAATGGAAAAGTAGTAAATAGAAACAAATTCCCAGCCAGTTTGTATGAGTGTGACCATATTGGTTTTCTAAGTGAAGTCTGCTCTGGTTGGTTGTTGCCCATGCAACACCAGTTGTTGATATTTCCAAAATTGCCACAAAATAAGACAGTTTAGAGAATCCTTTTATTCTTAGTTTTATTTCCCAAGTAACTACAGAGAGTAATTAGCCATTGCCCTGGCAAGATTGCTTGGAACACGTTCAGAGAGAAAGTAGCCTGTGTGCCCCAAGCACAGCAACCTTTTAGCTGAATACCAGTTGGAGACTGCATTATACGACAACCTCATGTGATTAGACTGGGGAAGGAATGTTGAGTTAAACTATCTGTACCAGGCCTTCCTTTTTTGCCTCATTTTTTGAGAAAGGGCCTGGGACTTAAGTATCTTAAGACAGGCCAAGTCAGCACAAGCATCTAGGAGCTAGGAAGAATGAACAAAAACAATGATATAAATAAGATTTGAAGCACCATCATCCAGGGGCAGGTATGTGGTGGCAAGAGTTAGTGCTCTGGGTGGAAAGGAAGGAAAAGTTGGATCAAATTATATGGGTTGGGAAGAATACCGAGTGATATAATGCTTGATGGGTTTTGAACGTATTTCAAGAGGAAATAGATGCTTGGAGAAATCAAGAGAATGAAGGTTTTCCAGGAAGAGGTGACTTAATAGGCCATGGCTCATTGGAAGGAATGTGAATTCGATACACAGGTTATTTTGTCTATGGTGACATGATTGTGTAGGGGGCTGAAGAAATCTAAGATGACACCTTAGGAAGTAGACAGTCTTAAGGGTCAAGGATTGAGACTTGATTTAGAAAGTCATGGAAAGCCACTAAAAATTGTAATTAGAGTGATGAACACCTCTACCTGTGCACTTTGTAAGTTGAAAGTTTTGAAATGTCAGTTTCTCCTGGAAGTTATCATGAGAACATGTGCAGGAGAAATGTTTTCTCAGCAGCACTGAGTTCTCAAAGGTGCATGTTCAAAGTCAAGAACTCAACATGTGGAGCATCTACTTTTCTCAGATGAGTGTTACAGATCATACTAGAAGTTTAGTTGGTGATGTAAGGGCTGGTGGGTGGACTGGGTGTTGGGGCAATGACTGGTTCTGGAAAAGGTTCTTTGTGAAAGGAACACTGACTTTGGACCTTGAGGGAAGAATGATGTGGAGGACCATGAAAGGAGATAAGAAGACAGGAAAGGCATCCAGCAAATGTAGGCAGCTGAGTAATGTTGTGCTGGATTCATTCAGGGTGGAAGAAGCTGAGAGCTTCCCTTAAGGAGAGCCTTGCAGGCCAAAAAGAGTAGGAGCCAGGGAGAGAGTTCAAGCAGGCCCTGTGCATTTGGAAGTCAGACCCACTGAGGTACTTGTGAAGCGAAGGGGAGCATGGCTGAGTCTTCCAAGGGAGGAAGCATAGATATGGAAGGTCATACAGCCATGTTTATAGGAGTTAAAAAGAATGAAACAAGTAGAGACTGTTGTGATCTGAGATCTAGAAAACTCCAGAAATAGGAACATGATAACAAGGAGAGGGAAACTCAAAGAAAGTGTGGGTCATCTTCATTGGAGCTGGAGGGTATTGGAAATGATGACTCAGAAGTAAAAAGACTTACTTTAGAAGGACGAGGAATTTGTTTATGTGTCTTTATCTGCAGAGCTTGTCAGAGGCCTGGCTCAAGGTGGGCAGTCAGTTGGCTGTGTTATTTTGGATGCCACAGGAAATGCAGGGTGGGCAGGACTTCCTGGAGAAGGACTCAAAAGAGAGGGATCTTGAAGTGGGCCTCTTCTTTCCTCTCCCTGTTCATGTCACCCCATTATTCTCCATTCCCTCCTGAACACCCCACACACTGGAAGCTTTGGTTTTTGCATTCTTAAAACAAATGTGACCATCTCTTTGCCTTGGTGGCTTTTCTGGACAGGCAGCAGCAGGAGAGAGGTTCTTTGGCCCAGTGAAAACTGACCTTAATTTTAAGGCAGATTTTAAGTTTAACAAGGTTTCATTTGGTCTGTTTATCACCTTGAGAACATCTGTGTTTCTTCTCCTCCATCTTGCGATTCAACAGAACAGGGACAAAAGTAACACCAAAGCTCTGCAGTGTCCCTGCCTTAGGAAGCATTACCAAGATGGCTGTTCAGAATCTTAGATGGAAATGCACACATGGCACTGACACTTGCCTGCCAGAGCAAACCAGAGCTTTCCTCACATGGGATTGAGGGTCAATGTGAGACGCAGCCAGCAGCAAAGGATCCCTGCCAACCAGGTTGACAGAGCCCCACTTCCACGCTAAGCCAAAGCCTCGCTGCCCCAGAGCGGCGTGCCCCCTTTCCCTTCCTTCCGCTTCGTACAGCCTGAGACACGTTTGACCAGAACTGCAACATTTCAGACATAAACCAAACTCAGCCTGGAAATCCTAATTCAAAACGTTCCATTCCCAGGTGGCACAATCGCATCCTGCCTAAAACTTCTGGCCCACATCCCACCACCCAGATGCTGAAGAGAAAGCTTTCCCCACTTAGCACCAAAACCTGCACTCAATGTTTCTTCAGGGGACAAAGAAAACAAAACAGTACACGTACACAGAGGTCAGCCTACCTGTTCATTAAGGAAAAAGAGCGTGGCTTATTCATCTGTCTTTCACACTTTTGATTGCTGGCATTATGATTATGATTATGATTAATTACTATGACAGAACAGGAATTGGAGGAGAGAATAAATGCCGGTGCTCTGAAATGATCTGCCCAACTCTGTCATCTGTAACAACCAGTGATAACTCTCTTGTCTTGTAAAAAGGGTTTGTACATAACTTGTACATGGTTTCATTTTGTATTTTTCGCAGATTAAAAATTTATGTATTTGTGTTCTAAAACAACTGGTGTTCCTTGTGTTTCTGTAGCATCTGTGTCTGGGGTGGGAGGGAGGTTGGGGAGGTTGGCGAAGTCCCTAAGTTCCTGCCAGATAGCTTGGCTTTCTCAGATGAAGGCAAAGTTGTAGACGGATAAGAGCCACAGGCTTGCCTTTCCATTGCCTTTTCAGCAACAAGTGCACGCACAGATCCCTACAGTTCCCAGGAGATGGTCAGCAGGTGGCTGTGTGAGGCTAAAATGGACAGTGGTGAGAGGGAGAGCTACTGGGATTACATGTGGCACCTGAGAACATTTCAGGGCCACGCCATGGCCAGAGGGACCACATGCTCCTACACAGGTCACCCACATGCAAGCCTCTAAAGGCACAGGCAGTCGTTAAACAGACCTTTGAAGGCTAGAAAACTTTTTCCCTCAGCCACCTGCTCCCAAGCTGGCTATCCTTTCTTGACATCTGCACATCGAAGCAATATTCTTTCCCCCTGCATTTAGATTATCAAAGCCCAGGACAAGCTTCTAAAGTTTTGACTCCTCTTGCCTACACTCACCCTCAACAGGGCAACAGATGAAACTTTGTCCCAAGATAAAAAAGACCTCTTAAAAATTAGCACTGTGGTTTCAGGACCATGATTTCGATCTTCTTCAGAATCCTGTGAGTTTAAACTCTTTGATGGAGGCTGGGCTCCCAAGGTTAAGGCTGGTCTGGCCTGGAGAAAGGGAAGGAACTTGGGAGTGGAGAAAAGCCATCCAAGTTATATACATGCAATATGTATAGCGTAGCGGCACTTCATGTATTCTGGAGATTACTTCATTGTTCATCAGCCAAATGTTTACTGAATAGCTATTACGTTCACGTTCCTCTGCTGGGAGCTGGGGATACAACGGTGAGTAACAACATCATGATCCCCGTCTCCAGCCTGGGAGGGGGTGGAACCACCAGATAAATAGGTAAGAGTCATGTATTCAAAACTGAACTAGAGGGGGTCGGCACAGTATGCCACTGGGAACACATAAGAGGCACTCAGCCTCTTTGAAGAACAATCTACCGATCAACTGATACTTCCACAAACAAGCCTCTGTTCTACCTGCGTCAATACCAGCCCAAACCAGAACTCACTCACAGGGGTCAGCGAGAGCAGGTTTACATGTCAGGATGTGCCAATTCCCAATGGTCTTTGCACTTCAGTTTCTCAACGTGCCTTCTCCAATATTTGCTAACAAATCTGAACGTTGTTGGGGAATGTAATTGCAGAGCATATGGTCCCCATTAGTTAGGCAAACTCCACTGCCAAATTCGGCTCCAAGGAAGGAGTCTGCATAAAAGATGAAGTATTAGGAAAAGATCGACAGTGACAGAGAAAGCAAATAAAAGACACGAGACAGTGAGTTACAAAAGAGCAGGCTCGGCATACGCGGCACAATGAATGTGGAACATATTTTTCTATTTGTTGAGAAAACAATATATGTGAATTTGTGCTAAAATCTCCCTGTAGCAAAAATCAAAGTAGACCATTCACCAGAATCAATGTTAACTGCTTTGCAATGTCAGATAAGATAGATTCTGCCTGGGAGAAAAACTGGGGGGAACAGAATAGACAGTGTGCAAAAGAAATAAAGCATGAACGATATCAAATGTAAATACCAGCATAGGCACTATTTTAAATGTTAATGGACCGGGCCTTTGAGAGAAGAAACAGAATCTCATGCTTACTAACCTTTCACAGCCAGAGAGTCTGAAAACGTAAGCTAAAAATCAGAGATAATAGGTCCCGCAAGACCTGGAAAAGACGGCTGGGCAAGGTGGGAGTGTGGGGCGTCACCGGGCAGAAGGCAGTTTCCCTGCCCAGTCCAGCCTCTGAAAATTACAGGAAGAAGCAGGGCAGATCACCTGTGCCCCGATGCACCCTGACAGCCGGGCCTATGCTTTCCAAAGGGTTCACGTGGGACTTTCATGCCCACTGCCCAACTCATGCTCCTTGGTTTTTCTATCTGTTCTGGTTATTTCACCCATACCTCAATTGACAGATTTTTAAAAATATTTGTTTGTTTGTTTGTTTGGTGTTTTTTAAATGTTTATTTATTTATTTTTGAGACAGAGAGCACACAAGTGGAACAGAGGCAGAGAGAGAGGAAGACACAGAATCGGAAGCAGGCTCCAGGCTCCGAGCCTGTGCAGAGCCTGACATAGGGCTCAAACCCACAAACTATGAGATCATGGCCTGAGCTGAAATGGGACACGTAACACACTGAGCCACCCAGATACCCCTTGACAGATTTGTTTTTAAAGCTGTTTACCTCAATCCGTTCTTTCCAAAAAGACCTTTGGATAGAATCAGCAATCTCTTTCTCAAGTACTTCTGTTTCTTCAGTTAGCATACTATTTAATTAGATTGCATTCTATAGTAACACGTACAAATGTTTGAACAAGCTTGGGGCTGCTGGTAAGCTCAGCTGGTGAAAGCACAAGGAGACATGTGGAGTAAGGAGCAGGCATGAAATGTCAGTGTACCAGGGAAAGCAGTGAACAGAGGGATGGAGAGAGAGCATCAGCTAACCCAGCTAGTTGATAAACAGTACTTGATCAAGATAGCTCCTAATAGAAATAGCTGTAGATATCTTCCACTGAGGGATGAGTGAAGTCACTTTATTCCTCCATTCAGTGGAATATTAGGTGCCCAGTAAAAATGATGAGGTAGATTTATATATATAGTGGAGTTGGCAAATTATGTCTCTGAGGCTGAATGTGGCCCTGCTGCCTGTATTTTAAATAAAGTTTTATTAAATCACAGTTCCGTCCTTTCATTATGTATCATTTATAGCCGATTTCCTGCAGAAATGGCACAGATAAGCAATTACGACAGAGGCTGGATGGTATGTAAAGCCTAAAATATTTACTATCTTATCTTTAACCGAAAAACTTTGCTGATTCCTGGCCTGTATTTCATACAATGAGAAAATATAATGTATATATAATAATAATATATATATATTATTATAATGTATATTAGGATCCCACTTTTTTCAAATGAATAGTCATTTAATAGTTAGTTAAAGTCATTCAAACTTGGAGAGAAATAGGGCAAATCAAATAGGTCCCTATTTGAAAGTGTCCTGTGTACAGCAGGCAAGCCCGAGACACAGGGACATTTCTCTACCGCTGAGTTTGTTGCAAGTGTTGAGCTCCCGACCTGTCCAGCTGGCAAGCATGTGTCCTATAAGCCACTCAAACTGTTCTTCCTGTCAATGCACGGCCAGCACCAACACAGCGCCCTCTGTGTACCGGCAGGGGAACTGCAGGACCCAGCTGGTTAAGTTCAGCCCCTGCGCTGCTCTTTTCCTCAAGCCTCTACTGGGTATCACCAGCCTGGACCATGCGCTGCTTCTGTTTTGTACAGTCTTTTTTAATCAAGGCGTCTTGCAAAGAAAAGATATGCCTTTCAAGAATATTTTATCCATCAATTAATGCAAACAAAAATTAACACATTAATTATAATAGAGTATGTATACTAGTTGCACCTACTTTAAATTAGGAGATAAGTAAACAGTGCAAGTGATTCTTCTGCCTGGTCTATCTTAGTCACCCAGCTCTCCTTCTTACAGACAGTCATACTTAATAGTTTCTTTATCCTTCCAGAAACAGTTCTGCATATACCAGCATAATCTGAACACAGCATGCTTTGTGTTCAGATTTATATATATATATATATATATATATATGTATGTATGTATTTATATATATGTGTTCACTTTATATATAGTTTGTACAGATTTTTAAAATCAGTATAACATATAGACTGTTTTTTATCCATCCATCAACCTTTCTTTTTTAAAAAAAATTTTAATGTTTATTTATTTTTGAGAGAGAGAGAGAGAGAGCACAAATGGGGGAGGGGCAGAGAGAGAGCGAGGGAGGGAGGCACAGAATCTGATGCAGGTTCCAGGCTCTGAGCGGTCAGCACAGAGCCCAATGTGGGGCTTGAACTCATAAACCATGAGATCATGACCTGAGCCAAAGTCAGACACTCAACCGACTGAGCCACCCAGGTGTTCCCCATCCATCAATCTTTCTAAGGGCTACACAGTAGTCCACAGTAGTCCATATAATGAGTAATTTATTTAGCCTTTCTCATACCCATTAGCATTTAAGTAGTTTTCAGCTTCTTTTACGTCCCCCAAGGCTTCAGTGAATGTCCTGTGTATATATCTTTGTGCACAGATATAATAGTGTAAGATAAATTTCCAGAACTGGAATTGCTCTGTCTTCTTTGAAAATGTTTTAACTGTATTTGATATCGCCAAATGATTCCCCAAAGAGGGTGTCTTAAAACATATTCTACCACCCATCACCGATGGGTGATTTTCCACACCCTCTTCAAGGTGGAATGCCCTATTAACCAGGATGCTTTTGACTGCAAATAATACAATACCCAGCTAAATGTGGCTAGGACATTAGGTGGTTGTCGTCTGATAAAATGAAAAGCCTAGAGGAGACTTAGTCACAGGGTTGGTTTATGTAGGAACATGCCATTTTACTGAGACTCTGCGTGTTTTCCCTTTTGTGCCTGCTCCGCCCGTGTGCTGGCCACCACTGTGCTCATGGTCACATGGTGGCTGCCATTATTGTAGCAGTCACGTGCAGATGCGGCAATATCCTGTGAAGCAGAGGGCATTTTCTGTGATGGCACTCTTCCCATTAGAGAGGAAACCTTTTCTCGAGGCACTTTGTACATGGCCCTTCAGGTGCCGTCAGCCAGGATGGGATCCCGTGACCACACTCAGAAAGATACTCAGAAAAGGGCTGGTAATTAATGAGTTTGACTTAGACTTTCATGGTAAACACTCATGATTTATCTATGTCAGACTGGGGAGTGGGACCACCTAGTAATAAACCTCAACCTTTAAGCTCATCACGGTCTTTGTGGTGTACCAATGTCTACAACAGACAGTTTGTCTTAAAAAACATTGTAGGGGTGTCTGGGTGGCTCAGTTGGTTAAGTATCAGACTTTAGTTCAGGTTATGATCTCAAAATTGGTAGATTCAAGCCCCTCGTCTGGCTCTGTGCTGACAGCTCTCATTCTGTGTCTCATTAAAAATTTTTCAAATTGTATAGCTTGTTTAGTTCATCAGTGGAATCTTTAGAATGATATAGCAGTTAGTGATTATCAGAAATAAATATACTATCTTTGTCTTTTGACAAATGGGTGTATGATGTTATACACGACATTTTATTTTTGGTATGAATATTTTTAAGTGATTTAGTTATTTACAGCAGTGTTTTAATGTATGCCTTTTGAATATTGTGTCAGTTAAAATACCTTCCCCAATCTGAGAATTACTTTTCATGCCTGGTATATTTTCTTCTGTTACTATTTCTTTTTAATCCTCCTTACTTACTTACTTATATTTTATTGCAATAAGAACATTTAAAATGAGATCTACCTTCTTGACAGATTTTTAAGGATATAATACAGTATTGTTAATGATAAGACCTCTTTTTTAATCTTTATTATTGATAGTTTGTGTCTTGTTTTAAGCCTTGACTTTTTAAAAATAATTTTTAATGTTCATTTATTTTTGAGAGAGAGAGAATGAGTGGGGAAGGGGCAGGGAGAGAGGGAGACACAAAATTCGAAGCAGGGTCCAGGCTCCCAGCTGTCAGCACAGAGCCTGACTCTGAGCTCAAACCCTCAAGTCGTGAGATCACGACCTGAGCTGAACTGAGCCTAAGTCAGACACTTAACCAACTGAGCCACACAGGGGCTCCTAAGCCTCACCTTTTTAACTGCCATGAGGAAGAGTCTATTGGTGATGAACTCTCTTAGTTTTTTCTTATATGAAAAGATCTTTATTTTTCACTTGACCTTAAATGATAATTTAGTAAGGAATATAATTCTAGTCTAGTTTAAACAGCCTCAACCATCTAATTGTCTTCCCTCTCAGGTAATATGTCTCTTATTTCTCGATACATAGAAGATACTTTCTTTGTCCTTGGTGTTCTGTGATATCACAATGAGTGGGGTCCTCTGTTTTAAGGAAAATTTCAAGATTTTTAGGTTAAAGTTATTCATATCTTTTTTAATATTGGGACAACCTAAAAAGATGTCCTTTTTTATTTTGTTATTGGTCATTTGTGTCCTTTTTTACTTTTTTTAGATTAATATTATTCATTTATTAGTGTTTCCCAAAAAATATCCCCTTTCAGCCTGGAATAAGAATAATGATCCCAAAAGGAAATTATAAAATACAGAAAGAAGGGTCAACAAACAAAGTAGCAAATAAATCTAAGTGAGCAAATTTAAGGAAACGATTATTGCAAAGAAAGAAAGAAAGAAATATAAGCTAAGAAATAGATTAACAATATAAGAGGAATAGATACAGATCGGTGATTAGATTTAAAATATTCAAAATTGTTTGAACTCTTCAGAAGAAAGGCAAGAGTATTCCTAGTACTTAGATGTTAAGTTTAGTGTGCAATGCTAAAATTTAAGAGTAGCCATTTAACAGAAGAAACAGTGTATAATTTCCAAATCAGTAGAAAAGAAAATGCAACAAAAATATATCAATCCGAAAAAAGTCAGAAAAGATTTATAAAAAATTAAAAAGGCAGCACAATCAAAGTGGTAAGAATAAGTTAAAATTGATGCATAAATAGATATACAGTGAGGTGAACATTAGTTAAAACATTGTCAGTGGGAATTCTAGAGGCAGCCTGGGTAACACTGGAATGCTGTACCTACCTGGGAAGTTTTCAACGGTTATTTATTTAAAAGTATTTTTGAGCTGTCACCTGAGTGGCTTAAGTGTCCAACTACAGTTCAGGTCATGATTTTTTGATTCATGAGATCAAACCCTGCATCAGGCTCTGTGCTGAGTGATAAGAGCCTGGACCCTGCTTCAGATTCTTTGTCTCCTTCTCTCTCTGCCCCTCCCCTGTTCATGCTCAGTCTCTCACTCTCTCAAAAATAAACAAACAATAAAAAAGAAGATATTTTCATCATACCTTCCCTTATATCTGTAAGCATGATCTGATTCAGTTCTTTGAAATTATTTTGTTTATTATTTATTTTGAGAGAGAGACAGAGAGAGCTAGGGAGGGGCAGAGAGAGAGAGAGGGAGAGAGGAAAATCCCAAGCACGCTATGTATTATTAGCACAGAGCCTGATGCAGGGCTCAAACTCATGAACTATAAGATCATGACCTGAGCCGAAATCAAGAGTAAGATGCTAAATAATTGAGCCAGCTAGGGATCCAGTTTTTTTAATTTTTTAAAAAAATTTAATGTTTTTATTATTGAGAGACAGAGAGAAACAAAGCATGAGAACAGAAGGGGCAGAGAGAGGGGGAGACACAGAATCTGAAGAAGGCTCCAGGCTCTAAGCTGTCAGCACAGAGTCCAACGTGGGGCTCAACCTCGCAAACCGTGAGATCATGACCTGAGCCAAAGTTGGACACCCAACTGACTGAGCCACCCAGGCGCCCCTTTGAATTTTTAATAGCTGCTTTGAAATCATGGTCTGCTAAGTCCAACATCTTGGCCCTTTCACAGCTAGTTCTGTTGCATGGTTCACACACTCCTATTCCTTTTCATGTCTCCTAATTCTTGGTGAAAACTGGACATGTTAGATAATATATTGTAGCAACTTTGAGCACTAATTCTTCCTTCCAACAAAACCTTGCAATAATTATTGCTTTATATAATTTTATATAATTCTTGTAAAGAAGCCAAAAGAAATAAAAGAACATATACTAACCTTATTAACATAGCCCATCCTTAACACTTTGTTGCTAGTTTGTTAATTCATTCACTGACTTGCATAGACTACTTTAGTAAACTGTATTTGTCCCTGAAATGTGAAGCTTCTGATATCGCTCATTAGGGGACTCAGCCTAATGCATGTCACCCTGGGATTATGGTGATTTTAGCAGGGCTTTATGACTGTCTCTTTCTCTGTTTCTCTGTTACACTGTCTCTCTTGGTATCACACCCAGTTGTGGTGGTTTAGCCTTCATGAATTGCACACTAATTTCTCTATTGTTTTTTCAATATACCCTAGGACTTAAATTGTTCCATTGTTCTAATTGCATACTTGTCTTTGATACCAGTAGTTTTTGAATCAAGTTGTTGAGACTTGTTTTAACCCTAGGGTGGCTCTGCTTAGCTGTCTCTTCCCTGGTTCTTTCTAGTGAACCAGCTGGCTTACAGTTTAGCTGATGCTCTCATGCAGCCACCAGCCCTCTCTTAATTGCTTACCATCAAAAGTACTCTTAGTCTCGAACTTTCCCACATTCTGTTCCAAATAAAGTAAGTTTTCTTGGGGAGAGATTTGAAGTTAGCTCTCTGTTATTACATTTTTTCTTTTCTTTTCTTTTTTTTAATGTGTTATTTATTTCTGAGAGCGAGAGAGACAGTGCGAGCAGGGGAAGGTCAGAGAGAGAGAGGGAGACACGGAATCTGAAACAGGCTCCAGGCTCTGAGCTAGCTGTCAGCGCAGAGCTTGACGTGGGGCTCGAACCCACGAACTGTGAGATCATGACCTGAGCCAAAGTCAGACGCTTAACCGACTGAGCCACCCAGGCGCCCCAGTTCTTACATTTTTTTCTACTGAACAAAATTTCAAGGCCACTGCTGTGAAGCTAGGGGTGGAGACAGTGGTATGCTTCTCTTGAGTGACACTTTTGTCTTGTGAGCATGGTGCTAGGTGAAGGCCATTTTCTTGCTTTCCCAAGCATGGAACTTTTGCCTTCTAATCATACTCAGTAAAGGTGATCAGAGCAATCAGTATTCTTTTTAGGGGACGCAGGGGCAGAGGAAGAGGGAGAGAGAGAATCTTAAGCAGGCTTCACGCTGGGCATGGGCTCAATCCCACAATTGTGAGAGCATGACCTGAGTTGAAATCAAGAGCCAGACGCTTAACTGCCTGAGCCACCCAGGTGCCCAAGAGCTATCAGTATTCTTGATCTAAAGCCTATGCCCTACAAGTAAGACCTGGTTGAAGGAAAGGAGCCCTTACATCTTGGCCACACTCACCTGGGAATTGGTCTTTGGTACACAGAGGTAGAAGGGGGATGGCAAACACTGGTGGCTTGCTTCTCTTACAGAGATACAGTAGCCTTCACTGAGAACTGATAGGAGAGGGAGCTTCATCTTGGCCAAACCCAATCTGAGTAGGTGGTTCCTTCATATTGAGCTGGGAAAGGGGAAGAGGGTGGGGGTCATGTCTCTGGTACCGCTGATTCACACCATTTTTTACCAAGACTTTGTAGATGTTCTAGGATAAATGTTCTTCATTTACTGTATGTTCTAGAACATATGTCCGGAGACTTTAAATGGATGTTATTTTCATATTTTTTAAATTATTTATAGTTATTTTACTCAGGAGAGGATCTGCAAGTCTTCTCTGTCTTTTCCAGTAAGTTCTTTTTCAAGACTCAAATATGTATAAACTATAAGAGAAATAAAAAATATATTTAACTGCACTAAAATTAAGAACTTCTTTTAACTAAAAAAAGTATAGCAATAGTAAAAAGATAGGTTACATACAGGGAGAATTTTTTGAAATATATATAGCCAACAGAGAACAGGTATACAGAATATATAAAGAATTTGCCAAAATCAGTAAGACAGACCACAGTCCAATGGAATAAAATCAACAAGAGATATGAATTGACAATTTATAGGAGAAGAACCCCAAATGGTTAAAACACTCATAGAAACACTCAACCTAAGTAATCAATTACCTAAGGTAATGCAAATTCAAACCAGTGATGTTTTATAGATTTATACCATTATATACCCATCAGATTAATAAGAATTAAAATATCTTATGAATAATCCTCAATGCCTTGATTTTAGATTCCAAATACCATTTTCCACTAAAAGAAACCAGAGCTCCTTCAGGGGAGTAGATGATTCCAGGTCTGAACAAAGATAAATATAAAATAATACATGGAATATCCTGCCACAGTAGATGTCAAGGAAGATATCAAAATTGTCAAAGGCACACAGGATCCAATTCAAGAAAGCTCCATCAGCCACATTCAATATACATTAAAGTCCATCAAATATATACTTGAATTCATGAGCTTTTATACATTTTTATCATTAAAAATAAAAGACAATGCAAAAAATAAATTTATTAATTGTCATCAAAGGATGGTTGTAAACCAAGTCACTTTTTCAAGAACTGGTGAATAGTGAAATGAGTCATCTTTATCAGATCCTTCCTATATGAACCCCATCATCAAATAAGTTAATAGTAGAGGAAGGGATACTTTTATCAGTATTCCAGTTAGTCAATTAAGAAGGAATGAAAGAATCAGAATGTAGTATTTCACAAACAAATGAATCAATGAATCTGAAGACTGAGCATCAACTACTAAAATAAAAACCAAGTGAGACAGCCAGACATTGTGATGGAAAAAATACAACATCAACCCTCCAACCTATGGAATGAACTAGCAATTTACAGGACCATGTCAAAAGGCAGCATGGAGAGGCAAAATTTAGTCTGTGGGAAGTTCTACAAGAGAAACCTCTTAATTTCTTAATGAAATAAATAAACACATAAGGGGAAATAAGAAAATGGAAATGAAATTTCTAGTATAAACAAGATATAAGAAATGTATCGATCAATTGTGATACTCAGATTTTATTTGATATAGGTTAAAACAAACTATTAAAATATTTTGTGATGACTATGCCACTATAGGAAATGTACTATTAGAAAATATTTTTTAGGGTGTAGTAATGCTATTGTGGAAATTCTTTAAAATACTTCTTGGGGCGCCGGGGTGGCTCAGTCAGTTAAGCGTCCGACTTCGGCTCAGGTCATGATCTCACGGTTAGTGGGTTCGAGCCCTGTGTCAGGCTTTGTGCTGACAGCTCAGAGCCTGGAGCCTGCTTCAGATTCTGTATCTCCCTCTCTCTCTGACCATCCCCTGCTCACACTCTCTCTCTCTCTCTCTCTCTCTCTCTCAGAAATAAATAAAAAACATTTAAAAAATAAAATACTTCTGGGGCGCCTGGGTGGCTTAGTCAGTTAAGCGTCCGACTTTCGCTTAGGTCATGATCTCGCGATTCGTGGGTTCGAGCCCTGCGTCGGGCTCTGTGCTGACTGCCAGCTCAGAGCCTGGAGCCTGTTTCAGAGTCTGTCTCTCCCTCTCTCTCTCTCTCTGACCCTCCCCTGCTCACGCTGTCTCTCTCTCTCTCTCCTAGAAATAAATAAAACAATAAAAAAATAAATAAATAAAATAAAATACTTCTTATAGTTTTAATGTAATTAAATGATAGTGATATCTTTGCCTGATGTTCGCTTTAAAATGATATATGATAGAGAAGTACTGGGTAAAAGTACCAACCAAAGTGACATTGGCTTTGAGATGATAACTCCTGGAACTGAATGACAGATATATAAGGTAAGTATTATACTCAATGGTAGGTCTATCATGTTAATTTCTTACATGTTTGCATTTCTCCATTAAACAAAAGTAAAAGTTTTTGATGACACCAAATTTTGGTAAGGATTAGAGCAACTACTACTATTACAGACTGCTAGTAAGAGAGAGAAATTGAATTGAATACTTTCGGGCAGGGATATAGTAATCTCTAGAATATTTGAAGATGTGCATAACTTAACAACCAACCAATTCCTGTCCTGTATATATACTCTGCAGGTACCCTCACAGATGTATACGAAGATGCAGGCAAAATATTTTTGGAGCAGCACATCTTTGCACATGAAAAAAATTGGAAGCAACCTAACTGTCCATCAACAGGAAAATAGACAGATTGTGGTATATTCATCAAATGTATTTCAATAGAGCAGTAAAAGTTAATGAGCTATAGCTACATAAATCAACTTTGATGACTCTCACAGACACAATCCTGAGGTGAAAAAAAGAAAGAGGAAAAAAGCCAATTTCAGAAGAACACATATTTTATATAAAGTTTTAAACATATTTAACAATGTTATACCCACATATATATAAGAATAATTGCAGATGGTGTAAAATTATAATGAAATGCAAAAGAATGACAGATATCAAACTCTGGGTAGTAGGCATCTGTAGAGGAGGGGGTAATGTGTTTGGGAAAGGGTCTAAAATGGGCATCAAGGGGCACCTGGTGACTCAGTTGGTTAAGTGTCTGACTTTGGTTCAAGGTATGATCTCAACGTTTGTGGGTTTGAGCCCCAGGTCGGGCTCTCTGCAGTCAGCTTGGAGTCTGTAGCCTGCTTCAAATTTTCTCTCTGCCCCTCCCCTGCTCTCTGCTCACACTCTGTCTCTGTATCTCTCAAAAATAAACTAACATTAAAAAAAATGGGCATCAAGGGTATTGGTAATGCATTAACCAATATGCTTGGTCTTACACATTTTACACAAGTGCTTATTTCAATATTTTTATATTATTTTGCAATGTCTGAAGTTTCACAATTTTTAAATGTCAAAATGTATGAAGGAATAAGATAAAGGTTATGAGCATGGTGGAGGAGGAGTAGAGAGAGCATAGAGCCAGCCTAGGCAGTTACAGGAACCTCCATGGCAACGGGATATTTGTGCTGAGTCTTGCAGGATGGAAAAGAAATGACCTCTTTCTTCAAAGACACAGAAATTGAAAGAATGTTTCGAGTAAGATGTGTCATTTTTTGTGTTGTTGGGCCTGCAGGCTAAATCAAGAAGGCTGAATTCTTTCTTTTTCTCCTTCTTTTCCTTCCTTCTCTCTTTCTTCCCTTCCCCTATTTCCCTCTCTCTCTCTCTCCCTCCTTTCTTTCTTTCTTTCTTTCTTTCTTTCCTTCCTTCCTTCCTTCCTTCCTTCCTTCCTTCCTTCCTTCCTTCCTTCCTTCCTTCCTCTTTTTCTTTCTTCCTTCCCTACCTCTCTTCTCTCTTTCTTTCTTTCTTTCAGCCAGGGAGCTAAGAACTGTTTTTACTTTTTTTTAAATTGTTACATTTTAAATGGTTAAATGAGTAACTATATAATACTTTCAGTGTGATTTCTTGGTCCACAAAGCTTAAAATATTTATCTTGCACTTGCAAAAAAAGTTTGCTGATCCATGGAACATTAAATGTTTTTTTCATAGTAAGTCTGGGTGATCCTGGTTTAGGAACAAAAAACCACTTTTAGTTATGAAAATTCTTATGACATCAAGGCAGTAAAGGCAGTTTTACATTAATTGCAAAGGACGGAAATATAACTAAAACTCCTTTAAGCAAAAGGAGTAAATGATTGGCTTATGAGTCTGAAAGTCCAGGGTGATGGCTTCAGGTACAGCATGATTCACGTGCTAACATGATATCATAAGAATTGTATCTGTTTCCCTAGACTCTTCTTTCCTCAGTGTTGACTTCATTCTCAGATTGAATCAAGCTGTCTCATTGTGATGGAAAAGGTAGCCAATAGCTACCCCAGGCTTTTAACTGAGCAACTATGCAAACTTAAATTCACAATTGTTTCAGGAGAGATCTGAGAATACATTTTCCATCTCCTGGCTTGAGTCAGTCATCTACTCCTGATTTTGGGGGTGGGCATTATACTTCCTTGGAACATTGGGCCCAAAAGTATTTAAAAAATGACAAGATTGTTCCACAGAAGAAAGGACGAATTCAGATGTTCCCTAACCCTTGATGGCAGGCACTGTTTTTATTTATCCAACAGCTATTTCCCATGATTCCCACCTCTGTCTCAAGATCCCAAGGCCGATGGCAAACTGACTCTCCCTGCCCTGCGGGTATAGTACATTTTTCTAAACTTTCTATTTAGTCTGCTCTCTTCTTGGCGTACCACATGGCTGGATCGCCTGTTTTGGTTTCATTGTGCAGCTTGGAGTTAACATTTTCCATGTTCTTGTAACTCAGTGACTTTTTTTACCTTAGTTCTCAATAACACCTTTGAAAATTTAACTCTAGATTGTTCCTTTTCTATCCATAGTGGAAATTAGTGGGAATCATGGCACACACCATAACAATTAACTGACATTGGGAACCCCTACAAGACAAAAAAAAATCCCACCTGATCGCATTTTCAATATACAGTAGAACCTTGGATTATGAGTAATTTGTTCTGTGAATGTTCCACAAGATGAGCAAGCATTTCTAATAAATTGTAACTTGGTAAATGAATGACGTCTTGCAATACAGGTAGCACATGATGCTGAATGTCAGTCACATAATCACAATGGAGCCAACAGTTCTACTCTCTCTCTCTCTCTCCCTCTCTTTCTCTCGCCCCTCTCTCTGTGGGGTTGTGGTTGATCGTTTCCAATGCTCAGATGCTTGGTTTCAGGCTACAGTGTTTGACAGAAATCAATGATTTTTTAGGACGTTGCCAAGTGCCCACAAGTGTATTTTTTGTCACTTCCAAACACCTGAGGACAGTCCTTTGCTCTTTCATACTAGAGTAAGCTTAGGAATGCTTTGCTTCATTCTAGGCCAGACTGTCTGCAGATATAAATCCTTTCGTCTGCTGCCTGTTGCCAGTTACATTAAATATAGTATATGACAAGAGTTTTTTAGTACTGTGCTGTAATCAACACCCATCCGTGATAGTAAAAGTCATACTACAAAATAACCCTCCTCTCTCTTGTCTCCCTTACACCAGCCAGGAAGGTTTTCAAAGGTAAGTGCAGGTTAACTAGTTTATTTTTCTTTATATTATGAATTTTCTTTATTATTTGGTATCATATTACAGTAATATAATCATTTTATATGAATAATTTTTAGTTGTGGAACAAATCATCTGAGTTTCCATTATTTCTTATGGGGAAATTCCCTTTGATATACAAGTGCTTTGGATTACAAGCATATGTCTGAATGAATTATGCTCACAAACCAAGGTTTTTACTGTAATTAAAATGGCTTAGGATGGTAATATACCTTTCATCAATTTTACCAAAGCCTGATTGCCCACTTGGAGTAGGAATGGGAAACAGAAAGAAAGAGGTGAAGAAGTAACAGTTCTGCCATATTTGTTGTGCAAAGCTGGTTAAAAGCACACTTCCTCAATTCTAGATAACAGTCTCAGTTATTGTCATCAACACACTGATTAAATCACACGGTCAATAAGTCATACCAGGGAATCAGGCATGGGCAAAACTTACAGGTTCTGAAATTCTTGTTTAAAACAGGATGTCTACCTAAAAATAAATTTTGTGGAGGTGGAGGGAGAAGAAGAAGAAATGCATACAGATATGGTCTACCCAGATAAGTTCCTTGGACATCAAATTTGGAAACAGAGATTTGAGATTTTAGAAAACTTTTCCCTTGGACCGAAGCAGACTAGAGTCAGGGCTACAGGACCAATCATCATGCAGCCAACTCCAAAGAATGTCTGCCAGCAACCATCTCCCTAGCCCTGATACAGCCAACCAGGCCTTAGCCCACATCCCCCTGGGCTGAGCACCTCCCAGTAGTATGCACTCACTTATATGTGGGTCACTTCATCACTGGCATTGGAGCATCGAGTCCTACGCATGCATGATTTTCTAACCAGAAGTTGGTTGTCCCAGTGCTGGCTCTAGGGGTCCCTAACACAGTGGGTCTTATGTGACCACTTGAAACTACTATCCTTCCAGAACAAGCACTGAGGGACAAGTCTCAGTGCAACCTTAGAAAGTCCACCTCCGTTCTCTCTAATTCATAACTATTGTACACCACTCCTCTACCCACTTCTGATGCCAGGCACATCCTCCACAGAGCACAGCACAGCCAAAAAGGCAGCTGGGGTTCTCTGCAACCAAACTGCCTGGGTTTGAGTCTTCTTCTGCTGACTATCAGCTGTGTGGCCTCCGCTTCATCCCTGTTCCTCAGTTTCTCTGCTTGAAAAAGGGGGGGTTATAGTAATAGTACCTACAGTCATTATTATGAAGACGGAGAGAGTAAATACTGGTGCTAAGACAATACTGTGCACATGGTGCTATAAGTGATCAAAATCACTACCCATCAAATGCTAGGTCTTCTTTAAACACAGCTGTTCAGTTTCTAAGAAGTCACATCTGCATTTCCAAAACCAGGAAAGGAACACTGTCAAAAGGAATGACAGGCTGAGAAGGAGTTGAGCAAAAAGGAAACCCAGAAAGGACCAATCAAAAGCCCACTACCTCACCAATCCCAGGAAACTGCCTTTAACCCATGCTGACTCCCATGAAGCCCCGCATCTAAAACCTCGACCCCCCACTCACAGAAATGGAGCCAGAACCTGCAGTGGAGGATGCACAAGGCGCCAGTCAGCAAATTAGCAAGCTGCTGTCCATTAACAAAAAGAAGAAGAAAGAAAGAAATCAGGGCGAAGTCCCTGGTTGTAGCTACTGAGAGGCTTCTTGGAGGAAGGTGGCTGACTTTTTATCAGATGTGTCACTCGGTGAAATAATTGCTGGCAATAATGGTGCAATCGCAGTCTGCTCAGAGTACTATTTATCCATGTCTGTTCTATCTTTCAACTTCAAAGCTCCCACTGCCTCACAGAGCACATCAAAATGACACCACTGTTGTTAATGACAGTGGTCTAACGCAATACACAGAAGTCAAGTGATTTCTCTAGATAGGCAAAAGAAAAAAATCGCTCATGGAGCAGCAAGCCTTGTGTGCACTCACATTCCGATGCTCCCCTTTAATTCACAGGTGGGGTAGATGGAACTGGATTGCAGATTTATTCACCTTTCAGAAACGCCAGAATCCCAGGAAGGCGAGGGAAGGTGACACATAAAACTAGTCAGGAGGTTAAAGAAAGGGAATTATTTTTCTGGTTTTCCCAATAATTTGTCCCCATGTTGCTGACAACTGGGCCTCATTGTGATATCAGAAAAAGCATAGGATCAATTGTGACTAAGAAGGCAAAGCTTCCATTGTCTTTCAGGTCCATTCCATGTCAGCCACCTTCTTGTAGCACCATGTCTTTATCTGACCACCTTGTTCCACCTCTCCTGTCACAACCTGCAGGAAAGTGACATATAGATATCATGGCATCCTTAGATAAGGCTCCCCATCAATTGTTTCCATCCTGGGATTATTTCCACCCTACCCGCATCTCCGTGGGGGAGATGCTCCAGAAATTTTGGAAATCAACTTTTCAAGTTGTTTGCACGGACTCAACTGGAAAATTATTTCACTCTAGCTCCCAAAAGAACTCTATCCACAGTGCTGCTGGTCTCTTTCCCCAAATGTGGAAGCTAATTATTGAAGCCAAATTCTCCCGATTTAATATCTTTTAATGGACAGCTAAAAGCTTGGCCATCACGTCACACCTGCCATAGTGCCAATCAGTTGGAGGAAAAAAACATTTTCATGTCAATCAAGGAATCCTTGGGGATGTTGTAACCTGTTATGATGCATTACCCTTTGACCACTGTGACTTAAAGGCTCTAGCATCAAAAAGCACATGCCAGAAATAATTAGAAGCTAATATTAATTGTATTCACATATAAATGAAGCGTTTATCTTTGGAGTGTTTATACTGTCAGGACAAGAAGCCTGGGGAGTGTATCTTCCTGGTGCTACACTCAGTATCGCTATTAATCAGATGTAGTGGGTTGAGATTCAAAGCCATTGCCCTAACACTGCAGATATTTAACACCAATGTGATTACTATTATCTTGTATTAATGTCCTGACACAAGAGTTAACAAGGCCAGTAGAGCAAACTGACTAATTTTCAATGCCCCTAGCACCCTGTGGTGAAAGAGATGGATTTTCCAGGAAACAACCATTGTGGAAAACAGCAATATATAGGGCCGAGGCTGGCCTTACACATTTTAGTGGTTACAAAAATGTCTCCCCCCCACCCCTCATGAGTTACAGCTCACTAAGGGACAACACTGAATCACCTTATCTCTCTCAGTAACTGTTCTGTTGTGCCTGGCTCAGGGGCATTCATCTGAATGACACCGACCTCAAAATCGGAATTTGGGCTCTAAATCTTGAGCGTGTGAAATTTTTCTTTATGGGCCAGATTTCAGAGAGCCCAAAAAAAGAGAGAGAATCACCAGCACACACCTGACTTGCATTGTTCACAACTCATCTTGGCCATTGCAACATCCTGTCCTTAGAATGACCTTACAGAAAAGGAGAGCTAAAGGGAATAGCTACAAAACTGAGAATGGCTAAGGAGTAAATAAAACAACAGGAAGGCAGTCAGGGGCTGTGGTGCCCAGGCTGAACCAGAATAAAACAAATTCATTATACTGTAAATTGCTCACGCTATATGGGAGCATATTATGAGGAGGTTGTGAGAACTGAAAGAGGGGGTGGCCTCCTACGATATTCAAGCCCATTGATCATTCCAAAATCCCCAGAAACAAAGAAATCTAGCTCCTGATGGATTGCTCATGGTTGTAGAGGGTAAGTGGAGAGTAGGTAAATTAAGACCCTAGATAACCCTATTTATGGCATGAAGAACATTACAAGTCTTAATTCTGCATTTGGGCTATGGATGTCTGCAGGTAATTTGCCATCCTGAGGGCCCAGGACAGGGCCAGCAGAGTATCTGAGTGCTCAATATATTTCTACTGACCCCAAGAGGATTTTCATGAAATGTTAAAGCACTTCGCACGTAGTAAGCACTCGATAAATATCAGTGATTCAGTAGCTGCACAATCATCTCCTCCATTGAAGCTTCCTGCTCTACTGTGGATGTATAATCCAGTTCCAAGATATATGATCCTTCTTGTTCTCACATCGTTGCTTCTTTCATTCATTCATTCATTCATTCATTCATTCATTCATTCATTCAATGAATATTGATAGAACAGTCACTATGTGCTAGACCCTATCAATTGCATGCTCTGGAGTGCAGTAAAAGCTTTGACATCAGATGGACCTAGTTTCAAATCCTGGTTCTGTGATATTAAGTTCTTTACTGTCTCTGAGCTGGGTTCCTCATCTGCAAAGTGAGCTTAAAAATAATGCTTCCCTTGGGTTATTGTGAGGATTACAAGAGCTTGTGCCTGACATATTTAGGACAGAGCTTAATACACAGTAAGTTCCATAAATGTAGTGTCTTAAAGACCCTGCCTAAATCCAAGTGTCACATTGACCCCCTACCCAGTCTTACACATCTCTTGTTAATTTTGTCTTCCCCTGAACTCAGTTAGTACTTGTTATTTGTTTTGTCAAGTTTAGTTCTTAACTTTTAAATTTACATGGTAATCCTTCTTGGTTGGCCTATTATTTCACACATCCCTACCTTTGTTTCTTCCATGGAGAAATAAAATATAATACAAATATACTTAATATGATTGTATTAATATAATATAACTATATTACAAAGGAGCCCAGGTTGTGACCAAATCATGAACTGGGGACTGGGTCCAGATGAAGGTCAATGTAGGCACAAGCTCACCTTCAACAGGCAGAGCAGGACTGAGGGAAGATCAATAGAATCCTTAAAGGGAAAGGTAGGATGGGGCTCAGAAAGGAGAGAGACTGAGAAGCACCTGATGACCATCCCAAAGAGTGTGGGGCACATTCTGTAGTGTGGGGACTCCCCTAAAGCATGGGGATTCCACGGAAGGAAGTTGGGGAGGATATAGTTCATGACACCTGGGTGAGGAAACAGAACATTTACCATATGAATTTTTGCTGGGAGCCCTCAGTAGTCACGTTTGCTCTATTTCTTCATCTCTAATCTTTTTTTTTAATGTTTACTTATTTATTTTGAGAGCTAGAGATAGATAGAGAGATAGAAAGAGAGAGCTAGAGATGATAGATAGATAGATAGATAGATAGATAGACAGATAGAGAAATAGAGAGATAGAGAATGCAAGTGGAAGGGCAGAGGAAGAGGGAGAGACAGAGGATCCTCAGCAGGACTCTGCCCTGTCAGTGGAGAGCCTGACACGGGGCTCAAGCCCATGAACCCGGAGATCATGACCTAAGCCAAAATCAAGAGTCAGATGATTAGCTGACTGAGCCACCCAGGCTCCTCTTTTCGTCTCTAGTCTTGAACTTTAGTCTCATTGGCAGGAAGAGAGTGTCCTGAGCCCCTTGGCACATCTGGCTGTCCAGTCACAGGGTGGGATCCAAGAACATAATTTTTAAAAATAAACTGAGAAATAGCAGAGAGATGAGAAAGAGGCTGTTACGGCCTCTGAATTTCAGTGTTTCTGCTTTTATGTATTTATTTATTTTAAGTTTATTTATTTATTTTGATAGTGGGTAGAGGAGGGACAGAGACAGAGGGAGAGAGAGAATCCCAAGCAAGCTCTGCACTGTCAGATCATGACCTGGGCCAAATCTAGAGTCAGACACTTAACTGACTAAGCCACCCAGTCACCCCCAATGTTTCTGCTTCTAAAGTGGGATACTATTCTCTAAAAATGTGAGCCATGTTTTATGAATGTGTGCATGTGGGCTTCCCCCCCCCCAAGGAGTCATTAGCTTTCATCATATTCTCAAAGAGGACTGAAAATTTCCCCTGCCCTGATTTGTTTGGAGGAATGAAGTGGGATGATCTATGCCCCTTTGACACCCCTTGAACGTTCTCATGTCTCCCCACTGCAGACAATAGAAGAGAAGGATGGAGAATACAGAGCCAGCCCTTCCCAGCCTCACTTCAGAGTAAGCAGTCTTTATTTATTTCTTTTCTTTTCTTGTCTTTTTTTTTTTCTTTTTCTTTTTTTTCTTTTCTTTTCTTTTCTTTCTTTTCTTTTCTTTCTTTTCTTTTCTTTTCGAGAGAGAGGGAGTAAGAGAGAGAGCATGCATGCAAGTAGGGGAGGGGCAGAGAGAGAGGGAGAGAGATAATCCCAAGCAGGGTCCACACTGCTAGTGCAGAGCCAGACTTGGGGCTCAATCTCACAAACTGCAAGATCATGACCTGAGCTGACATCAAGAGTCAGACACTTAATGGACTGAGTCTCCCAGGTGTCCCAATTTATTTTCCATAACGAAGGCTCAATCTCACAAACTGCAGGATCATGACCTGAGTTGACATCAAGAGTCAGACACTTAATGGACTGAGTCCCCCAGGTGTCCCAATTTATTTTTCATAAAGAAACAGTTTCTAGGGGGCCTGGGGGCTCAGTCCATTAAGTGTCTGACCCTTGATCTCAACTCAGGTCATGATCTCGCGGTTCGTGGGTTTGAGCCTCATGTCGGGCTCTGTACTGAGAGCTCAGAGCCTGGAGCCTGCCTCAGGTTCTGTGTCTCCCTCTCTTTCTGCCCCTCCCCTGTTCATGCTTTGTCTTTCAAAAATGATACATGTTTAAAAATTTTTAAAAAAAGAAATAGTTTTGGGGCGCCTGAGTGGCTTAGTCGGTTAAGCGTCCGACTTTCGCTTAGGTCATGATCTCGCGGTTCGTGGGTTCGGGCCCCGCGTCGGGCTCTGTGCTGACTGCCAGCTCAGAGCCTGGAGCCTGTTTCAGTCTGTGACTCCCTCTCTCTCTGACCCTCCCCTGCTCACGCTGTCTCTCTCTCTCTCCTAGAAATAAAAAAAAAAAAAAAAAAAGAAATAGTTTTATCGTATAAAAATATGTAAAACTGATCAGGAAAAGTGGTTAGGATTATCTAACGGAAGGAGGCCCCTTAGCTTGTACATCAGCCTGCATCATGGTAGCCAGGCATCTTGTCACATGGTGCCCAATGTCTCCTCACTGTCTGTGGCTTCAGCTCTGGGCTGCAACCACACCACGTACGTTATACTTTATTGATTTCTCAACCAATCACTTATACTTTCTTCATTTCTCATTTTCCTCTTTCCATTCCTTTTTTTTTTTAAGTTTATTTACTTATTTTGAGAGAGGGAGAGAAAGAGAGACTCTCTGCTAGGGGAGGGACAGAGAGAAAGAGGGAGAGAGAGAATCCTAAGCAGTGACCAGTGCAGAGCTGGACACAGGGCTCAAACTCCTGAGTCATGACATCATGACCTGAGCTGGTATCAAAAGTTGGATACTTACTCTGCTGAGCCACCCAAGCACTCCTTCCTGCTTCCATTCTTACTATGTCCATATATTTTTTATATGAATTTAATTTCTGGCAGTCACCTGCACACTTCTCAAGACTGATTCTGTTTCCATACCAGCTATGAGGCCCCAGGGCTCCTTAGGAAACACTTTTCCAATTCAGTCCAGCCCCTAGTCTCCCCAGGCCTCATTCCTTTCACATGGACGGCATGCCCACTGGGTTCACTTGGGTGCTGGGTCCTATAGGATACCTACCATGCTTTAGAAAATACAGCCAGTGCATAAAGATAACCCCATAAGCCTTTTAGGCTCCACAACATTTCACTGTGTCTTCTGAAACCCAAAGGTTATTCAACTCAGTTTCCATCCAAACATCAACCCACAAGTGCAGCCCATTATACTGGATGGCTTCCTGGAATGTTTAATTCCTCAAATTTGAGTAATGCGGAAAGTGAAAAAGAAACATATTCACAGTAGTAGAAAAGTGGCCAAATGTACTGTGGTATATGTGTTCAATGTAAAGTTATGTGGAAAATCTAATGGATAGTTACCAAAAAGTTTTAATGATATATGAAAAATATTTAGGATTAAATCCTAAATGAAAAAAGTAAAATCTAGTTATCCAAAAGCTTTCTGATAAGTGAAGAATAAAAGGCGAATGATTTGAATTGTTACAGGTCTTTATGATTCTTCTGGTGACTTATTTTTGTAAAAAGCTTATTTATTTATTTATTTATTTATTTATAGAAGTGGGAGGGGCAGAGAGAGAGGGAGAGAGAGAGAGAGAGAGAAAATCTCAAGCAGACTCCACACTGTCAGAACAGAGCCCAATGAAGGTCTTGAAGCCACAAGTCATGAGATCACAACCTGAGCCAAAACTGGGAGTCAGACGCTTAACTCATTGAGCACCTAGGGACCCCTCTTCGGGTGACTTCTGATCCTTACAAGGTGGCTGCTGTAGCTCTAGCCATCAAGTCAAGATTACAGCAGAAACAAGGGGAGAGGAATAAGGAGGAAAGGGTACTGCCTCAGTCAACAGCGCAAAAGCTTTCCTGTAAATCCCACCACAGATTTCTGCATGTGCCCCATTAGCCAGCACTTTCACCCATGACCAGGTCTATCTGAAAAGTAGAAAAGAAAAGGATGTTGGAAATGGGGATTAGGTCAGCCAATCAACAAGTGCCCCAAGTGGTAACTGATAAGTCTCCCTGTCTACCTTCTGAGCTTGAAATAGTCTATCAGAGCAACGGTTGAATAGAATAGGGCCAGAATATAAAGACAAATGATCTTGTGTTGTTGTTTCTTCCTTCCTTCCTGCCTTCCTTCCCTCACTTCTTTCTTCCGGTCCCCCTCACTCCTCCTCCCTTCTTCCCTCCCTTCCTTCCTAGCCTTCCTTTCCTTCCTTCACTCCCTTCATCCCTCCTTCTTCCCTTCCTTCTCTTCCTACCTCCCTTCTTCCAAGCCTACATGCTGGGCACTTCTCCAGGCGCTGGTAACAGTGAACGAGGTATACCTGGGCCTCACTCTCAGTTGGCTTACCATCTAGTCAGAAGAATATTTGCTTGTATTCTGTGTTTGCTTCTCCAGCTACTGGGTAGATTGCTGTGGGGATGCATGACAGGAACACCAATCTAGAGTGGAGTCCAGGGTAAGAGGGAGCCACTCAGGCAGAAGGATCTGAATAGCGCAAGAAGGATTTTTAAATTCAGCATGGCTGAAGCTGAGGAGCTGAGAACGTTGTAGAAAGGAGGCAGGACTAAAGACCTGGATGAAGCAAAAGTTAGAGAAGAACACAGAGGCCTTCTCAGCAGAATGAAGACGTTCAAGCTTTCATGAGTGAGCACTGGGATGCTGCTTTCACAGGAATACATGCACAGATGTTGTTTTTTTACAAAGACCTTGATGCTTCAGGGTAGAGACTGGGAAGCACCACAATGGAGAACTGAAGAAAATGATGGAGGCCATGGCCATGGTCTAGGAAGAAATCATGACCTGGACCAGCAGAGTGGCAAAGCATAGGGAGAAGTGGAGAGAGTGTCTATGAAGTCATGGACCAGTAGAGGGAGAGAGAAGTGTGTGGCCTCTAAGTGACTTTACACTCAAGAAACTTGTTTCTGCCATCTTTGTGAAGGGTAGGAAAGTAAAAGTTAGCTGCTAACCCAGCATACTGATAGATAGTATGTATGTGAATATATACATGCATATATAATAGTATTTGTTACCTGGTCCCAACTACACATGGCAAAGTCATATCAGAATTGTCTGCATTGGAGAAGTAAAAGAAAATACAACCTCAGAGGCTTACACAAACTTGGAACTATTTTTCTTACAGAGAGAGGTGGTTGGTTCAAGGATGTTAGAGCAGATACCACTTTTGGAGTTGTCTTCATTATCACAAGATGGCTGCTATAGCTCCATCCATTATGCACTCAAGGCAATAGAAAGATTAAGTGGGAAAAGCTGTGCCAGCATTGTGTGTCCTCATATCAGGAAAGGGAAATATTTTTTGAAAGACTTTTCCAAGAAGACTTTTGCTTATTCCTATGGGCACAGTCTATTCCCAGCTGCATGGAAAATTGGCTGGCAAATAATAGTCTTCAGGACTCCATGGAAAGAGGAAGAAAGGGAGAAGGGCACTGAGAATGGCTGTTCAGCAGCCAATCAACAGTGCTTTGCCACAAATGCATTATAAGCCTGGGTTATATTTGAGGGGGAAGGGGAGACTGTGGAGACAAGCATGTAGCAGAGGTCAGTCACAGTCATGAATTTTATGAAAGGTTTGCTGGGAAGCTACATTTAAGAAAATATATATGGTGACTATGATTCCCCTGACAGCACGACTGAGTGATTTGCAATATACTTGCATTTCATGGCCCTCGTTCCAAGTACTGTCACTCGCTTTCATGTCAGACACTCGAGTTGTTTCAAAATCACCAGGCTAGCCCACTGTTAAATTACACACACGTGCACGCACACAAAGACCCTTTAGGAGCCCCTGGTGTATGATGAGAAGTGTGCTTGCTCTTTTCATGGCTGTGGCATCAACACTATTGATTTGTTTGGGGGTGGAACTCCAGGAGGATTAAAACTACCCTCTGCCCCAGGTCTCTTGACAAAGGTCTGAATTCTAAATTCTTTTAAAGCAGCTTTATACCCATGGTATCATTTGAGTCTCATGGAAATCTTGCAGAGAAGGCTTTGCTCATCATTTTACAGAAAACCAACTCCCCCCCTCCCAAAAATGAGATGATTTGCTTATAATCCCCTAGTAGCATGTGAAAGTCAACAGCCCTGCTTTAAAGGAAGACCTTCTGGGTTCACATCTTAAGTCCTTTCTGTGCTTGATGACTCAAAAAAGTTTCAGGCAAGTAGCAAAGCAGGACCACTGAGGAATGAAGAAAGACCAGTATTAATAAGCTGAATTATAATTGTAGTTTAGGAAAATCTGGAAAGATGTCCTGTTTATCTCTATGCTGACAAAACACCCAAAAACTTAGTCACATAAAATGCTATTTTTTTAAAAATACTTTTTAATCTTTATTTATTTTTGAGAGTGAGACAGAGAGAGATAGAGTGTGAGCAGGGGAGAGGCAGACACAGAATCTGAAACAGGCTCCAGGCTCTGAGCTGTCAGCACAGAACCTGATGCAGGGCTCAAGCCCACAAACTGTGAGATCATGACCTGAGCCAAAGTGGGATGCTTAACCGACTGAGCCACCCAGGAGCCCCAAAGGCTAACTATTTTATTTTTCACAGATTCTGGGAAGATCACAGTGGGTATGGATGATGATATCTACAGAGACATCAGAAAGGGAGAGTTAAAAGCCTATGAGTTACTCCATAGCTAGAGACTGGATTCATTTGAAGACTTTCACTCACATGTATGGTTCGTGGGCTGGGATGACTCCAAGACTGGGCTCAAATGGGACTATTAACTTAAGAGCCTATGCGCAGCTTCTCCATGTGGCTTGGGCTTCCTCACAGCTTGGCAACCTCAGTGTAATTTGACCTTTTTAAATGGCGGCTCAGAGGTCTAAGAGATTGTGTTCCACAAGGCAAAATGTGAGGAGCCCTTTACAGTCTAACCTTGGAAGTCACATGGTGTCACTTTCATCAAGCTCTGTTGGCTGAAGCAGTCTCAAATCCACCTTGCTTCAAGAGGAAGAGATTGCTCTTGAGGAGAAGCATGTCAGAGTATTTGCAGCTATCTTTTCAAACCAATGTAGAAGCCAACCATATCAGTTACTTTTATTCTGAGTTGAAATTGAGTAGGAGACATGCTTTCTTCACAGAGGTTTTAATCTCTAAATGTATTATTTTGGCCCTACAATGAACACTTACTAGCTGTGTGACATATGAATCTTACCTAGTGTCTCTGAATCCCACTTTCTGTGGGGATTTAAATGTCTTTAAGAGACATCTTCTAATGTGGTTTATCTATACCATGGAATACTACATGACAATGAGAAACAATGAAATCTGGCCATGTGTAGCAACACGGATGGACCTTGAGGGTGTTATGCTGAGCAAAATAAGTCAGGCAGAGAAGGACAAATATCATATGTTTGCACGTATAGGAGGATTAGGAGGAACTTGACGGAGGAACAAGGGGGAGAAGAAGGGGGGAAATGGTGGGGGAAAGGGAGAGAGGCAAACCATGAAAGACTCTTGAATACTGACAAAAACTGAGGACTAATGGATGTGGGGGGAGGGGGGATGGGCATGGAGGAGGACACTTGTGGGAATGAGCACTGGGTGTTATGTGGAAACTAATTTGACAATAAACTATTTGTAAAAAAAAAAAATAAAAATAAAAATAAATAAAAAATAAATTAAAAAAAATACCCATTCAATATAAGGCCCAGAATAATGGGAAATTGGTAAAAAAAAAAAAAAAAAAAGACATCTTCTAAAAGAAATCTTTAAAAAGATTTCCATATCTTTAAAGTCATATATTACCTCTCTGGGCTTCTGTGAGAAAAGAATGAGACAATGTATGCAACATGCTAACCAAAGACTTATTCCACACTCACTCAACACAGACGTCTAGCAGTTTCTATGTGCTGAGCTCTTCTCTGAGTGTTTCACAAAGATTACCCCACTATGTACCCCTATGACACAGATACTGCTATCTCTGTATTTATTTATTTAGAGAAAGTGAGGGAAGGGCAGAGAAAGAAGGAGAGAGAGAATCCCAAGCAGAATCTGCATTATCAGCACAGGGTCCAATGTGGGGCTTGAACCCACGAATCCTGAGATATGATCTGAGCCAAAAATCAAGAGTTGGACACTTAACTGACTGAACCACCCAGGTGCCCCATTGTCTCTGTTTTAAAGGTGAGGAAACTGAAGTGCTGAGAGGGCAGTGACTTGGTTCATGGTCACAAATCATATACGTGGACAACCAGGCCAAGCAATCTGGGTCTAGAGTCCATACTCTCAACCTGATATTCTGCCTTTCAGGAGATAATATAGATGTGTATATATACATGCATATATAATTTCTCGAGCATTCACAAGTAGCAGCGTGAACCCGGGATTCTGATCTGTGCAAAGATCTGTTCATCTAGACCAGAGGTCGGCAAACTATGACTGTGGTTCAAATCCAGCCACGTCTATTCATTGTGTATTACCCAAGGCTGCTTTCACGCTACAGTAGCAGAAATAGATAGGTGTGACAGAGAGTATATGGCTTGCGAAAATGAATGTATTTATTATCGCTCTTTATAAAAAGGTTGCCAACCCCTGCTGTAGACTTTACCTGCAACAACTCTTTATCCTGGATTTCTTTGAATTTCACGTACATTGAACCATTGCCCCGATTAGTTCCTTGATTTAACATGTGTTTATTGAGTACCTATTATATGGCAGCCATTGTTGTAGATCCTTGAAACTCTTGGTGGATATCAAGACATATGGTTTTTGTCCCCAGATACTTTATGTTCTGGTTGAGGGAAAAAAAAAAAATAAAACTGCATACAAAACCCCAAATGATTGTAGATGTAATGATTGCTAAAGAAGAAATAAATAGTATAACAAGTATAAAGTTAGAGAGTGGATTTCTTATATATATATTATATATAAGCATTCTAATAAGAAGGCACATGCAGAGGAGAAACCATGACATAGTCACCTCTGAGAGAGCAATAGAAAGCTTTCTAGGAAATGTGGAAGAATGGCTACTCAGTGGGAACGTCCACCCCAGGACGTGACAGTGACTTGAGTGTGAAGCTGA
This sequence comes from Hyaena hyaena, assembly GCF_003009895.1. NCBI lineage: Eukaryota > Metazoa > Chordata > Mammalia > Carnivora > Hyaenidae > Hyaena > Hyaena hyaena. The sequence continues at coordinate 3,680,946 of NW_024080728.1, read as the reverse complement.
CCAGCCCTCCAGTAGACTTTTCCCTTCTGCGATATGAGGTAATGTGGCTGCAGACATGGGGAAAGCAGGTAGTGGGTTCAACAAAAGTTGAGGTTTTAGAGGATAGCGATAAATGGAAATAAGGTGAGAAACAGGGGCGCCTGCGTGGTTAGTCGGTTAAGCTTCCGACTTTCGCTTAGGTCATGATCTCGCGGTTCGTGGGTTCGAGCCCCGCGTCGGGCTTTGTGCTGACTGCCAGCTCAGAGCCTGGAGCCTGTTTCAGAGTCTGTGACTCCCTCTCTCTCTGACCCTCCCCTGCTCACGCTGTCTCTCTCTCTCTCTCTCTCCTAGAAATAAATAAAACATTAAAAAAAAAAAAAAGGAAATAAAGTGAGAAACAGACAAATTTAGCCTGAAGACAAATTTTTTTGGGTTTGGGCATTGTATTAAAACTATGCATTTGATGAATGGATCAAGAAGATGTGGTTTATCTATACCATGGAATACTACATGGCAATGAGAAACAATGAAATCTGGCCATGTGTAGCAACATGGATGGACCTTGAGGGTGTTATGCTGAGCGAAATAAGTCAGGCAGAGAAGGACAAATATCATA